>NC_022014.1:42592807-42621413 GCF_000317375.1 Microtus ochrogaster
AGAAAACACTATCCTGAGTGAGGTAACCCAGACCCAAAAAGATGAGCATGGGATGTACTCACTCATAATTGGTTTCTAGCCATAAATAAAGGTCATTGAGTCTATAATTTGATATCCCAACACTCTTATCAGGTAGTTCACAACTGCCTGTAACTCCAGCTCCAGGAGACCCGCCCCCTTGCCTCCAAGAGCACCTCACTCAGATGCACACACATGCACACAATTAAATAAAACAACTCTTTAAATTTTTAATATAAAGACAGCTATTTAAAATCTCCACTGGGGAGGGAAACTAAACACATATCACTACTTCTTACACTATATCTCTCTACCATTCATTCTCAAAGACTTGCCTGGGAATCCTGAAGACAACCACAACTGCCCGCCCCCAACAGCTTCATACATCAAGAGGCTAAAAACCAGTAGTACCAAGGGCTTCGTGGAAAGGTTTCCTTTGCTTGAGAAGTCAGGCTTCAACTCCCTGATACTACAAAGAAAGGGGCATGTGCCAGCTCTGCTTCCATATTGATCAGCATTGTGTTGCTATCACAAAACACCTGAGAGAATTAACATCTCAATTCAGGTCCCATCAGTCTGAGCAATGGGTGAGGGTTGTACACCGTGGCAGGAGCTTGTACCAGAGACTGCTGGCATCACAAGGAAGGAGAGAGGCCAGGGTCTATCATCCCTTCAAGATCACTCCGGGGATCTGAAGACCTTCACATGCTATTGTCTCTTCAAAACCCACAGCGTCTTCCAACAGTGAGATGCCAGGTACCAAATTCTTAAGGTGTGGATCTTTAGAGAATATTTAATACCTTCATTATAGCTGCCACTTTCTATGAGAATACAGGAAGTTTAACTTGCTTGGACCATGACTTCATCCTGAGTAAAATGGTTACAAGAGGGTTGCCTGATGGGCAGGGATTTTAAGAGTTAACAATACAAGCAATACTTAACATAGTGCCTGAGTTTGAGCTCAGGTCTTCATGTTTCCATGGCAAGCACTCTACAAACAGAGCTATCTCCCCAGCCCTAATCACATGTTTTTTGCATTGATGGGGATTTAACCAAGGACTTGTGCATAGTAATACAATTCTTTCTGTAAAATATGTGTATGCACATACTCTCATGAATGGGTTGAACTCAGACTCACTATACAACTGAGACTGACCTCGATCCTGTTGTATCCACCTCCTAAGTGCTGGGATTAAGGCATGCATCGCCCCAGTTATGGTTTGCTCTAATGACAACTGGCCTAGCAGCTGGTGAAGCAGTTCTGAGTTAATCAGTTCTCCAACATCTGAGACACCTTCTTGAGCCCAACAACCCTCAAGGTAAGTACTGTGTACCAACGGATAGACTGAAGTTCACATGAGTCACCTGGTCATGCAGCTTTGGGGAGAGAATGAAAATTCCAACTCAGCTTCTCTGGCTACACAGACTTTTAATCTATATATTGTGACTAAATTGTGTGTCACAGTCCCAAGAGGCAGAGAAGACAAATGGCTTGTCTTCCACCAGCATGTTGCTAGGTAATATCTGATGCCTACAACTGAGACTTCCCTGCTTTGCTAACCCTCCTACTCTGGGTTCAGACCAATGCATTTGAAATGTGCCTTCATTACAACTTTCTTTTGTCTTGAAACCATAAAAACATAAATCAGTTTCCACATTGGAACTTGGCACTTTAGAGCAAACTGCATCCTTGGTCACAAGCCATGGTCACTCACTCACATTTGGCTCGGGAATAAAACGTCTCTCCTTCCCTTTGAGGGGAGATCTTTACTGAGTTGAGAAAGTCAAATGCAAGTGACCACAGCTGCTCTGTCTCGCTATTGTTCTGGTCCAGTCAGGACTGAAGGGAGTAGATCACCACACCTGCTCCCAGCCTCATTCCTTCTACCAGAAGCCTGCTCTTCTTCCATGTTCTGCCCCTTCCTTGTGTTTTCTTTTAATCCCCAGGGATGCAGCTTGCAAATGCTTAAAACTCTGAGAAATACACTGACAGCTCATCTTCAGAATGAGAAGGATAAAGAAAGGGTCTTCTGGGAAATCAGCGCTCAGCGTGTGGAAATATGCATTTTCATTGTTTGTAGCATCTCCCTTTGGAAGCGAAATCATCTTCTCCATCCTTTCTCCTAAGAAACATAACTTTTGAGGTTTGAAGCATCGATCCCTCCCCGGGCTGTTGCATGGTGTATAGATCTACTCTAGATCCAGTCAGTCGTTCAGAGCAACCTCCACAGCAATGAAACTTTTCTGAGTGAGCCAGACCTCTCTGGCCAGGGGCAATTCAGACCCATGTATCAATTGTCATCTTTGCAAGGGAAGATGATGAAAATGTGCACCCAGCAAATAAAGAAACAGGACAGGATTGGCCAGGGGAGAGGAATAGTGGTTGAAAGTCACAACACAAAGCTGCCATTTAAAGCGAGTCAGCAGTTTTACCCCAAACCATTCTCGTTGGTAGAAGAAAGTGACATTTGTTACTGTGGTGGCTAGTTTCAAATGACAACCCAATACAGTCTAGAGTCTCCTGGGAGGAGAATGTCCACAAGGGACTGTGTAGACCAGGTTGGCCTGAGGGTGTGTTTATAGGGATTGCCTTCACTGCCTTAGTTATTGTGGGAAAATTATGCTGAAGAGTGGGCGACACCACTCCCTGGGTCTAGGCCCTAGACTGCTCAAGAGTACAGAATGTGAGCTGAGTGATGGCGTACATGTGACCATTTCTCTCTGCGCTTGCCGATAGGTGTCACGTGACCAGCTGCTTCAAGTTCCTGCTACCTTGTTCTCCCAACAGTGATGGACTGTGGCCGGAAATAAACTATATGAACCCTTTTTTCATTGAGCTGCTTTTCTCCATGCACAGGTATTTTACGGCAGCAACAAAGATGAAACTAGGATAACGACCCCTTATTCTGATCTCATATTTGATTGACAAGGACAGCTCCAGCAGGTGAGCTGTGTGAAAACAGTCAGCAACACAGTCGCGTGTGTGCCTGCAGAAGATGCTAGTCTCTGACTCTAATTCTTTCTGACAAGACCCGGTTATTCAGGACCACATGAATGTTCTATGAGTCAGGGGAAGAGCAAAGCATGGTCCCACCTAAGGGGCTTCAGATTAGACCGCATCAGCTCTTCTTACTCAGAAAACAGTTAAAATTTTCAACATGATGCTCTGTGCAGAGAGTCTCTGAAACATCTCTCTGTTGAGTCTGCATCCACTTATTTGCCTATAGAACACTCCTTGTATTCTTATGGAGCCTTTTACGTTAAACTTAGATTAGAGCACTAATCCACGAGAAGCCATGCATCTTCTGTTGATGGATAGACCAAGTATGCCAGCCTCTAATCCTCTGTCTTATCAGGAAGATTTGCAGGAATCCAATCACACAGCACAGGTGGGACCTGTGAGAGCAATGGTAGAGATGGCCTTTCGTGGTTGGATGGCATGGTCTCCTTCTCTCTGATGTCACCTCCTTCCTCAAAGCCACTGTCCTCTCTTGATTTTTTTTCCCATAGCTGCTGGTTTTCTTGATTCTTCTTTTGTTTCTTTTCAATGTGTGTGCACATGTGTGTATGTGTATGTGTGTATGTGTGTGAGCTTGTTCACAGGTGTGTGAATGGGTGCACACACACTGTGAATATGTGTACCTGTGAATGGAGGGCCCAGGTTGTCAGGACTTATTACCCTTCACCCTCCCCCTCTCATCCATCTTATTCATTGAGAGAGGGCCTCACTCTCAAACCTGGAGCTCCCCAACATGATTTGTCTCACTAGCCAGCAAGATCTAGCTGGGAACGCCTGTCGCTGCCTTCTGAGGATAGAATTCTAGGTGGACTTCCATGCCCACCCAGAATCTACTGACCTCTTGAGATCTGAACTCTGGCCCTCATGCCTGGGGACAAGGACTTTAAGCTCTGAGTCATCTCTCCAGCCCTCTTCTTTTGATGTTCTGAGTTCTGATGTGCAGGTATCAGCCATCATGTACTTTCAAAGAATCAGCCAGTGACTCCCCATTAAGCCAATGCCCACAGTCTTCACCAGAATGATAAAGCTTGTTGTCTTTGCTGTACCCATTGTCCCCCACCTCTTTTATCCTATGCCACATGATATTCCCCTTGCACACAATTAGTCTATTCAGCCACAAGGAATTCTGGACTGTATAGCTCAATCTGTATCACTCTGTCCCCACAGAATATGGCTGACGTGCCATTTTCCTTCAGGTTCTCTGTTCCAATGTCATCTTGAAAATTATTTTTCGTGATCCAATTTCCACTATGACTATTTTTTTCAAATTCAATAGTATCTGAAATTACTTTTTTGATCATTTGCCACCTTTCTATCTTATAAAGGCCTTGATTATATTATTTATCATTGGGATCTTGGGGCCTAGGACAATTGACAGCACACAGTAGATATTCATAAATGCTTACTGGATAAGGGGATGAGCCTTTGCCTTTGCCGATCCTCAGAATCTGGGCGCCTTGCCTGAGTTGGCTGTGGCTTCTGAAGCTTATATGAAGTACAAGTATGTGTGCTGACATAAAGGGCTAATTTAGTAATCATTTGCTGTATGTACTAATACATAAGGTTATTTTAATAATCATCTATTATGTATATAAACATGCAGGGCTATTGTAATAATCATTTATGGGGTATGAAACAATTAAGTAATAAAGACTACATGAAGTTCTAGCAAATACCAAAATATTTATCTTCTCAACAATGATAGTGCTAAGTATATTTATGATAATTCATTTCAAAAGTTACCCCCAAACTGTTACTTTATACATAAATCAAGAAGGGAGTAGCTGACAGAAAGCAAGCCACTTCTCATCAGCAGACAAGGCTCAGGCTGGAAAGTCACTTCTTGGCCTTCAGCCTCGATTTCCTCTTTCTATAAACTGAACTAGATACATCTATGATCCATGACTGCCCTTCATACCCTGATCACCGGAGGCAGAGGCTCGTGAACAAAGCAGCATTGAAGACAAAATCCAGTGGCTGCCACTCCTGGAACTCACTGGTGTTTCTGATCTCCTGGAAGGCATGTCCCACTCACACCAGGCACACCGCACAAGGAGCATGGAAATGAACACAGGATGCACTTCTTCCTTGCTTCTAGGAATCACTGAGTACCCACAACTGACAGCTTTGACTGAAGAGAGGCTTTGTCACACTAACTGATAAGACAATGAGATACATAAACAAAATGTATGCAAGGGAATGAGGATGTCGGTGCTGAGCAGGGACAAGGAATCAAAGCACATGGCTGGGGTGGGGTGGGGAGGATAAGTAGGATACCTAGTAATACTTGAAGGAGATGGTGGTGAGTGAAGGTTAATTTTAAAAAAGGAGAAGAAGGGAAGGAGGGAGCCACAGAGGTGTGGGGGAGAAGAGCACTCTAAACAGAGGTGCCCAGAAGTAGCAAAGTCCATGAGATAGAGCCCAGGTCTGTATGCTCAGGGAGCAGAGAATCCCCATGGGGACTGTGGGGAAGTGAGCTAGGCAGGGAAGAGGAGGGAGGAGAGATGGCGAGCCTGCCTTCTGCTGGAGTGCGGGGCATTGGAAAATACAAATGGAAACTGTGCCCCCAGACCCAGAACTGGCTCATTGTGGTCTAAGGGTGTATGTATGTGTGAGTGCATATGCATGCAGACTTGTGTATGTATGTGTGTATGTGTGTTTGTCTACGTGTGTATGTGTGCATGAATGTGTTTGTGTATATATGTATGAATGTATGCCTATGTATGTATTGTATTCATGCGTGGTTGTTTGTGGGGGAGCTGTGCTTATGTTTTGTATGTATATGTATACATGTGTTTCTGTATATGTGCTATGGATGTATATGTATGTGTGTATGCATATGTATATGTGTGTATGTATTATGCCATTGTGTGTATATGGTGTGTTTCTGTGTATTAGTGACTAGTGGCTAGGAATGATCTGTGTGTGTGCGTGTATGTGTGTGTGTTGATATGCATGTCTGTCTGTGTACGTGTGCATGTGGAGGCCAGAGGTCAACTTCAGATGCCATTGCTCAGGTGACACCCACTTTGGTTTTTGTTTTTTAGGGTTGTTTGTTTGAAGCAGGTCTCTGCCTAGCCTGGATTAAGCAGGGTTGCCTAATCTTAGCAAGCCTCAGAGGCCCAGGCATTTCCACCTTCCTGCACTGGAACCACAAGATTTGCCACCGCACCGATTTTTAAGAAATGGGTCTTAGAGATCGAGTTCAGCTCCTCATGCTTGAACAGCATGCACTGTGCTGACGGAGACACTTCCTCGCAGTGACAGAAGTGCCTTGGCACTGACTTATGGTGATACAGACTCCCAGCCCAGTACCTGGACCAGGAGGATGAAACTGTGATATCATGTGAGTGTCATACATGGTAGGAATGAAAAGAGGTGTCATGGGATATACAGCCTGCGGCTCTGCAGCATCTCCTGCAGCTCTGCAGCATCTCCTGCGGCCAGAAGACAGGCAGAGCTGGAAATGAGAGGGGAGGGGTGGCCTGAAATGGTAGTAGCACATAAAGACAGAATTCCCAAATCAAACAGAACTCAGGCCAAAGTCAGTCCTCATGAGAAAATGTGACCCAGCTGGGATACGGCTGTGTGCACAGGTGTTCCTGAAACCCCTGAACTTTGGGGGTCCAGAGATATGCCTGGGTGATAGGTTCACAGAAGTGACACATTCCTCCTTTCTTGATGGCCTTGAAGGAACCCTTATACAGCAGGAGCTGGATGAGACAGTGTTGGCCTTCCCTGACTCAGGCTTCACTTCCTTCCCAGTATCAGGCCAATAGCTGGAGTCACCCATCATGGACACTGAAGGGGAAAACAAAGGGTGTGGTCAGGGACAGGAGAGATGCCAAGTCAGCATCACTGTAAACAGAGACAACAACTATGGTCAGAGCCCCAGAGAGTATGCTAGAGGCAGAATCTTAGTCCTCGACCAAGGATGGATGAGGGAGGTCTTACTGGCAGGAGACCCTCTTCTTAAGCAAGAATTAAGATTCTGAAAGAGGACCCAGGGAAATTGTTCTCACAAATTCTCATAGAAACTTAGAGAAGTGGCCAGCATTACATAAAGTAACTACATCAGAGTTAGATATCAGACTTAGAAAACTGGATCCAGGGGCTTAGAAAGTGGTTACCCCAGATTGTTTATCGTATTGGAATAGGAATCAGAAAACCAGTTTACTGGGTGTATTCCTCAGAAAGACTCATAGTGAAGAATGAGCCACTCAGGGTCCCCAGCATCATGACTGAGGGTCCCCAGCATCATGACTGAGGGTCCCCAGCAGCATGCATGTCTTTGTGGCTGACTCTGCCAATGGCAGGAACATTGGCAGGACTGGGGTTACTAGAAGTGGTGGAGGATGAGAAGCTAGCCAAGTCTGGTCGCCAGGTGGCAGCAGGGGACTGTGGAAAATAGAGCTGGCCCAATTACCCAGTCAGCTGAGAGCTCGGGTATGGAGCCAGGCCACAGTGTTCTAGCTGCAATAACACATGGTATCTGAGCAGCAACACAATCGAGCATCCCAATTCACACTTCCTTCCCAATTCCCAGATGTGAGCCTTCTCGGGCCCCCAGAAATCCCCACCAGCATCTTCTTGCATGCCAAGAGCTGGAGGACACAGACAAATTGATGTAGGTGTGCACAGACCTGAAGGGCCACGGTGACTCTCCTGTTTGGAATACATATTTAAGGATAAATTTGAGTTTTATCTTATATTTCTCTCTTAATGTCTCCCCTAGTTCTATAGACTAACAGGTGGTCCTTTCCTGGGGTCACAATGTGTTAACCAGAAAGGACACGATCACCCATCCTCAACTTAGGTGGGTGAGACCCGGCACAGCAGGAACAGCCACTGGCAACCCTCACTGCCCCTTGCACCCTCACTAAAGTACTTAGCTAACTACAGACTCCAGCTGAGGACAGTGGCTGAGCTCATGCAGCTCTCCAGAGCAGGGAGCTCATTCTCCACCACAGAATCCATCAAACGGTACGGATAGCAAGAGAGGAAGGAGCAAGAGGGTCCAGACAGTGCGGAGAGCAGCAAAAACGTCACTGCGCTGCCCGGCTGTCTCAACATCATGTCTCTTTGCCATGATAAAACACCCAACAAAGGGAACTAGGGGGGAAAAGAGCTGTTTTTGCTCACGGCTCCATGTCATAGCCCGTTGCTGTGAAGCCTCAAGAAGGAACCAACTTGAAGTGCTTAAGGAGGTCCCAGGAGGGAATAATATGATTTTTTTTATCTTTGTGTTTGTAACCCATCTACCCGATACAGATAACACAGATGTAAACATTTTAAGCTCTGGGGATAACGGCATTGTCTCTAGTTACACTGCAAAGCCATTCAATTTAATAAACAAATAAACCGAGGCTTCATTATCTCTGTGATGAGAGAGAAGGGAGCATACTGTGAACACCATACAGCGCCAAACACTTCAAAAGCTGCTTACTCGATGTGAAGTTCAGAGACCTGACGCTTCCTGTTCCTGTCCTCTGGCCAATGAGGTCCTGTCCCTTGACGTCCATTCTTTGTGTCTGTCTTACTTCATGCGACAGAGTCCACCATTGTCTCTAGGAATCATCTCTTTCCTCTCCCCCTTCAAGTAGTGTGTGTGGGGGGGGTGTCCCTGGTTTTGTGACCACACAAGAGAAGGTGACAATCCTTACCTCCTTTTTATTTGCTAAAGCACCTGAACAAGATTAGAAGTGATGTGCAAACTTCCAAGTGTGTTGCGGAGAAGACACGGATCTATTTCTATAGATGCCATATGCTTTCCCTTTGCAGGCTAGAAGTAAGGATGGTGACGTCCCTGGGAGCCTGTGCTGGGGACTCAGAACCCTGCTGTCAGCACTCAACACTGAGTCTAAGTCCACATGCAGCAAAAAGAAGCTTTTCTGTTACCTAAACCACAATGCCGGTGTTTTTTGCCCCTTCAGAAGACATTCTGCCAAATCCCAGATTTCAGTGAAATACAGCCCTCATTCTTCTTTGGGCTTGTGTATGCATGTGGGGTGTGTGTGTGTGTGTGTGTGTGTGTGTGTGTGTGTGTGTGACATGTATGCATGTGTTTATGTGGGAACCTCTGTGTCTCTGTGTAGAGGTAGGAAGTGCATGCCAAGTGTCTCCCTCAGTTGCTCTACACTTTATTTATGTGAGGATAAATTCACCAGATTAGCTAAACCAGCTTGTTTTGGAGAGCCGCTGTCTCTATGTCCCCTGACCTGGGATTACAGATTATATAAGTGCTGGGGATCTGAGCTCCAGCACTTACAGAAATGCCTTCTCCCATTGAGCCAGGTCCTGAGCCCAGCACCTCACTGTAAGCTTCATTTAGAGTGTGATGTTTCCCTAAAGGCAACATCAGAAAGAAACAGGAGTGTGTGGTTGGAGGAAGAAAAGCAGCAGACAGGGCAGGGGGCGTTCACTCCATAGTTTTCAAAGAGCCTGGTGTGTGAAAATAATCACGTTTGCACCCACATACAAGAAAGAGAGGAAGGGGAACAGGTTTGCAGTACTGCAAATAGGAACAAATGTTAACACCATTGAAGGAAAAGATGTTTCACCATTAACCCGCAGAGATTCTGGAATATTCTGAGATAGAATGGGTTTCTTGCCAGGAGAGGGCAGTCGTGAGTTTCCTGTGCTGAAGGTAAGCAGCAGCAAAACCATGCAGGAGAGAGAACCCGATTCTATTTCCTCATGATTTCTCTGTTTCTTGCCATCTACAAACCAAGCCTTCCTTAGTAAAGTGGAGTGATTTTCATGTTTATTTAGTGTGGTTATAAAAGGTAGGAGAGAAAATACATAGGAAAGTCTTCCAGAAGAGACTAGCTGACCTTATTTGGCATGGTATTGAAGGGGGATTATTTATTATCTAGGAAAAAAGGATAGGTAGATTTAAAAGCCCTGTAGATCTGTGATTCTGAAATGCTCATTTCCCTCCAGCAATGTCTGACCCTGATACTTAATGGAAAATGATGGCTACCACAGAGGGCTAGCCTTGGGTAACCTCTGCTCATTCAGCACTTGCCCCTCCACACCTGCACAACAGTTCAGAACTCTCTGGCATCTTTCTCAGAAGCAGACTCTAAAGTTCTGCCTCGCCTGTCTTCTCAGTAGGGTTCACTCAGTCCAAACTGTGGAGAGAGGGGTGGGGCCTCTAAAAAGCCAGTGCAGTCTGATGGAGAAGAATGACTAGCATCTAGAGGCTGAAGGGGACGATGGCACCTACTGACGGCTAGATCATTCCTTTCCATCCCCCACCCCTCAGGCTCAGATTCTTTCAACTAAATTCTTGATTTGAGATAACCCACTTCTTCTACAACTTGTACAAGCCTAAAATTGCCACAATCTCAGGGTGTAGAAGCCAGGACATGTCTGGGGAAATCTGAATGCATAGCATTGCATAAGACCGAGGCAGTACAGTCTTCTGAGGAGAAATTATCATTTTCCATTACAGCAACAGAACCATGGCATGCATGTATCAGGGCCTTTCTTGGTGTAAATAATTCATTTAAAATGATGGGCTTTGGCCGGGCGGTGGTGGCGCACGCCTTTAATCCCAGCACTCAGGAGGCAGAGGCAGGCGGATCTCTGTGAGTTCGAGACCAGCCTGGTCTACAAGAGCTAGTTCCAGGACAGGCTCCAAAACCACAGAGAAACCCTGTCTCGAAAAACCAAAAAAAAAAAGAAAAAAAACAGATGGGCTTTGTTATGACTTCTTCTATGTGTATATAAGGAGTCCTATTCCACACTCCCTTTACTCTCTTATCCACCTCCCCCTTATAAGACCCCTGTCCCCAAGAAAGCCCCTTTCTATGTCTTTTTAAAATCTAATGCCCCTTCCTAAAAGAAAAGGTGCAATGTTTTGTCTTTTTGAGAACAGCTTATTTTAACACAATCTTCTCATTTCCATCCATTTTCCCGAAAACGACCCAATCCACCCCTCCTTACAGCCCATGATACTCCATTGTATATCGCCTTCACTACTTTCCCAGATACTGCGACAAAAAGCTACTTAAAGGGAAGGGTTTACTTTAGCTTACTGTTCAAAGTAAGACAGGCAGGCATGAAGAAAGGCGCAGTGTTGCGAGCCTAAGCAAGCTGATTGCATTTTCATTGAGTCCGTAGTCCTACACCCAGAGTTTCAAATTTCCCATGCTTGGGTAGCATTGTCTTTCTAACTCAGTCCGGGATGCCAGCCCATAACATGATGCCGCCCACATTTAGGGTGGCTCTCCCATCTCTATTGACCTGATCCAGAAACTCCCCCCCCCCCAGACATACCCAGAGCTTCGTCTCCATGGTAATTCTAGATCCTGTCAAGTTGTCAATCGATACAAACCATGGCAAGTCTGCACCTTGTCAATCTGAAAGGCAGACATTTAAAGCCATAATCTTCCTCCTTTCACCCCATCAGCTCATTTTCTTTAATCACTAGTCTGTGAATAGGCTCCTATCAGGCTGTTAAGTTCTGCCTGTTCTATTTGATATGTGAACAGGAGGCAATTCATAGGCAGTCAAGAAATGACCCCCGATGGTCACTCTGAGTGGTGATTATACCTCAATGATTGTCACATCTACCCTGTCTCATGCAACCAGGTAGATTCTATGAAGCCACTTCCAAGGCATTACATTTGCTCCCTCACAAATGGTTTTGATTTAGGTTTAAAAGAACTGAATAAGAAAATAGGTTAAAGGCCTTGCTCTTTGCCTGGCATGTTAGTCAGTGGCCTCTTATTTGAGGAAAGAGGTTTCAATCAATGTGCTGCGCTGTATCCAAAGAACATGAACTCTTCATATTGTTTGGTTGGAAGCATCACCCCAGCCCCCTGGCACCCATTTTAAAATGTTTGGTGGAAAATTCCATTTCAAGCCCCCTCCCCTGGGAATTGCCTCAGTCCAAACTCCACCTCTGAGAAAGCCCACCAAATGGTGACCCTCCCCTGGAATGATCAAGACCACTCCCACAGGCTATTTAAACTGTCCCCAAGAGAACGAACATGTGGTGGTCTTTCCGGTTCTCCTTCCCCCACTCTGTGTTGTCCGGAGCACTGGAGTCCATTAAAACTGGGCTTTTTCTAATTCGGTTTGATTTGGTCTGATTTGGATTATTGCGTCAGCGGAGAGGTTTGTCAGGCTGGAAAAACTTTACACATGTTACATAGTAAAGGGGGAAAATATATCAGATAATTGTCACATTCTCCAAGGTCTGTAGAGTCACCACTATTGATTCAAAGCTTGGGCTTTCTTCCCTAGTTATGTGATCCCTGTTTTCACAGATTAAGGAACCATGTCTCTGCTTTTACTACTTTATGTCCCCTTCTCCTATTTTTTGTGCTATTAACCCATGACTACTGTATGTGCATGACATTCAGCCCCACCAAGATGGCACAAATTACATCACTATCCTTGGTCATCACAATCAAAGTATCTTGACTTACGGTCCTGAAATGATTAAAACATTGTAGGTTAAGCAGATAATGATTCTATTCCTCTTCCCTCCCCTCTCTTCTCCCTCTTCTTCCTTCTCTCTTCTTTCTCTCCATCCTCCTCTTCCTCTTCTCCCTCCTCTTCTCCCTCCTCTTCTCCCTCCTCCTCCTCTCCCTCCTCCTCTCCCTCTTCTTCCTCTTACCCCTCCCTACTCTCTTTCTTCCCCTTCCCCTCTTCCCCCTCCTGTTCATCTCCCTTTCCCCCCTCTCCCTCCTTCTTTCCCTTCCCCCATCCTCTTGTCCCTCTCTCCCTTTTCTCCTCATTTCCTCTTCCTCCCTCTCCTCCTTCCCCTCCTCCTTCAGTCTTTGTTTTCTCATGGATGGAATTCAGCACAAGTAGGATCAATCAGACATCTTTGTAAGATCTAAGAAAACTCCGATGAGTGTCTAAAGTTGACACACTGTCAGCGTCACACCCACTCCCAACAGGGCACTAGGGAAGCTAGGATTCAGGACACATTTTCTACTAGTGCAATCATGGTTTATGAGAGCCCCACAGTGTCACAGAGCTGTGGTTTTAGATAAGCCAGTACAGACACATTTCTGTCTTGGGAATGCAGGCAATTATAACCACAATGCCAAAAGATGCCTTTCAAACCAGAAACATTGTTAGTATAATTATTTAGTAAACAAAAGGAACTCTTCAAAGTCCCAGGCTTTCATAACTGAATATTATTAAATATGAATCCCAAAAGGACAAGTTCATAGAAGAGCGAACAAAGTGTCCTATTAAAAATAGTCATTTGCTGACAGATTCAGCACACAAATGACGCATAGTCTGCAAGCCAATCTGCCTTTGTTGTTAGCGAGATCTTCAGTGAAAAGTTTAGAAATATTCTTTTCATAACTTTGAAGATATTAAAGCAGCACATCCATTTCTTTTATTATTCCAAAATAAAAGTGGCCCCATCCAAACTGCTTTTAATTCCTGTAAAGTTATACTCAGAATCCCAGCAAGACTGTCACTGAGCAAAGTCTTCTCTAGGGTCCTTGCTTCCCCAAGGGAAGGGTGAGGAGAGGCACAAGAAGTCAAAGAAGTTTATTAGCAAAACAAAGCAGATACTCCAAGGAGAAATCAGAGTGGGCTGCCCCAGAGGAGGGGGTGGCAACACAGTGGTTATACACTGTGGATTTTCATGGCCAAGGTAGTGACCTGTTCCTGAGGGTAAGGTGAGCCTTTCCCCTCCCATATCATGGTGAACTACATCTCCCTTTTAGGGTTACATCTTCCCATGATGATCTAGAGAAGAACACAAGGAAAGAAGGTCAAAATTATGATGCAATGATATGCTAATGAAGCCAAGATCTTTTAAGGGTATAGACGCTTTATTAGTGGGTATGTAGGAATTGCAAAGGTGCCCTGGTGTGTGAGTCCCTGATACAGCAAGCAGAACTCAACTTGGGTTCTCAAGAATGTTTAACCCCAAAGGATGCTGAGGGACACAGTATCCAAGCTACATCTGAAGTCTTTGCTTCCCCTATGTCTTACTTGACTCCTTGCCAAACCAGGACATGCAGTACCAAGATGAGGATGCAGGCTTGGGGAGAAGGCTCAGTGGGTAACAGCACTTGTCTCACAAACATGAGGTCCTAGATCAAATCACCAGCACCTATCTGAGAGGTGGACAAAATTCCAGCACAAATAGCTCCACGCCCACTGGAAGAAAGGCGAGATTGGATGACAATGAGCCTGGTTCACTCCATGAAAAACAAGAACTGTTTCAGAACAAGTTAGAGGGCAAAGAGCAACAGCCCACACTCTTCTCTGACTTCCACACACAGGGTGTAGAGCACACATGCCCACATTCATATGCATGAACTTTCTCTCACACATACACATCAATATGCATACAATGCATATGCATGTGTGCACACACGCACATGCACACACACACACACATAGACATACACACACAACCCATGCTGTTCTCTGACTTCCACACCCTGTGTGTGGAACACACATGTCCACCTTTGTATGCATGAACACACTCTCTCTCTCTCTCTCTCTCTCTCTCTCTCTCTCTCACACACACACACACACACACACACACACCAATATACATAAAATGCACACACATTCTAACACACGAATAAATATACACACAAAGAAAACTGGAGCTACAGTTTTCTTTCATTACTTCACATCTAACCCTTGGCCTAACTGGCTTCTTTCCACTTGAGGAATATGGACTCATAATGTGATAAAGGCTGTAGAAAAAGAGGTCTATCTCTTTTTCTAGTAAGTTCTTTTGACTAAAGAACGAGGCAGATCCCATGTCTTAGCTAGGTTTCTATTGCTGTGATAAAGACCATGATGAAAAGTAACTCAAGGAGTATAGTGATTTTTTTTTAATGTTTTAATAAATAAAGCTTGCCTGAGGATCAGAGGGCAAAACTAAGTCACTAGAGGCCAAGCAGTGTTGTCCGTCACACACCTTTAATCTCAGGATTTCAGACACAAAGGCAAATGGATCTCTGTGAGTTCAAGGCCATCCTGGGCTATACAAGATCAATGCAGAAACAGCCAGGTGGTGGTGGCTCACCAATTTAATCCCAATACTAGGGAGTCATGCCTTTAATCCCAGCACTAAAGGCGAATATAGGATAGAGGAGACAGAGACTCAGGGCTCAGCCTGCTGTTGTCCCGTCTTGGTGGAGGTAAGGCTCCTCTAGGGGCTTGGCTGCTTTGCTTTTCTAATCTTCAGCTTGAACCCAATATCTGTCTTTGGGTTTTTGATATTTGTGCTATAGAGGAGGAAAGAGTTTGTTCCAGCTCACAACTCTCAGATCAACTCTATCACAACTGAGATTCACTCTTTCCAATTGATTCCAGTGTCTGTCAAGTTGACATAAAAACTAGCCAGTGCGCCTGCCTGAGTCCCATACCCTTGCTATGTTTGTTGGTGGAGGAGCCATGACTGATAAGCTGAGGAAGGGAACTTGTTGGTATGAATAACGGCTGATCTTATTGGCTGTAATATCCCACAGAAGTTATGTCTCACTTGAACTAAATGGTATGTGATATCTTGGGGTCTGGTCTGGAAGGGATGGGTTAGTATTTTAGTTGTTAGTTGTTAGTTGTTAGTTGTTAGTCACTGAAGCTGAGTGTTGGATTCTGAAATAAACAAACTGGATTGACCCACCACATTGCTACTTCAGTATATTTACTCCTGTGTTTTCTGCCCAGCTACCAAAGACAGAAAACTCATAAGCGATGTTCATACCCTGTTAGATGGACCCATAAAAGCTTGCCCAAAGGGACATTAACATAAGGGACTGAGTATTCCCATGGCCTAAGCCACTTACAAAGTCAGAAGAGTCATCAATACAAGAAAACTTACAGAGAAGAGCAACTGACCCACAGCTTCCCTACCTCTGCTTCCCTCTTTAAAAGGAACTTTTTTAAATTTTCTTTTGGTTTTTCAAGACAGAGTTTCTCTGTAGCTTTTGAACCTGTCCTGGAACTTGCTCTGTAGTTCAGGCTATAGCAGCATAGAGTATAAGCTGTCTGACTCTGTATAGAATGACAGAGGGCTGAATCTAAAGGTCTGGAGTCTTAGATATGATCTAGGGAGGACTTGATCTCTTGCATCACCCTGACCCCTACCTGAGTACCCAAGGTGTCTACATGAGCAAATACAATGATATATATGCATGAAAATGTCATATTAAAGCCTATTATTGTATAAACTAAAATGTTTTAAATATTCATAACATCCATATATGGAAAGAATGTTTTAAATAACCAAACCCCATATCACAGAAACAACAAAGGCCAGAAGAGGATGCAGCAATAAATAGCTTTGAAACATGAAGAGAAAAACAAGGGAAAAAAAATAACAGTTTATAGTTCTGAGAAGCCCAGCAAATCCCAGGCACAATAATTACAAATAAAACCACACCTGGGAAAATGAATGTCTGGGAAGCAGAGAGGGACAGACCATTCTGAAGGAGGCAGAGAAACAGTGATGCTAATCTACTTCTGCTGCAATGACAGCTAAGTCATTACCAGAAGCAAAGAGGCTGTAGACATGGGAACAGCTCCCAAACTGCTCAGAGGAAGAAACCTCAAAGCAGAACGCCCCATCCAATGAAAACAGCCATTGGGTAGAAGGCCAGCAAGGCACACTTCAAGTTAAGAAGGATCTGTGGTCATTCACAGCCAGCAGATCGGCTCTCAGGGAAACTTTAATGTGCCGTGTTCAGATTGAGGGAAATTTTTGACAGGTTGACAGTCAGGACTCCAGAAACAAATGCAGAACTCTGTAAATTATAGAGATGGGTAAATGATAAAAATCCTTACAATTCCCTCAGCTTTTAGGGACATGTGATGACCCTGAGTGCCACCCTCGGTACTGTGTCCTAGGTAGCAAAGAAACTGTCACGTTGACATCTCTAGTATTTTACAAGGACTGGTAAAACATTAAATAGATTGCATAGGTTTGAAACGCATATTGGATGACTACCAAAAATATGTTCATGGCAGACATCCCGAACAAATGGCAACAAAGAACAAAATTAGTTCAGCTTACAGCCAATGTATCAGCAGGACATTAAACAAAAATGGGCTGAATGTTCCCATTAAAGGTCAAAGATTATCAGACTGACTATAAAAAGTAAAGACCAATTATGTTGTGTCTATATCCAATGCCATTTAAAGACAAGGGTAATCTAAAATAAGAGGATGAAGTCTGAGAACCCCGAATGATACACATGCACCAAAAGCACAAACCAGAGTTACTATGTGAATGCAAACAAAACAGGATTTAAATCACGGGATACAAGAAATAATTATAAATATTTCATCATGGTAGAACTGTTGGTTTTTTGGGAAGATGAAATATAAATGGTTGTGACTATTTAAAAATCTATAAAACATCCTGGACCAGACTGACGGCCTAAGGGAGAAATAGACCAATGCGTACCACCTGCCAACAACTTCCATATGTCTTTCTGTATAAATCACAGGGCACCAAATAGAAGCTTCTGGAATACAGGGCATGAGGATCAACACTAATGGACCTCCACACTCAATGACTTCAGGGCACACATTATGGTTAAGTATTTTCTTCTGGCCAACAAACCTCTCTGCTGATGCAAATAAACCCAATCAAACCAAATCAGACCAAATTAAAAGATGAACATAATGGGTGACAATACTCCCCAAGAAAACATGGAGAGGGGAAGAGAGAAAAGGGGAGACCACATGTTCATTCTCTGGGGGGCACTTTAAATAGCCTGTGGGAGTACTCTTGACCCTCCCCAGGGAGGGGTCACCATTTGGCGGGCTTTCTCGGAGGTGAAGTTTGGATTGAGGTAACTCCCAGGGGAGGGAGATTATGCCAGGAGCTGGAGTGAAGCCCTCAGCTAAACAATACAAACTTTTTGTATAAAGGGGTACCAGAGAGCTGAGGTGAAGCCCCTCAACCAAACCTTTTAGACTCCTTGGATAAAGGGATGTCAGCTCAAGTCTAGCTACTTCCTGAGGCTATTTAAACTGTCCCCCAGAGAATGAACATGTTGGTCTCCCCTTCTCTCTCTTCCCCTCCACGCTTTCCCAGGGCAACCAGGGAGTATTGTCATCTATTAAACATGGGCATCTTTTAATTTGGTCTGATTTGGTTTGATTGGGATTATTTGCATCGGCGGAGAGGTTCATCTAAGAAAATACTTAGCAATGGTTTTCAAATTCAAGACATACTTCATCAAAAGCTTCAAAAATGGCCAATAAGATAGCCCAGCGCATGAAGAAGGTTGCCACTGAGCCTGACGGCCTGAGTTCAACCCTGGGACCCACAGCGTGGAAAGAGTGACATGGCCTTTTCTCAAGTTGTCGTCGGGCCTCCATATCCATATCTCTCTCACACACAAACTAAATAAATAGACACAATTTAAAAAGATAAGTTTCAAAACATTTCAATACCAATGAATGTATACTCTGACCAGAATGGAATTGAACTGGAAAGCGACAGCTTCCTGTGTCAAGGCTCTTTGTATCTAGGAAAACAGAGTACATGAAAATAACCCAGGAGTCCAAAGAACCACAGAGAAACGGAACACATCAGTAGTGAAATCCGGTGAAGAAAGCTTAAACAGTGGTTAGTGAGAAACACACCATATGAAAGCATTATACCCAAAGGAGAGAGACATCAACAATCAATGGTATTAGTTCCAGCCTCAGAAATGATGGGAGTTACACACACACACACACACACACACACACACACACACACACACACACACAAGGATCAGATATAAATGGAACAATAAAACAAACAATAGTTCAGAAAACAAAACACAAAGCCCGTTTTATTTTATTTGTTCTTTGACAGGGTCTCAGATAGACCAGGCTAGCCTGACAGTAGTTGTATAGTTGAGGCTGACTTTGAACTCCTGATCTTCATGCCTCTACCTCCCAAGTGTTGAGATTACAGTCATATGCCCCCGTGTGTGGTTTCACAGAAGGACTTTAAAAGATGAATGAAATTGATCAACCAACCCCTCATCAAATATTTTTGTGGGGGTTGTCCCCTCGATGGCTTATGCCAATGAATGGTCCCTGATGAATGTACATACAGACAGCACCAATGGACTTAGTGAATTATTAAAAACAAAGGGGAAAAAAAGGAAAATGTTGTGAAGTTGGGAGGCAACATGTTGCAGGGAACCTAGAGAGACCTGGAGAGAAGACACCTGGAGTAGACATGATCGTGGTTCATAGTACGCACACATGAAAGTCCCAGCTCATAATTAAAAATGTTTTAAAGATATATTTTTCTAAAACCTAACATCACACATGCTGTAGAGAGGCCCCCATGAGAGGGATCTGTGAGTCCTCTAGGAGGTGAGACTAGCTGCTAGCTGACAATCATTTAGAAGTAGAGTTTCAGCCTTGCAGCCTCAGGACCAACACTCTACCAACCATCACCTAAGCTTAGAAGAGACTCAAGCGACTCTGAAGGCTGCATCCCTCTGATGACTAGCGAGAGCCTGCTATGAAGGCACTTAGGATAAGCCCACCCATGCTCTGACCCACAGAAGCCAGGAAAAAAAAACGGTGTCCCAGACTTTTACATTTGTGACTTGTATCTTGTCACACAAGGCATTAGAAAGTGAATACAATGAGCAGACCCAGCCCAGCTTGATGGACCTATGTTCAACTCACCATGTTTCATGTCCTTCTCCCGTGGTTGAGGGATTTTGTTCCTCACTCCACACCCCTACTTTAGAGTCCTGTATTTCCTGGCATTTCTTGCAGGTCTCTCTATACACATCATGATAAAACTGTTAGTGTAAATCATTGTCCTTCTATCATAACGGTGATAACAGGACCTCACATCCCAATATTTTCTTTTTAATTGCCTCACAGGAGATTGTTTTGGGTATAACTCAGTTGAAATCATTTTAATTAATTGAAGAAGACAGTTACTACGTGGAGGCATATTTCTTTATGTTACTATGTCCCTAAAATGTATTGACGGGTTACAGGATCTCAGCATCCTTTATAAGTAAAGGGAGGGAAGAGGCACACTAATGCCAATGCATAAATTCACATGGAGCTTTCTAAATCCAGTAGAACAAATAGCCTAGTTCCTGGCCTTCAGCTTCAAATGCCACCACAATTTCTGTAACATTCAATTTTTTTTCCAAATAGAACAATGAAGATTACCAGAAATTTCCCTAACTGCAGAGAGAGGTTTTTTCTCTTTCTTTCTTTCTTTCTTTCTTTCTTTCTTTCTTTCTTTCTTTCTTTGTTTCTTTCCTTTTTTTTTGAGACAGTTGACATTTTACAAAGCCTTGTCAGTATGCCAGGACGTGCCAGCAGAATCACGAAACTTGTTGGCTTCAATTAGAAGGATCAATAATCCAGCACGATAAGGGAGAAGAGGGCCTCAGAAAATGGAATATAAGGGATATTAGCAGTCTCTGTCTCGCTTTTCCTGGGGAGATGTGAACAAGTCCATCTTCGCTCTAGATAGGATACTAACCACAGACCAGTGAAGCCACCCCACCAATGTGTACTGGGGTCAAAGCATGGCTGTGATGGTTTGAATGAAAAATGTCCGTCACAGGCTCCTGTATTTACATACTTGAGCCCAGTTGGTGGCACTGTTTGGAGAGGTTGTGGGGGCGGGGTGGACTTTGAGGATTTAGAGCCTCTCTCTACTTCCTTTTTTCCCCGCTCCTTACTCCCTCTCTTGCCCTGCTTCCCATGAGTAGATGAAATATAATCAGCCAGCCCTCTGCCACAATGCTTTCCCTGCCTCTTGCCACACTGTTGTGAAACATCCCCTTGCACTGTGTGAAGATGAGTTACTGTGATTGGTTTAATAAAGAGCTGACTCTCCATTTGCTAGGCAGGAAGAGGTTAGGTGGAACTCCTGAGGACAGAGAGGACTCAGAGAGGAAGAAAGGCAAAGTCACCAATCAGAGAGAGAGGGAGCAAGACATGCAGGAGGAGAGGTAAAAGTCACAAGTCACTCATGAGGCAACATGTAAATAGAAATGAGTTAAATTAAGTAACAATCGCTACTGGGACAAGTCTAAGATATAGGCTGGGTTTTTATAATTCATAATAGGTCTCCGTGTCATTTTTGTGAGCTAGTAACTCAAAGAAAAAAACATCTACACCACCCTTTCCCAGCCGTGATGGACTCTGCCCTTCCCAAACCACAAGCTAAATTGAAACCACTCTTCTCTTAATTGCCTTGGTCATGGTCCAGTTCAATAAAGGCTCACTTCTGGAAGCATGGCTGACTCAAAGGCACCTGAGTCACTGCAAAGGCCACCCCAGCATGGGTGATGACTCACTAAAGTGGAGACCCTGGAGCTCTGTACCCAACCTGCATGCAGTTTAACCAGAGATACCTGTCTTCCCAGGGATTCTTTGTGCTTATACCACCTTGTTCGTGTGTTGGTGGTAAGGGTGGGGCGAACCTTGCTACTTATCAATCTTTCCAAGCCTTCTATGTTAGTTTGTTCTCTGAATCTAAGAGCCTCCCTCTAGGAGGGAATGTTTCAGTTCTGAGGAAACAGCACAGGGAAGGAAAGAGCAAAGAAGTCACTCTGTGAACTCCTCCTAGCCTCACCCTCACCATCTTTAAGGTCCTTGTGTTATAGCATCTGATGTCACTACCTGCTCAAGTCACATGTTGGGTTGGGTTGGGTTGTGGGAGCTGAGGGTTGCATTCCTGCCACCCTGCTCCCAGCCGCCTGGCTAGCTTATACCCCGAAATAACAACACACAAACTGTATTCATTTAAACACTGCCTGGCCCATTTATATTAATGTGTGTAGCACCAAGGTGCACTTACCAGGAAGATTCCAGCTTACGTCCATCCTGGGTCGGAGCTTCATCGTATCTGCCCCAGAGGGCTAAGGCGTATGAGCTCACTTCCTCTTTCTCCCAGCATTCTGTTCTGTTTACTCCACCCACCTAAATGCTGCTATTTAATGGGCCAAGGCAGTTTCTTTATTAGCCAATGACCTTCCTCCATCAGGGTTGTGGTTATTAAAAATTGATAATCAAAACCGCACAACGAGTCCAGAGAAAGAATCTACTCATGTGTCAGCAATGTTGTGTCTTCCCTCACTGCTTGGAAGGTGTCCCAATGGAGGCTAGGCTTCCACCAGACTGACAACAAGAAATCTAACTTTCTCCAGATGAGCTACAAGCTTCAACAGTGAGTGCTACAATTAACTGGGAATTCTGCTCACTCCTGAGGCGTGTCTCCACATAGGATACCTTAATCACTGAGAAAAGAAGGGAAGTGGAGACTATCCCTAAACCCAGCTGCTAGACTATGAAGACTCAAGAGTTCAAGTCAATCTGATAAAGAAAAACATGCTGGAACCATATGTTATGCATCTAAACACGTGTAACAAGTCCCTGTTCAATTACATGTTTCCGGATGGTTTAGCTAACAAACAAAGTTCAAGCCCCTAAGCTTCCCCAACCCTCACCCTTAAAAGGTTTTATTTGGACAGTGACATATGTATTTGATTTCAACAGCAGGGTCTGAGGCAGAAATGAGAAAATTCTATCTCGCATACATCATGACAATGGCATCTTTGACTGGGCCGTGCAATTGTTCTGCCCTGAGACCTAGAGGTACTAAATGATCTTCAAAGGTCCCAGGTACATAAATACCGACATCTTTACAGATGTATTTGAGTTCCTCTGAGCAGGGCCAGGGTTTGTGTAGGGTGGTGTGGGCAGTCTGAATTGATGCAATCCTTTTCCAGAGACTTTATTACACCATTCTGTGTGTCCCAGAGGTTTACCTGAGATTGCAGTAGCTACAGCAACTTAAAGTGAGGTGGCAAGAGGGAGACATCCAATAACATAGCAGCAAGGAGAAATTAATCTAAATGTTAATGCTCCAACATCCCAGACTCCATTGGGCTTGAACTTGAAAGCACTGTAGCAGACCACAATATCAGAGAGAATGTCTGGACCAAGGGCACCCCAAGGAGGCAGCAGGGGATCTCTCACAATGGGATGGAATCCAATTAGAACCTAGCCAGAAACATACGTACACATACACTTTCTCAGCATCTGTGCCCGTGCTCAGCAGGTACTCCTTGGCTGCAGCTGTACTCATGAGCAAATCTGTCCACCCATTGAAACTAATGATCTACTGATATTGTAAGTCACTAGAAGGTTAAATAATAATAATAATAAAAATACATGGTTTTCATAGGACTTTTATCATTTGTGATCAAATACCACCCCCTCCCTTCCACCATTTTTTACTTCCAAAAACATCCCTATGTGTAAGGGTTTCTATGGATATAAAGAATGATATGACCAAAAGTAATTTGAGGATGAAAGGGTTTATTTTTGCTTACATTTCCGCATCACAGTCCATCACTGAGGAAAACTCAAGCAGAAACCAGAAGGAAGGAACTGATGCAGAGGCCATGGAGGAGTGCTGCCTGCTGGCTTACTCCTCATGGCTTTCACTTACAGGCTAGGGGACTGCCCATCCTCGATAAGCCATTAGTGAGCTAAGGGTGATAGTCGGGGAGTGGACTTATTCTAATAGTTTCAGTATTCTTGTGACTGATTTTCAGGATAAGCTTTCCTTCAAAGGACCCCCACCCCGTGTGTTGTTCCCAAGCTCATTGCTCATGAACCAGGCCAGACACTTATGGGACAGAACTCCCTCAGCAAAGCCACCACCCTAAGGACCTCCCTGGGTAGCTTCTGCCTCTCCTTCTACTCCACAAGAAAGCCACTGTTCTCTTCTTGCGTCTGTGACAGTGCAAATATAATCGCATATGTGAGCATACATGTATACCTGTGAGCATGCGTCGACACCGGAGGCTGGTGTCAGGCGTCACCCTCCATTGCTCTCCACCTCACATACTGAGTCAGGGCTTCTCACTTGAACCAAAGTCCAGCCAATTTGGCTAATCCTCCTTGGCAACTTGCTCCATGGAACAGCAGCTCAAAGAACAAAGAAGTTTCTAGTGGAGACACTTTCAGGAAGAAGTTCTTAGTCTCTGGATCTGGTAGACCTGATGGCAGCTTCCTATGAGCTTGACAAATGACCATAAAACTGGTGGCTTGAATAACACAGAATTATGCTAGAGATGTTTGGGCCCAAAGTTGAAGTGGTGCTCACCAGGCACCAACCAGTTCCCTTCTTGGGGTTCTAAAACTGGGGTTCAGGAAGCTGCTCCCTGGCGTCCTCATTCTAAGCCAGCAGTCCTGTGAATACTCCTCCCTGAGACTCTGCTTCTCTGGTTCTCTCTGCCTTGTCATCGCTCCTTCTGGCCACATCTCTTGGGACTCACAGAATTAGATCAGGCTCACTCATACAGCCCACAATACGCCTCCCATTCTTGGGCCCCAAATAGAACCAGCAGAAAAGACCCACTGCTGTAGCTGTTAACATGTTCACTAAGTCTGAGGATTTGGATGCAAGCCCATTCAGGGCACCATTCTGCTACCACAGGGGATGCCAATGCTTTTCCTGTCTTAGCTCATCCCAGAGGTAAACTGCGCTCAGCAAACCCAACGAGGATCACCAATCATAACCAGGGTCACCTCCTTGAAGCTCCATCAGTCTGAGGTGGAGGACAGGGGAGAGCCCAACTTCCAAGAAGGTTCTTCTTATCAAAAATCTTTTTAGATATGACACAAACCCTTCACAGGATGGCGGTTCTTGCTATTCTTATTTAATGCTCCTATGAAATGGAAATAAGAGATGCATTTTCCTGGTAGAGATACATAACTAAAGATGAACAGAGGTTAGGAGTGTCAAGTTAGACATATTTAGGTAGAACAATATCACAAATTTTGATGTGCAGATGCATGCATGTAGTGTGTGTGTGGTATTCACAAGTGTGTAGATGTGTGTGGAAATTCACACTTGTGTGTATCTGTTTGTGTGCATGAGCCTACATACATGCATATACATGAGCATATCTGCACATAAATGAGCATGTGTATAGAAGCCAGAAGTTCATGTCAGGTGTCTTCTGCCACTGCCCTCCACATTGCATGTTGACACAAGGTCTTTCATTGAACCAAGAATTGGCCTAATTTGGCTAATATGGCTGGCAAGCTTGCTACAGGAATCCCTTGTATCTACCTCTGCTGTGGGAACTCCATCAGCCAATAGCCTTTAAGACATCAGCACATTTTGGGTGTGGTCTCATGTACTATAAATGCAGATGAAAAGCATGCACAGGCTGCTTGGCTGCTGCTGGATTCAGTTCCAGTTCCCAGTGCACACACAGCACTGTGGATCACTACCCTTTCTGTGAGTTTATACCCAGATAAATAAACCTTTGTTATACTGCCTTGCAGGCTATTGCGGAACTCTTTTGTACACCAGCATGCCTCCCAGGCACTGGGATTGCAGGTGTGCTGGTAGCCATATCAGCACTTATACAGGTGCCGGGGATCCAGACAGAAACCCTCGCTATTGTTTGGGAGATGCACTATCAGCCGAGCCATCTCCTTAGCCCTGTATCATGGGTTTTGATGCCACAGCCTGATGGATAGAAATGTAAGCTTCACACAAATTATACTTGTCACATATAATTCACTTCAGATCAGTCTTTCAGGAAATGTGAACTTGATCACTCAGAAAATGCAAGTCCTTGGACAGCTGCGTAACACGATATAGCTTTTTGGAAACAAACTGATAACTCAAGGTCCTGAGCACAGAAATGTCAATTCTGCAAGGCACATGGCCCTTCCATTCATAAACTGCCCTGGGCACTGTCACCAGTATAATGAAGGGAATTGATCATCTCTAAGCAGAGGTGCAAACAGGCTGGATTTTTATATTCTTTCCGCTGCATAAAGATAATTGGCCACACTGGAAAGAGATGGTGGCCATCCGCTGTGCCCCTAGGAGGCCTCCCCCTTTCTCTTAGAGATATCCAGTCCATCTACCCCCTCTCCAACCTTCTATCAAGATAACTGAACGTCTTTGTCTCAGAAAGTGCCACTGGGCACAGTATTCTTTCTAATTAAACACAGTATTGAGAGGATGTGTAGTCATTCCTCAGTGATACATAGTGCACATGTGCTTTTAGTGGGAGATCCTCCAGAAGGTTGAAAAAATATATCCAACAATCTACTATGTATCCAGTACCACAAGAGTCATCTGGGCCCTAATTATGATGAATTATCCATATCAGTGTCTATACTTATCTATTACTATATCTCTATCATAGAGATATATTATTATATATTAGTGTATCTCTATCACAGAGATATATTACTACATATAGTAATATATTACTATATATAGATATATTACTATATATTCTATGATGGAGATATAATAGATGTTACTATATCTCTATGGGGGCACTCATGATTCAACCTCTAGATATCTGAAGTGAAAATTATCTGAGATTGTTGTACAGAAATATCCCCCAAATTGAAATGCTCCCACCCTAGAGGAATACTGTTAAGATTCTAAAAGGAAACAACTGGAAAGTCTCATGACTGAGTCCCTCACTGCAAAGGGGCAGCTGGGGGAGCAGCACTTCTCAGGATCGGTTCTGAGAATCAAGTAAAGAAGAGATGGAAAAGAAGATAAACTCATTTGCAACCTGGCATCTTAGGAGAACAGAAGCAGGGGCATAACACCCAGACCTCTCCTAATAAACAGGAAATGAGTAGCTTTCCCCGCAGGGAACCAGAGAACCAATGGCAATGGCAGAGCTTGGGCTCCGCCCCCCTACCCCCCTTCTTCGTATTGACTCTCTTGCTTTCTTTACTTGTAAAATGTCACACAATCCTTAGAATAGGAACTACCTGCCTAGCAGAGATCAGCCTCGCAAGCTACCAGCAGGCTTTCTGCCCCACCTAGAAAACAGGGTACACTCTTGACAGTCACACCTCATTCAGGGAAGAGCTCTTTGTGACCCAGGCACTTGCTGCACAGGCTTCTTACCCATCCTGAGTTGGACTCACACTGACCGCAAAGCAGTCACTCTCTCCTGCAGCCTCTGCCTGCTCTCCCTTGCTATGCACAGATCCTGGAGCTGCAGCTACACTTGGCCTTTCTGGAAGAGCTCTGATTAAAATGTGCATGCACAACTCCTTTCTGAGCGCAGGAGAAATTGCTCCTCGAAGCAATTTAAAGAACAAAAGAAGTCAGAGCCAAGCTGATGCCGGGCTTTAAACCCTATCTAATCTGCTTTTAATCTTTATAGTTTTTAAAGTCTTCGATGGGAAGCCTTTAACACAGTGTGTTCTCCCTGGATTCCTTTTTTCTTTCCGAGTCTAGTGTCCGAGAGGCAAATAGCTTGAGCATCATAAAGGCAGAAGAGATCACAGCCTGGACTCTCATCTTCCTCTGCTGGGCATTAGGCTAAGCCATTAAATGGCTCTATCCAGCGTGCTTGCCAGAGCTCTTATTCTGCATATTGACTTTTATGAATACTCTCTCTCTTTTCTGGAGGGCTGAAGAGAAACCACCAAGTAGCACCCTACTTGAGAGTTAAATGTTCTTTATATTAACTTAATAGTGACCTACGCTAAGCAGACTTTTCCTGCCCTTTGAGTTCCTGACTTTCTGCTAATTTTTCCACTAAATAAATAACACAGGGTTTGAGAAATTGAGATGTCTTTGGGAGATTTAAGAGGATTTATTGTCGCTGTGGGAGCCAGCCCTGATAAACTAAATATGAACAGATCACCCAAAGGAAGTTCTTTACTTCCAACCATTATCACCTGTCAGAGTAGGACTCAGCCATCGATAAATTTAATAGATGCCTGAGTCTCAGTAGTTTACCCTGAAGCAATATCTGGCTGCAGGAAGGACCACAAACTGAGATTACCTGAGCACCACCCAAGAACAGATCATCCAAAGGAAATGCCTAAGTTCCAAACACTGTAGATAGGATCACCTGCCAGCACACCCTCACCAGGACACCCCTAGACAAATGTCAGCCAATCAGGGGTCCTGAACCTCAGAAACCCCTCACCTCCACCTTTACTACTATAAAAAAACACAATTCTAACTGAGCTTGGGGCTCTCTGTTTATTTCAATATGTTGGACATGCGGAGAGACATAGTTTGCAAACTTGCATAAAATAAAGGATCTTGCTTTTATATACAGAACTCAGTCTCCTTGCTGGCTTTTGGAGACGTCTTAGATTTGGGCATAACAGTCACCTTGCATTTTTTTTTATTAGAATAGCATGATAACAAAATTGGTATCTCCATACAGGCACACACCCTAAAAACAAAGAGTGCAATAAACCTCAACTGGAAGTCATTCTCCTGTGCATTAGCCCCACTGTGACTGCCTATGTAACTGGCCACACTGGGAATGCCAACCTACCCTCCCCACTGGGAATGCCTACCTACCCCCCACACTGGGAATGCCAACCTACTCTCCCCACTGAGAATACCTACCTACCCTCCCCCACTGGGAATGCCTACCTACCCCCCCCCACACACACACACTGGGAAAGCCTACCTACCCTCCACATTAGGAATGCCTACCTAACCCCCCCCACACACACACTGGGAATGCCTACCTAACCCCCACACTGGGAATGCCTACCTACCCCCCCCACACACACTAGGAATGCCTACAT
>NC_022014.1:42621513-42634892 GCF_000317375.1 Microtus ochrogaster
CACACTGGGAATGCCTACCTAACCCCCACACTGGGAATGCCTACCTACCCCCCCCACACACACTAGGAATGCCTACATACCCCCCACTAGGAATGCCTACCTACCCCCAACACTGGGAATGCCTATCTACCCCCAACACTGGGAATGCCTGCCTACCCCCAACACTGGGAATGCCTACCTGTCCCCAGAACAACAATGGCTTCAGAGACTCACCTCTCCAGGAAAAGAAACTCTGGGATACTCAGAGAAAGACAAAGAAAAAGGTTTTTATGGTGCTCTGCCAAGTAAGAGTGGAAGTATCCTGGGAACTTGGGAGGGGTTGGGAAGATATTTCCTTGAAGAATCAGGTTTGCCAATTAAGGTTGATTTCCAGTCTTTTTAATCCATATGGTCTGGACAATATCATCAGGTCTCCTTTGCCCACTTACCAAATATCTTTGCTGAGCATCCTCCCCGATGCTAACAAGTGGTGAGGGTGGTGGTTCACAAAAGGGAAGTAAAAAAAAAAAATCGCATAGCTGGAGTCCCATGTCCACATTCAGGCAAACTGCCTAGTCAGCCTAGGGTTTTATACCCTACATAATTTGTGCACATGCACAGTATGGCCATGTAATCTATATGCATGCATGACATGACTACATAAGCCCTTATACACATGCACTTAACTGCCTTTAAAAAAAGGACTTGCAGCCAGGCAGTGGTAGCACACACCTTTAATACCATCACGTAGGAAGGCAGAGGCAGGCAGATCTCTGTGAGTTCGAGGCCAGCCTGCTCTACAAAGCAAGTTCTAGGACAGCCAAAGATACATAGAGAAAACCTGCCTCGAAAAAAACCAAAAACGAAAAAGAGAGACAGAAAGAGAGGACATGCATGCCCCATGCTCTCTTTTGCTACGTTTGTTTCATACATGCCTGTGCACCCCCTTCTTTCCTTTCTCTTTAAAGTGGGTCTCGTCGTATGTCCTGTGGTCCATTCTCGCATACCTTCCAGCCTAGCTGTGGATAGCATCTTCTGATTTCCCAAGAGGAGTGAGTTCCCAGTTGCACAGATTTCTTTTGAGCTACCAGCCACAAGGCAGGTCCTCTTGGAAGAGAGGCACCGCCCTCACTATACACAGCTGCATACTGGTCCAGAAGAAGAGCTCCCTGCCTGTACACTCAGATTTCTCTTGCCCTTTCCATCTGCTCCATTCAGCTTCCTAACAATCTCTTCTGATTGTATGAGCTGTTTGTCAAGTTGGGAGCGTAGGCCCAGCCCCTCGCATCTATCCCAGTCCCCAGGCCTGGTCTGGACTCCAAATCCCAGCAGGCCAGGTCCTGACCCCTTTCCCCCAGGGTATTTAAATGAGCCCACAAAAGAGGAATATGTGGTCCCCTTTTCTTCCTCCCAGCGGTCGCCATTAGCAGGGCTTCCTGGTTTCCCCTTGGGGCCACCCGAGAGTGCAGAACTCCCATTAAACCTGGATATTTCTTAATTTGACTTGTTTTGATTTGGCTTGATTGGGATTTTTGAGTCGGCAGGGAGCTGGCATTAGGAAATATTCCTAACACTGTTGCCTCCTGATATTCACCCCTACTGGCTCCAGTGCCAGTCTCTCTCCGGTCTTCACCCAGGCCTGTCTCCAACATTACCACAGAGAAGACTGGGACTTCTGGCAAGGCAGAAGAGCATGCCATTTACAACAGCTATTTGTTGGAATAAAAGTAATTCCCCAGAGACTTGGCAAGAACCTAACTCCCTTTGTGCGATACAGGCTAACCAGATGAGCCCTCAGTCTCTGAATCTAAACTCAAGAGCTTTTTCTGCCCTAAAACTCTGACATCCAGCTCCTTGACTGTTCTATTCCTCAGCCACAGTCAAAAGAAGCAGATATTTTATGAATTCATTTCGTGGTCTAATTAGATTATAAGTGTTCTCTATTAGCGAAAAATGTACGCATTAATAATTGGATGCAACTCCAGCTGTGTGTGTAAGTGTGTGTGTGTGTGCTTTCCATTACTGAGTTTCTATTCACCTTTAGAAGACAGTCATCTGATCTTCATGGATCTGTGATGCTTCTCCATGTTAGTCAATCCTCTTTTTTGTCAATCTCTCTGTTGACACTAAACCCTGACCCAACACCGAGATCCAACGGGATCCTTCTAGCCAGTGGACCCTGAGAACAGTGCCTCCTATTCTGCCTGCATAACCTGGAGATGCTGCTGAGTGTTTAGCATACAGCCACCCACTTCCAGCTTCTAAGCATCCACGTTTAGGGAAGAAAGGTGCCACTAGAGGCACTGTTAAGCGTTGGATAGCCTAAGCAGGTTGATCTCTTCCCTTCTGCCCTACCCTGACAATAGATGTTGCCAATCAATCAATATCAACACATAACAACTTCAGGCCAGGTAATCTCATCTCTCCCAAGGCTCCCCACTACTCAAACAGCCCTAGAGCAAAACTGGTGTGTGCTTTCAGATTGTCAGTAACTCAGAATAAGATATGTCTTTGACTAGTTCACCATCTCAAGGAAGTTGCAGTTATCTGTGTCCTCATTAGCCACACTTGACCTATGCCAGACCCAACTTGCTGTCAAAATCTGAAGGGCACACGCAGTTATTAAAAGGTCCTTCTGTCTTTTCTTGGAACTTCTCTCACTGCAGATTCAGTCTGTCCCCAGCACTTGCACCCTCACATCGACCAGCTTGCTCCAAGATGAAGGCTAGCTGCGCAAGCCCCTCTGTATCAGAAGAGGCCAGCCCAGAACGGGCCACTGTCACCCAGTGCTGAGAAGAGGAAACTGCCTGGAGTTCTCTGTAGCAATCTCAGGACTGTAAGAAGGAAGCAGAGCTGTGAACTTCCTGGCAATTTACACTTAGGAAGGAGGGGGTCTGTGGATTCTAAAGGAGACTCTAAAATGCCTTTCAAAACCCGGCTGCTTAGAAAAAATCTCCTAAGAGCAGACAAACCAGATTTGATGATTAACTCTAGGGAGACGGGTATCCATTCCAAGGAAGAGTCTGTCCCCAAGATAATGGTCTCCTGACTACATGGATGATGACAGCAATGAAAATAATGAACAAAGGAGTGTAAGCAAGCAAAGTCACCCTGATGGACCAAACTGATTGTCCAATGCTTCTAAAACTCTGCCATGTACAAGCAAAACTGTGAGGTTCTTGTTACAAGTTCGGGTTGACTCATGGAGTCTGGATGATGTCTGAGCGTGCATTTTAACAGCTACCTGGTAATGCCCATGTTCCCAGCTAGCTCCAGGGTCATGCTTTAAAGCCAACACCAGAGTGTGTTCCTGTCCATTCCTCATGTCCTCTGAGCCCGCCCAGGAGATGCTGAATCAGAACACCTGGGCTGGGGCCCAAACATCTCTCTGTTTTACAACGTTAAGGTGCTTCTTATGAATAATAAATAGGGTAACCCTCAGATCTAGGGTTTAGATACTTTGGGGGAGAGCCTGGAATCTTTTGTAATTGCTGTTTAAACAGGGGCACAGTTGAGAAGCTGACAGTGACCCTTAATGGTGTGCACTTGCCTGTCTGATCCATAAAAGGCCAAAGAACAGGCCCATGAGGGTGGCTGCTCAGGAATACAGATGCAGGCAGGAGAGGGAGACTTCACCTACTGGAGGCAGACAGGGACTCTGTCTTCAAATAGACAGGGCTTTCTCAGAGGCTAATGTGGGAGACACAGCAGGGCAGGAGATCCATGATATAAGGGCCAACAGGAAGACCTTCCAGAATGAACAAGTCTCCAATCTTTCTGCTTTCTGTAGGTCAATGAGTTTAAAGCTCAGTGAGAGACAGAAGCAAAGAGAGAGAAATATACACATACTACAGATCGAAGCACTTGTATTGATGGGTATTGGGTAATGATTCACCAATTCTGAATCTTTCACTGAATAGGAATGGATTTTCTAACCGTCAAAGAATTAATATTGATTGACTGCGCTAAAAGCCTTTGGGTTAGCACTGAGCTCGTTCACATGCAACATAACAATGTAGGAGACGGAAGCGAGCTGGAGAAAAATCTAGCTTTCTCTGAGTAACCCAATTCGCCTGTGGAAACATACCTTGAGTCTCTATGGACCCAGAAGTCAGCGGGGAGGCTCCATTTATAAACCCAGCCCTATGCTGGGTGTTTTCTCCACATCATCTAATTTGAAAACAGCCTGCATGGAAGGTATTATTACTTTCATTTTTCAGAGAAAGAAACAAAAACCCAAAGAGTTTAAGCAAGTTTTCATTTCATATGGTTACTAAGACTGAAATCCAGTGTCTTCCAGGACCTGTGCCTCTACTTGACTACGTGCCTGTGATTATGTCACTTCCTCCCCCTCCGATGGCTCAGTTGCTGGGTGGAACTGAGGGAATAAAGGAAAACACCATGACTCCAGGAATCTCCTAAAGACTGCCTTCCCCCAGCTTTGCTCTGGGCCCATCTGCTAAGCACATGCTACGTCTTCTGAAATGGAAATGTGATTAAGCGACAGGGACGCCCATTTTCCTTTCCCCAGTTCCTACTTCACACCTTAAACACTCTGAGACCGGGGCTCAGTGGGTAGAGTGCTTGCCACAGGCGTGCATGAGGACCTGAAATTAGATCCCCAGCCCTATACCAAGTCAGACATGGTTACGGGCTTCTGGGATAACTGCATTCCTACAGCAAAATGGAAAACAGACAGGAGAATCTCTGGAAGCTCATAGGCCGGCAAGCCTCACATATATGCAGGCTGAGCTTGTCCTCTGACCTCCACACTCATGCTATTGTATACATGTTTCTGCACACACGTGCGCACACACACACATACATACACAAGCAAAAATATGCACATGCACATATATACACACTTATATAAACAAAAACATTAATACACACATACAGAGACATATATATGTATACACATGCATAAATACACACAGACATACTCCAACAATACATACATTCACACACATATATACACACACATATCATATAACACACACATAGGTGTATACCCATACATAGATTCATACAGATACACCGACACACATGCTGTGATATGGTATTCATCTATAGTAAACAATAAAACTTACTGGAATAAAATAATTGTGTTATTATTATTATTAATTAGACCACCTAGGTAGTACCTTCAATGAATGCTTTTGTGGAGTGCATCTGCCTCTGGGAGATCTGATATATTTGCTCTATATTAAGTAGCCCAGCAGTGTAAATGGCCGTATTACTTGTTAATAAAGGCAAGTTCAAATGAGGCTTAAAACCCTGCTTGCCGAGAAAGAAAAAAATAAAAAGCATTGTTGTTTCGGAGTTTCTCCTGGAAGTTACAGATTTACGAAAGTTCTGAGATGGGAATAGCTGGATTCACATGGTACCAGGGAAAGGACAGGTCTCCAGTTCTCCATCCTTCATGGCTACCATAAAATTGTCCATTGATTCATTCAAAAGTGTGGTTGAATACTAAGGGGCTTTGCTAAGTATATAAAAAAAAAAGAGTCAGACCCATTTGTATGATTTCGTTCATTAGACAGTCTATAAAAGGTAGCAATTGAGAACACAGTAGCTCTTCCCAGGGAATGGTGGGTAGAAGAGTAGGTAGGGACAAAAAATGGCCTGGAAAAGGAAAGAATGGGTTGGTATAGAATTCATTAATATGCTATTTTTGTCTTGGAATGACTACATAAATTTGTTCTTTTTTAATTTGAATGAGATAATAAGTGAGGTTTTTTTTTTTTCCAGAGGAAAGTTCAGAAAGATGAGAGCATTTGATAAGGTATCAGAGGAAGGAACAAATGATTCCTTGGATCTGTTGAGAACTGTAAAATTTACACAGAGAAAAACGTTAACATATGAGCTACAAAAATATTTAAAAAGCAATCAGAATTCTGCGGAATCCAAGATGAAATAGCAGCTGTGAAGATGAATCTGACTTCTGTAAATGCCTGACATAATTGCTCTCTAGAGAACAGGGGAGTAGGAGATGACCCAAGACACACTAAAAATGGTGTATAGATGAGAGAGTTGGAAAGGAGAGAAAAGGAAATGGCAGAAGGGCTGCACTGCAGTGGTTAAAGCTCTGTAGCATGAGATCAGTAAAGAGTTGGCTTGGAGAAACAGTCTTCTAAGCACAGATGGCTCTAGTAGGCTGTATATTGGGGGTATCGTCCATGCTTAGCCTCAGAGATGAGCTGACCCAGAAGCAATGGCAGATAACCGTCAATGTGTGGGCTATCATACATACGTATCTTTCCTCTAGATCTTTCTTCAGTAAAAACTCCAAAACAATGCCACTCCAGAACCAAGGATCGCTCCCAGTGTCCAACCTTGATTTCAAAATACTGTTCTCTGATAAAATAGGACATGGCTGGCTCTGGGGTTCTGACAAGAAAAGCTCAAGTTAATTCTGGAGCTCTTGGCACTATGGGGAAGTTAGGAAGTGCCTTCCCTGGGGGGAAAAATGAACTGAGTGGGGCATATCTAAGGAGGGTAAGAGCCAAACCAGTAAAACTTTCTGTGACCAAGGCTGGGACAAAGTAGACACCAATATAATAGCAAATGATAATCATAATTATTTGTGATTGCATTACATAGTGTGAGCTAAATACAAGGGAGATTACCCAAACACAAATTAATAAATGGCTAGATAAATAAATGAATGAGTGGAGGAACAATTTTGTTTGTTTGTTTATTTGTTTTTGTTTATAGAGACAGGTCTCCTAGCTGTCCCGGAACTCACTTTAGAGACCAGACTGGCCTCAAACTCACAGAGATCCACCTGCCTCTGCCTCCCAAGTGCTGGGAATAAAAGCATGCTCCACCACACCTGACAAGAAACAAACCTTGCACGTGAAAGACTTTCAGGTATAGATGCAGAATTCTCTTCCATGCAGAAAACTAAGGAATTGATTCATACAGGGAGAGTTGGATAACAGAACAATAGTGACTTAACCAGCTTATGGAGATGATCATGAGTGGGTAGCAATGGGTGGTAAGGCCGCTTCAGCCCTGCAGTAATTCCCAATACTGATAACTCTGGTTCAGTCTCACAAGGCTTTAAGGAACATTTTACAAAAACCTGGCCAGTACTACTCAAAGTTCACAGTCATGCAAACAGAGAGGACTGAGGTGGTGTCTGTGAAGAAGGGGCGCTTTAAATGAGGCACCTGAGATGTTATTGATCTGAAAAATGTCATCAATGGAAAAGTTGGGGTAACTCTCTGATGTATTTATTAAGGTGAGGGAGTGGAGGAGGAGACTTGTATACTATCAGGAATGCAGAAGGGAGTTCCCACAAGCCCTTGGTTCCTGCTGACTGCTGTCCAGGCTCCCTGCCCATGCCCATCTGATCTACTCAAAGGCAGACACTTCATGCCCTCATGGTCACATGTGGGCAGGGCTTATAGTGGTCAACAGACAGCCCTACACTCGTTCAGTCATACCCTGCACTGAGATGCTACCTACATCTTGGTACTGAGAGCTAAGAAGACACAGAGGCTCAGCTTAGACACATGTCCTGCATTGCCACCATCCCATCCCCAGGGAAACCAAACTCCTTTCCTTTGAGATAAGTCAGCTCCACCCTTTGATGTCCAATTTCCATTGCAATCCTGAAAACTGGAAAATTCCATCAGAGCTTGCAGACAGGAAGAGCAAACCTCAAGGCTTCCACTAGAGCTCACCTGCTGCTTAAGCTGCATCTCAGGATTCTTCATCTTCCGGAGCAGGACGGTCCCCACGGGGAAAGTTTCAGGACACTGGCGTGACCCTCTTTTCCACCCACTGTACCGTCGCACATCACAGGATACATGTTTCCATCTCTTGGCGTGATTTCCTCCATTTAAACAATAGTGTCTTTTTCACCTCATGAATGGAGGACCTGGTAAGAGACCTAGACCGTGGACAGCCAGATGTGTAAATGTGATCCTGAGGGCCCCACGACACCAGCTATCCAGCCTGACTCTGTCAACAGAGCCATGTGATGGAAATGCTCCACAGCTGGCGCGTTCTGAAGCTCACTCATTGCTGGCTGAAGTTGTGCACTGAGTGGAGAATCTCGGTGGGGGATGGCCTCGTGACTGGCATTGTGTCTGTGGTGCCTCCGAGGCTTAGCTCAGGTCCACAAGGCTCTGTGTCCTTTCTTTACTGACAGCCGCCATCCCTCCAGTCAGCCTCTGCCCGGCATCCCTGCACACAATCTTCCCTAGATGGCTCGCTGCTTCCTAAACCCATTTCACTAACTTTTGCCAAGTGTTCTGTCTTGAGAAGGAAATGGTGTGCAGGTGTGTGGGGAGGGAGGCAGAGAGGATCAGAGAGCCATTGGGAGGGAGGAAAAGTGTGATCAGAATATATTATATGACAACAGTTTTTTTCTAGATAGACAGACAGACAGACAGACATAAAGAAAGAAAGGAGGGAAGGAAGGAAGGAAGGAAGGAAGGAAGGAAGGAAGGAAGGAAGGAAGGAAGGAAGGAAGGAAGGAAGAGAAGAAAGAAGAGAAAAAGGAACTGTCTCCCTGGAAACCTCAGATGCCAAGCTGGAGCTTCCTGCAGAATGTTCTCTTGCACCTGGTAGCTAAGGTTTCTCATTGGAGTGGGGCTACAGTATAAGCCCTAAGAGCTGTTAATTTCTGTGCAGACAGCAGCTAAGTCATTCAAATTGAGCAGCACATTTAATGTAATTTAGTGTGTTTGGTCAGTGTGTTGGTTTACCCCTGGGTTAGCATGGGAACATGAGGAAGGACGCTAATTGCTTTGTTGTTGGCACTGGTGTGATGGGCCACTGCCCCCAAGCAGCCACTGTCCTTATTAGATGGGGTCGCTGAGGAAATACTGCCTCCCTCGTTTCTTAAGTCCCACTTCTTTTGTTCAGTAACGGGGTTTTCTAGACACACTCGTCTGCTTAGCCCTGACATGTGGCCATGTTGCTAGACCCTTCTTACATTGGAAAGACAGATATAGGAAGAAATGTCTGTGATGGGTGGGAGGAAACTTCACACCCTGGAGACGTCCTCATGGGTGCGTAGAAAGTCAGGAGAGCCAAGTCAGGGGTGTCCTGGATCCCTGCACTTACAGCTTTGGTGAGCTGGCATGACATTCTCAAGCCAGACTCAGAACTGCCTCTCACAGCAAAGGGCCCACTTTGGAGTCCCTGCTGGGCTGTCATTGGCCAAGACCTCCAGGTGAATGTGACCTCATTACAAATGTGAGTGGATTGAGCCTGTTGTCACGTCACCAGTGCCCCCACTATAGATATGAGGACCAGGTTCCCCCACCCGTCACACTCATGTGACTGGGCATACATCTGTCACAGCCCCCTATTTCTTGTCCTGTGCTTTTCGGTGTCTGATAGCAACCTGTTAATTTGTGCAACATCTTCTCCATTGCCAACCTCTTCTTAAGAATTTCTAAGTGTCACACAGCAGCTGTGGGTACCCACACGAAACTGAGCAGACTTCGTCAACTGTCCATCATGGGCAGAGGAGGAGTTCAAGAGGCCCTGCCCCTCTCTGAACAGCTCTTGGTAGTTCTTGGTTGACAGGAGACTGGAAGTCGTTTTCTTCAGTGATATGGCCACTGGTTAATTGCCCAGTGCTCCAACCCATGCAATACTATCCACTTGGATTAAATGAAAAAAAAATAGAGGTATTCGGGGGCTAATTAGAAAGAAGGAGGGTCAGTGGGAGTGGGAAAGAGGGTGAATATGGTCATAGAGTATTGTACATACGCAGGAAATTGTCAAAAACAGGCTTTGCTGTGAAATATGAATTTTTAAACGAGAAAACAGAATGGGCCTATATGATCTGATGCAAGTTTCCATGTGTCCCCTCTGTCCTTTAGACAGGGCCTTATCTATCCAAGGCTGGTTTCAAATTCATCCTGGTCTTGGACTTCTGATCCTCCTGCCTGTACCTTCTCACTGCTGGGTTAGGCATGCAACACCTTGCTTGGTCTATATGGTGCTGGGAACTGAACCCAGGCTCTCACTTATATTAGGCATGTTCTCTACCAACTGAGTCACATCCCCAGCCCCTTTTCATGATCCATTCTAATGGGCCAGCCTTTGTATATGTGTATAGCATTCCTTCCACATGTGCCTGAAAGCCAGAAGGGGGCGCCAGGTCTCATTATAGATGGTTGTGAACCACCATGTGGTTGCTGAGAATTGAACTCAGGACCCTTGGAAGAGCAGGCAGTGCTCTTAACCACTGAGCCATCTCTCCAGCCCAGCCTTTGTATATACAAAAAAGTCACCTTCACATTCATTAAAAGAGAAATCTGCTAAACTCAAGAGTTTGTCTCCCCCCATTCACACCTACTGAAGTCATCCTTTAAGCCCCCTTCTCCTGTGCTCAATTGTATTTTCAAGGAGGGAGATAACTATTTAGTCCACACTCAAGTGAGGCGCTCACAGCCACACAGTAGCAACACGGTGGTGTTTTACACTCAGTTTGCAAACAGAGCATTCCGCTCATCTCATGGAATAAGTCCCCCCTCCCCCCGCCCCACCTCACACCCAGGCCATTGCCACCTTCATATGGAAGAAACAGAACCCCCAAAACAAGGACGACAAAAAGCAATGTGGGTACATTAGGACACCCACACAGCTCACTGGATGGATGGGATACAGGACTTTGGTCCACGTGGCCTTGGCACATGGTTCCCCAGGGCCGCGGCTGAGTCAGCACAATGATTCTTGGTAATATCAGAAAACGAGTTTGAGAGCAAAATCTGTCTTCTAACTCATTTGTACTTGAACTTTTTCTTTCTTTCTTTCCTTTTTCTTTTTTTAACTTTCTTGACTCCAGCGTTCTAACAGGAGGCTAAGTACATGATTCTAATTCTCTGAGCATCCTGGCTTGGGGCCTAGTGCCTCAGCTCTGATGTTTAACTGGCACGCTGCCTGACTGGAAAGTTCTGGTGTCAGAATTTCCTTTATTGCTTTCTGTGAGGTTGGTTTTCTCCTTTCCAGATTACTGACTTTATTCGTAGTTGGGATTTAAATAAATGCAGCCGTTTGTACCGTGGTAAATCCTTCTGTTTGTTCCCTTTTCTATTACCTTTCTTTAGAAATATACTCTAAACTAAAATCGCTGCCAGTCTACTCTACAACCACTTATAACAGTTGTTTGTGGTCTCTACCTGCTTATCTGTGCGCGTACCTTTGCTTCCCATCACAGAGCCTGTAGATAATTTACTGATCCTCTTGCTGATGACCTGCTGTGTGGGATATCCCTACGGCTGGTACCTACAAAGGATGGGAAAGCTAGAATCCTCGTCATGTGAGCTTTGTGTGAGCTGGGACATGAACCGCACCTTGAAAGGGGGCAGGAAAAGGGCTTCAAACTAAGGAAGAGGCTGAGAGATTCTAGGGTAAGAAAAGGAAGCGGAACCAAGGATGGATAACTCAGCCCTGGTCACATGGTCTCAAGCCTGGTTACATGGTTCCACAGGGCCAAGTTGTACAAGGCTCTTCTTCTTTTATGGCATTTTGAGAGTCCACCAAGTGCTACCAAAAAGCAAAGGACAGTTACGACTTTAGATCTCTGTTCCAACTTCCAGAGTCTGTGTGAGTGTGTGTACATGTGAGCATTCCTATGTATGTGTGGATATGGGTATGTGTTAGTGTGTGTGTGTGTGTGTGTGTATGAATATGTGTATGTGTGTGTGTGTGTGAATACATTTATGTGTATTTAAGTGTGAGTGTGTGTGAGTCCTTAAGTGGACCTCAGAACATGAACTGCCTGGGGCCCAGAAGACCACATGTCTAAGGAATCCCCCAGAGTCACAGACACGGTGATTCTATGCAAGCTTACATGGCCTTTTCTCCTCTTGTTCCCTTGATCTGCTACCAAGCAACAAGCTTTTCAGTACATTCTCCTCTGGATTCAGGACTGTACAGATTTCCCAGAAAACTTTGATCCTGAAATCAGGTTAGCAGATGGCCAGCATACTAACCCATGTTGCCCCCGCACCTCATATGTGCAGTTACTTTTGGGTATTTTACTCATGTTCTAAACAGCGCTGTTTCAAAGACACTCCTGGTGGCTGCCCCTCCTGCCTGGCAGATGAGAAAGTCTGAGGCCTGAGAGCTTTAATTTAGTCCCAATGAGATAAACACAGTCTGAGCTAAACTCCAGGGCTCAGCATAACCACTGGCCTTTTACGCCCCACCTTTGAATCCCCTGAAAGTGTCTTTAAGAGTATGGGTGAGGTCTCCTGGGACCCTGGGTGGGCTGTGCTGAGCAGAGCTGAAGGCAGATCTCATGGGCTGGGAAAAAAAGGATCTTTAGAGAGTCAGGCCTTGTAATAAGCCTATTTGAATTTGTGCATAAGCAATGCACAATGTAGGCTTCCAGACTATTCTTCCAAAACTGCATTGTCATTTTGTATCCTATTTTTACAAGGACGCAATCTAAATGGAGACTTAGTTCCAAGGAACTGCAAAGAACAGACTGCAGTAATTTCAGCCTAGGTGAGCTGGAAAAAAAAAAAAAAAACAACTTGCCTCTGAGATGGGCCATAAATCCAAGCTGTTTTATAGGCCTCCTGCTTCTATTCCTGCATTCAAAGAAAAACCTAATTTGTTTTGTGAAAATTGGAAAACCAAAACAGTACAGAATGTGAAAGTAGGCCTCAAAGGCATAGCTACCATCAGCCAGTCCATAGCTACCATCAGCTCTGGGCTGTCAGGGCCGGTTCTCTCAAAGGATACAGCAGAAAACTTAGGGGAATTCTGGGGGTGGCAGCTTCCCAAAGGCACTGGGGTGAAGGAGAGGTGGTCATGAGAGAAACAACTCAGCAATAAGGAGTGCTGGGTGTTCTTACAGAGAAGTCAGCTTCATCCTCCTTTCAGGGCCCTGCAGAGAGCTGGCTTTTTTTTTTTCATTGTTCAGCAAGGTATGCCAAGCTTCCTGCCTGAATCCCCATCCGGTTATTACACACACTCAACAACATTACAGGGTTTCCTTAAAAGGCTGGTGAGTCAGGTTTAAAACGAAGGGCAGATTTTCCGGTCAGGTGGCTGCTTGCCTTCATCCATGTGTCATTTCACTAGTTCAATATGGACAAAGGCTCCTGCAGAGGTCATTTTGCTAAAAGGAACGTTTTAAGTGCAGGAAAAATGAAGTCCAGGATACTTGGAGAAGGGCAATACGATTTCCCGAAAATTGTGTGCATATGATGACACCCTAATTTCTGAGTGACTCTTTAATACACACCAGGGTCGATTGGGAAAATGGCAACCATGAGAATCAGTTGTCAGAGATTCTGAATCCGAAGGCTCAGGGGAGGCTTGGGAAACCGCGTTGCTGCCTTGTACTGTAGGATCCAGTACAAAGCCCAGTGGTTGGTGACATAGGTGACATAGGTGACATAGGTGAGAATCAACTG
>NC_022014.1:42635266-42648765 GCF_000317375.1 Microtus ochrogaster
GAGTTTGGCTTGAGGGGTGTTCTAGAGCAGATTGAAGCAAGTTTGGCTTGAGGGGTGTTCTAGAGCAGATTGAAGCAAGTTTTGCTTGAGGGGTGTTCTAGAGCAGATTGGTCTGTGGCCATATCTGTGGGGAACTGATTGACTAGGTGGACCCAGCAGTACCAGTGCCTGGTTTGGGGCTCTGGACTGTACTGCAGTAGAGAAGGCTGAAGACATCAAACAAGGATGTGTTTCTTCTCTTTGCTCTTGGCTGTGGATATGATGTGACCCACTGTTTGAGCTCTTGCCTCAACTTCCCCTCAGTGATGGACTGTACCCTGGAATTATGTGCTGAGTGGAACCCTTCCTGTTGTGTGTCTTATCGCCAGATTATTTTATTACAGTCACAAAATGGAGTTTAAATACATGCTTGGCCAATCATGGCTGTCTCAGCTACTTTTTCCCTCCCCAAGTTACCCCAGAGATCTCGAAATGGGCAACTAGACCTCGGAGATGCAGGGGCCCACCCAGTACCTCACATGTCTTGGAGAGTCAGGTCTGAAAACCAAGACCTCAATTGCCCCAAAACCATGTAGTCTCATTACTATATCTGATGAGTCGTGGATCACAAAAGCCTGATCACAGAGGAAGGCATAACTGGAGTCAGAAAAGGGTGTGTGTGTGTGTGTGTGTGTGTGTGTGTGTGTGTGTGTACAGATATGAAATAAGGGTGAATCATTTGGAAGAATAGGAAAGATACTTTCCTTATCACACAATGTCCAGTGGCTCATTCCCAAGCTTTCCAAAAGGATCACAGAGCCCCTACTCCTCATTGCCCAACTCTGACTTGGTCACTCAAGAGATAGAGTCCCCCCTACTCCCAAATGAAAAAAGGGAGTTTTTTTTCCTGGTTTAGACTCTATACCTCTCCCTTTGTCTTCTTGATCGCTGTTTCACTGTGGAATTACAGCAACAAACAAGAAGAAAAAGTCTTCAATACTTCACTGAACCAACCATTAACAAACTGGAGTTGGATTCTGGATTCTTATACTGAGTCTAGTGTCTATCAGAGACATAATGTGTGATCTTGGGAAAACTGTTCGGCTTCCTTAAGCTCTGCAAAGAAAAAGATTTGACAAGATTTCCTCAAGGGGCTCCTAGGGGATGAGTTCTAAAGATCGGTGCCGCAGTGAGCACTAGAGACATGTAAAGCTTCTGAACTGAGCTGAGATTCTGAGAGAAAAGCAAAGGTATACCACCAGACTGATGGCATGGGTCTGTCACCTCAGCTACCTGGGAGCCTGACGCAGAAGGACTCTTTTGGCATGAGCGAATTCAAGGCCAGATGTGGCAACCCTTTCTCAAAATAAAAAGTAAAATCAAGGCTGGAGATACAGCTCAGTATAGAGTGTTTCCTTGCCATAACTGAGACCTGGCATTCACTCCCTGGTACAAACTATAAGGAAAGCCATGAAACTGAGGGACAGTGCACACCTCCTCTTTCTGGCTCATCCCAGAAAAAACCTCCACTCTTGTCTGCTGCAATCCATCTACCACAAGCAATCTGACTGATTATTTTTTTCCAAAATGAAAACTGATCACAGTCTACACACACACACACACATGCGTGCACATACCTTCTAAAGTCTTCCCTTTAAATATACAATGCAAGTCCCCAAATGTCTAGTTAACTGTCAACTTGACACAACCTAGAGCAAAGTCTGAGAGCAAAGTCTCAACTGAGAAGTTGCCTAAGTCAGACTGGTCTGTATTTGAACATGGCTATGGTGGAATGTTTGATTACTAATTGATGCAGAAAGCCCCAGCCCATGGCAGGCATTGCCGTTTGTAAGCAGGTAGTGCTTGGCTGCATCAGAAAGCTATCTAAGCATGAGCATGCAAACAAGACAGCAAGAGAGCAAGCAGCATCTCCCATCCTCCTTTGAGTTCCTGCCCTGACTTCCCCCAGTGATGGACTAAGATCTGAAAGTATAATCCCTATACACCTTTTCTTCCTCTAAGTTGAATTTGGTGTTTGTCACAGCAACAGAATAAACTAGAATGACCCAAAGACTAGGGTCCATATGTCCTTTCTTGTCTTTTGTTTGTCTCTGATGCTAAGCATGCTATAGGAACACCCATAAATATTGGTAACAAAGAAGTGAATGAATGAATGAATGATGGAATGATGGAATGAATTAATGAGTAAGAAATGTGACTTGGCACTGAGGCCGAGTCACAAAGCAAATTAAAGAGCTGTATAGGGAGGGCGGTGACACAGGGATGCTGGGTAATGATTCGTGGACTCTACAAAGAGAGCCAACCAGCAAGCCAGCTCGGGATTTGGGATTCAGGCAGCATCTGCCCAGCTCTGCTCTGAGAGCAGGATAGAGGTGTGAAGTGGGAGGGGACAGTCACAGGATGGGTTGGCTGTGTTTTCAAGAGAAGCTTCGGCCTCAGAACTCCCAGCATGAGGATTCAACATGATGAAGACAAGACCTGAATGAAGAATGTCTGTTGTTTCCATGGCCAAGACACTCATGGGAAAGACCTGGAGCCACGTGTGCTCACACAGACATTTCTCATACCAGAAGCTCATTTTTGCTCATTGGATTTCACATCCGCCACCCTCCCTTACCTGGCCGTCCTTGTGAGTTAAACTGACCACGGAGAACAGACAATAAGGACTAGGTTTAGAACCGGTTGATCAAGAGAACGAACGAGCTTCGCTTCGCATTTCTGCTGCCTGATGAGATATTAGGATAGCAGGACAAGGCGGGTCACAGGAGTCACAAACCTGCATGGAGCGGGACATTGACACCTTTACCTAGTCTCTGGGAAGTGCTCTGCCTGCAGCCAAGAGCATGGGATGTGCATGCTCACTAGGAGACACAGGGTTTGCTCATTAACCCTTCCCTCCCTCCCTGTCTCCTTTGAGAAATAAGGGCAGCAGCAGTGTCTACCTCACAGACACAGAAGTTCAAGCACTCTGACCCCAAACCTTTCTCTTGTGGGAAGGGAGGGATTTTGTTGTCCCAAATACTAAGACTAGCCAAACTGTAAAGGGAGCTAGAAGGTGAGATGAATGGGTGAATCAGTGAATGAGTGAATGGGCAAATGGCCAGTTCCAAATTTAATCCAATATCATCTTTGACAGTTGACTGTATAACTATCAACACAGCCGACAAGCTTCAACTACTTAGATATGTAACATAAAGACCACCAAGACTGTGAACATGTGAGCTATTAGTGCATGCTTGGGAATACATCCTACAGAAGAATCAGACAAAACAAAAAACTTTTTTGTACCAATTGCTGGTGTAAGAGAAAGAAGTTGAAGAAACAAGCTCACAGAGGATACATGCTGTGTCATAAGTCTTGTGAAGTAAGGGACCAATGTGTCTCCTCCGTATACAGTAGCTAATGCCCAGAAACCCCAGTAGTTGTTCAATCCACGAGGCTAGATGTCTTAGCAGTCCCTTTCTAGTGCTTGAACCTTCGAGCAGTCCCGGAGAACTGTGGGGGGGGGGCAAGGCTTCATGCTGGAGACATTGCACGCCAGAGGAAGGGACAAAGGGAGCTCGTGCTGCTCTAGAGAGTGCTACTACAAGACAAGGGTCTAAGGTTGCCCTCTCCAGCCTCTTTCCAGTCCCGGCTTCCATGTCTCTTATTCGAAGCAGGGGCCCAGTGTCTCCCAGCTTGAACTGCCATGTCAGACAAGGAAGGGCACCTGAGTCAGCACGGTCAGCCCTCCACAGGCCCAGCTGTGGCTTTCACAGCCTTATTCTCTTTTTCTGACTGTTCAAAGCCTCCCACACTGGTGGCCCCCTTCTCCATGCTTTTCTGCTTCCTCCCCTTGCAGCACAAATCACTGGAAAAACTATGCATTGATGACCTTTGAACCCCTGATCCTCCTACACCACCTCCTGATGGCCAGGACATCAGGCGTGCACCACCACACCAGGTTTTATATAGTACTGGGCATCAGTCTCTGGGCTTTGGTACAAGCTAGGTAGATGCAGTATCTACCAATGGCCTACCGCCTCAGCTGTGAAGATGGCCTGTAGCATTTTCCTAGTACTGAAAGGTCCTACCCTTTAAATATCATCATTCAGTGTGGACAGAGTCTGGAGAGCCAGGTTCTGGGGACTGAGTCACCCTCATGCTTACACAGCCGACACTCTGATCAACACAGCCCTATTCTCAGCTTCACTTTTATTTCATTTATTTATATTTTAATACATTTCTAGATAATGAGTAGCATGATTTGAGTCACATTTAGCAATCCAATTTCCACCAAATCATGAATTTTAATATAGAAGATGTGCTTTTCAAAGGTTCTGGTCTATGGCCTCCAGAGTGTTCATGCCTTTCTTAGTAATAGCAGGCATCTCCTCCAGACCTACTTGGTTCTCACATTATATGCTTTTATCCAAAACTACATATAGTTCTCCTCAGTGGGAAACAATTCTGTTCAATGGATTAAACTGCCAGTTTTGCATTCACGTGGAAGTTCTTAAGCCTAGCTTCTTTGTCTTCACGCTCATGACCCAGCAATCGAGGCTTATCACCCTCAGACAAAGCTCTTCCAAAGCTGGCTGGGCCCCAGGCCTTAGCTGAATTTTGGCTACATGAATTTCAACTTGCCTCTTATTCGGAGGCTCCAACCTCTTGTATACTGTGTCCATCTTAGCTTCTCTTGCTGGTGTGTGATAGCATAAACCTCTCTAGGGCGCGGTCTCTTGTGGTTCTAGACCAAAGCTGCATCCCAGTAAGGACTGGTTGACTCCAGATGGCTATAGGGTGGATACAAATCCTAAGGCACTTACACAAGCCAGGAGCTTGTGCAACACCTACAGGCCATATTCTGATGAGCCATCTCTGTGACCTTATTGGCTACTCTCTAAAATGGGCACCATAAGGCCCAGGAAGTAGAAACTAGGAGACTTGAAACAGATGATCAACTGTGGAGGTGAGATTTAAGCCTAGGCACTCTGCACTCAGAACCCGGGTACCAAGTCTTGATACTACTCCGTCAAAAGTAGCCATGGATTAAGAATGAAAGCATGACAGCATTTAATCAAAAGAGGAGAAGGTCTCAAATGAAGAGAGAACACTGGGGTTCATAGTCAATCTTCAAAGCAAGAGACTCAAGGATGTGTCCACTCATCTTGAATTTTGCACCATTTGTAGGTTCACAAGCCAAATCAGAAGTGTGTCTGGTTTTGTTTTTTGAGTCTATTTATTTTTTAATCATTCATTGGTCTCCTTCAGGCTGATAACAAGATAATGTGGTCAATTTCATCATAGCTTTCCTATCGTTACTTTCCCTCCAGGCAACATTGCTTCTGTGTTCACAAAGTTAGAGGCAAGGTGCCCCAGGGTTTTCCTAAATGTACTGTGCTTTCAAACTGAAACATGGAGAGGTTTAGACAGTCTTATTTTTTATTCTGTATTGCAGCTAAACCTATGTCTGTAGACACTCAGTATGTGACACACACAGAGGATGTTGTGAGGTAAAATCAATGAAAAGGCAACGCTTGTTACTAGTTGAGCCTTTGGCCCAACTCTGCGGTTCTATCAAGTTGAGCTTTACTGCATCTGTTGTTTTATTATCCTGGACATTCATCCAGAGGAGGTAGAGGAGGAGGAAGAGGAGGAGGAAGAGAAGACGAAGAGGGAGTGTCTAGCTTCTTTATCTTCATGCTCATGACCCAGCAATCGAGGCTTATCACCCTCAGACAAATCTCTTCCAACAAAGCGTTATTCAAGAATATAAGGAAAGATGGATCTAGTAATATCGACCAATCCCTAGAATGTGTTTATTCCAGGATGTACAGTGGAGAAGATGGGGAAAAGTATTGGTAGTTACCACTCAAAGATGTAAATTCTCTCCACCTTACTGAAAAGTCTGTGTAAAAGACCATAAACTTAGGTGCCAAGTTTTGAAACATTTAAACATCATTTTCCTTGTTCAAATGAATGATAAAATGGGGAAAAATGAGACCTGAGAGAAGCCAGAGAGCTTCCTACAGAGGTTGGGAGTTCTTCTGCCTTGACCACTGGTGTTCATTCCTACACTTGGGGACAGTGATATGCATTCCTACACAGCAGGGACAGTCGGGAGCGTACAATCAAAGGAAACCACCATCTTAAATGAACTGAAAAGGCAAATGAACTTATTAGATTCTTGGGTGGCATCTGTAGAATGGAGAACATGGGTCTGGAAGTAGGTATGAGCCACAGGTCCCCACTGGCACACATGGTCAAAGCCACTATGAGTCCTTGCTGTGCTGTGACCAGCTTCCAGCTCACCACTGTTACAATTGTCACCCCACATCATCATCCATCCACAGCTCCACAGTATCAAATTTCCACAGATAAGCAGGAGCACTTAAGGAACAAGTCTAGCTGGTGCTCATTGACCAGGAAGCAGGAGGATTATCTGACCTCATGGCCTGCCCCTTGCTGGAGGCTCCATTGGGTGAGCTAGCTGAGGCAGTGCTGGAGAGCTCGCCCGAGCAGTGACAGTGAGGGAAAGCTGGGCTTGTTGACCATCCCAGCTATCACCCAGGCCCAGAACCAAGGCTGTGAGTTACTATGAGTTAGCCCACCTATCCCAACATCCACCACATCTATGAAATTGGAACGAATGAAGGGGACAAATCTACAGATCCAAAACTGCAAAATCTCCAAGACACAGGATAGCAATAAGGTATCAAAGAGGAGCTCCAGAGAGAGTCCATTACCAATAGGGTAGCAGAAGCCAGAAGCCTCAAATCAGACCAATGACTCTTAGCAACAAATATTTGCAAGTAAAGAAGAATAGACTAAAGGGCAAACTGTGTGGCTCAATGGGCCACACTATAGCTGTTTTTTGTTTTTTTGCTTGTTTTGTTTTGTTTTTTTGCTTGCTTGTTTCGTTTTGAATTTTGTCTCATTTTGGTGGGGAGGTTGCATGGGCAGAGGGTGGAAGCGAGGGGACAGGAAAATAAATAGGATCAGGATACATGATGTGAAATCCACAGAGAATCAATAAAAGTTGAGAAAAAAGACAATAAAAAGAACAAAAAACAAAAGACAGAAAACAGAAAGGCACTATTTGAGGGTGTGGGAATCAGTAGGAAGGAGAGGAAAAAATATCCCAGCAACAACCCTGACGAAGAATGAACATCAAAGGGCTGAGGGACCAATGTAAGTACATAGCAAGTGACCCATCTGTGTCTCTCACCAGACTGTGGCCCCAGGAAAGCAAGGCCAGTACCAGCTCAATCACTAGTGGATTCTCAAATCCAAGCTCAAGAACAAATACCCAATAGGTACATGACTAACACACAAATAAGAAATGTTGCGGGCCAGCGAGATGGCTCACAGGTTGAGAGCACAGCATGTCCTTACAGTTGACCAGGGTCTGTTTCCAGCACCCCGTGGCAGCTAACAATTGTCTCTAACTCCACCTCCAGGCAACCCAAAGTCCTCATGTGGATTCTACATACACTTACATACAGGTAGTAAAAATATACACATTCAGGCACATACATATTTATATAAAAGACATTTAAAATATTTTTGAAAAAGAGTGTATGGGGTGGAGATTCTAAAAAATGTAAGGAAGTTTCGGGATTTAAAGGGGCTATATTTTCTACAAAGGGAAAATAACAGAAAGAAGAGAGAAGCATCCAGCCTTACAGGAGAAGGAAGAGAAAGCCAGCTTAAGGAAGAACAGCGACAATATTTATAAACAAGAAAGGCTGAGATCAATGAGAACTTCCCAGGTCTACAAGCACAGGGACGGAAAGGGATGGGCAGTGACGCAAGCAGGCAAAAGAACTTTGGCCTAAGTACTGCCATTTTGACTTCAGACTCCATTTTACCTGTAAGATGAAATAAAGTTCAGGTTCCCAAGCCCTAGGGGAGCTGAGAACTTTCCAATGGCTGACCAATCTCCTCCTTAAACCATAGAAACAATCATTATGCATCTTTAGCTCTCTGGGAACTTTATGGCTGTTCCTAACAGCTGAAGGAACAGATGAGTCTGATTGGTTGATGGACCAAGGAAGCTCCTAACCTCTAAATCCTGATTGGTGAAAATTGTAAGTGTAACCTAGCAACAGATGTTTGTGATTTTTGTGCTTATAAATCCCACTTCTGCCCCAGCTCAGGGCTGTCAGGAGAAACAAGGCTCTCGAGTCCTCATCCTGCAGGTCTGATTCATCAGTGACCTGCTTATGTGGTGAGTTAATAAAACCTTTGGAATCTGTAAGTCTTGTCTCTCTCCTTCTTCATGGCACATAAGGCGCTAGGTGTAACAGAGGCACCCTGTTGCCTTGGTAAGCTTCCTTGAGGAATCACTGAGGTCCAATGAACTCCTCAGGTCTCAGGTACATCCTAACATCTGTGTACACTTGTGAAACCATCACCATGTCAGACACAATCAACACAGTGAGCATATCCTTTCCCCTGGCTTCCCATCATCCTCTCTTTCAGCATCTTAATACTACCTTCTCACCTTATCCCAGGGCACACACTCAGCTGTCACCATCATCTTCATCTCCTAGAATTTTAAATTATATATATATATATATATATATATATATATATGTATAAATTACTAAACTACTAGGTTTCAAATTAAATTATTAATATCGAATATATAATGTTCACTACACATATTGAATTATACAGGTACTTAGACTCTGATTTCCTTCTGTTGGCACCGTTATTCTGAGACATATTCTCCGTGTGCATCAATAATTGATTTTATTCTACTGCAGAGCCGTAATGACTCTATGGACACACCTCCGCTTGTTTATCCATTCAACAGATGTGGAAATTTGGACTGTTTCCAGCCCGTAGGAGTTACAAAGTGAGAGGTGGGGTGGGCAGAAGCCCAGGAACGGCATGCTTGTGCCAATGTGTGCGGCTCTTTAAGACACTGACAGATATTTCATTTGTAGTTTGTGACTTGGCGAGTCCACCAGCTGTGTCTGGGAGTTCCAGCTGACAGCTCAGCCTCACAGGGAGACAGTCGGCTGTTGGCTCTGAAGGACAGGAAGTGTGCTGACACTGTTCTGATTCATGTTGCCCTGAGGAGCAACTTATCTGCGTGTTTCCACCTACGCTCAACTACAGGAAGTATCGGTTCTAAAGATTCAGTTCCACCTGCCTCTTCTTATAGAGATGTGGGTCTCATGTACTCTGGAATCACCTTGAAAACCTGTACATATCCAACAATGACCAGGAACTCCTTCTGCCTCCACCTCTGGAGTGGGTGCTGGGATGATAGGCACGGACCACCAGGTCAAACTTATATGGGGCTAGAAATGAAACTCAGTGTGTTGTGCACGCTAAGCAAGCACTTTACCAACTGAACTGCATCCCCAAGCCTAACTTTGCCTTTGGGGGGGAGGGGAGTTCAAGGACCATTCATTAAGTTTGAGAGAAAAATCTGAGCACAGGCAAGCTATAAATCCCAGTGGGTTCTGGGACTAGGGAGATGGAGAGGAGGAGGAGAGAAAGGCATGTCTTTTGAGTTAGGATCAGCAAGGGAGACCTGTAAGCAACTGTAGCCAGGTGGCAGGAGGGAGGATCTTCAGAGCAAACACTGAGAAAGTCCAGAAGCATGCTTACAATTTGTATCTATGCTGGAAGAATACATTTTTAAAAATGGTACACCAAAAAGTTACACTTCTGAGTTAGAACTCAGAAAAGCTGTCAGGCGGCTCAGCAGTGAAAGCGTCAGACCGTTGCCAGTGTGTACTTAGCTGCGTGTAGGTCTGTGCTGTAGCTGTTGGGTGCAGAGACATCTTACAGAATTCTTAACACAAGCCCATTTTCTGCAGCAACAGGCGCAGCAACTGTTGCCGCAGAGTTATGATAAAGCTCTCACTGGATGCTAGCTCTGAGCTGCTTGCTTCAGCTTCCTCCATCTCTCCACACTCCTTGGAGGAAGATCGTGACAATTACCCAACTTTACAGACAAGAAACCTGAGTTACCTAATTTAATATGGTTTTTTTCTAGATTCATCCATTCGCCTGCAAATTTCAAGATGTCATTCTTTTTTACTGCTGAGTAGTATTCCATCGTGTAAATGTACCATATTTTCTTTATCCATTCTTTGATTGAGGGGCATCTAGGTTGTTTCCAGGTTCTGGCTATGATGAATAACACTGCTATGAACCTAGTTGAGCACATGTCCTTGTGGTACAATTGAGCATCCTTTGGGTATATACCCAAAAGTGGTATTGCTGTGCCTTGAGGTAGATTGTTTGCTTCCTAATTTTCTGAGAAATCACTATACTGATTTCCAAAGTGGTTGAACCAGTTTGCCCTCCCACCAGCATGGAGGAGTGTCCCCCTTATCCTCCATCCTTTCCAGCATAAGCTGTCACCAGTGTTTTTGATCTTGGCCATTCCGACAGGTGCAGGAGGGAGACACCCACCCAGCTATGACGCCTGTGGACCACATCAGTGACAAGCATGGCGAAATAACCTTCCAGGTGCAGTAGTGGTACTCATTCCTTGGTGGGAATCAGCAGCTCTCTAGTTGGACTGAAGACATACTCAACATGAAATCATGCCTGGTACTGGAAACTAACATTAGTTAATTAATGCTAGTGAAATCGTGGTTATTGGAGGAAAACCCATAACCACTAATTTGCTAAACCAGCACAAACCCAAACAACAATCTATAAACATTTGTCTGAAACCCACCACTCATCAAGAAACTTCTCATTGCTACAGAGTGCCACTCTACAATGGGTGCCACTATATAATGAATTCAGTCCAAATGAATGCATCTACAAAACAATCTCCACACCTAAAGCTTGGGGAACATTGTGGAATGGGGGCAGAAAGATTGTAAGAGTCAGAGGATCAGGGAGTTTGCTGTGCGATTGTGTTTCCTAGAAACAGCAGAAGCTATACCTGTTAAGTCTTACCAACATGACTTCCCAAACCTGACCTGGACAAGGAGGATGCCAATGAACATGTCGAACTGGATGGGAAAAGTCTCAGGAGGACCCAACTTTACACGAAGGACTACAGAAAACTGAGTAAAGTTTGGAGAGGGAAGGTGGTCCTCCCCAGAGGGGTGATCCTCCCCAGAGAAGAGCACACCAGTTGGTTGTTCAGTGCTGAACAGTCAGCCCTGAAAACATACACACAATAAGAGTGCACATCAACATGTTATACTTAGGATTATGTGTATGTATGTGCATGTGTATATGTGTGTGGGGGGGTGTGTGTATGCATACAATAACAATGAAAAAAGAGGCCATGCATTTGAAAGAGAGCAGGGAGGGGTATATGGGTGAGCTTTGAGGGAGGAAGGAAAGGGATAATTATAAAATAAAAAAGAAACCTGAGCATTTGAGAGATTAAATCTCATGATTAAATTAGGTGATAAGAAGGGATAAACCTAGAGCTTTCATCCCAAAACTGTGCTTTTAAGCCTCAGTTCCAGAGCCTTAGGTAACTCAGCCCTCACTAGGTGTAAGTTCTCCTAGAAAAAGGGAAGCAAAGTATTTTCCACCGCCAGAGAATAGGCCTTGTGCATAAATACATTTCCATATATGGAAACTTACCTCAGAGGGCTTCGGAAAATCTGACCTGAGTCTCCTTGATATATGTTGCACACTGAACTAGGCTCTAAATGGAATTGAGGGTGAGGTTAACCACAGCTCCGTGTCTAACATTCCTCCCTCAACTAAGTACAACTGCACAAGTCTACTGCCAATCTACAACAGTGTGGAAGGTGTCATCCACACTGGAACAGACGCAAGAAATGAAAGTGAGGTCACTTTAAAATCTATGGTGGGGACTGATCAAAATGCAGAGAAAAAGTGACTATGGGGCACCTAATCAACACTTCTCTAACAACCCCTACCCCTAAAGCTCAGAGAATATTGCAGAAGGGGGGGTGGAATGTGCAAGAGGCAGCACCAGGATATTTGCTGTAAATAGCATCATCTAGGTATGATGGGGAAGCTACACCCATGAAATCTCAGTGATGTAGCTGCCTACACAAGATCTGCATAATGACAACATGAACTGACATCTCAAAGAGGATGAGGGAAATTGCACAAGATTCCACCCCTAGAAAAGGAGTTACAATGGGTGCTGGAGAAAGGAGAATCAGTTCCCTCTGAGAATGAACTTGCTGTGAGTTTTCCAAACCCAAGTGATCATCCATAAATACCTACAAGCAACACTAGATGAATCCAGTAGACTGTGTGTGTGTGTGTGTGTTAACAACAATAGAAACAGAGGTCATGAATTTGAGGGGGAGTAAACAGGAGGAGTGGGGAAGAGGGACAAAGGGGTGAGTGACATAAATACAGTATATATGTATGAAATTCTCAAAAGAGTAAGAAAATTAAATTTAAAAATTTTGCTGTGGAGGAACAAGAATCAATCTAGAAGCAGCTTTGGCAAGAACTCATCCACAGCCTCCTGTGAGAACTTCTCCTGTTGACTGACTGTGCCTTCTTACAGGCGTCCAGAGAACCCCTGGGTCTTATAATAATTACTACCTCATTATTTTGTCGGTTTTCAGTTACAGGATGGATTTTATCAAGCATCTCATTCAGCTCTCTTAACAGCGGCAGCCAGGTGTCATTATCCCCACTTCACATTAAAAAAATGAACAGAGAGGTAAATGATTTTTTTCTGCTGCTTCCCCTCGCTGCTTAATGGCCGAGATGGGAACTGAAATTAGAGCTTGTACCTCACGATCCAACAGTTCCCCCACTATCTCCATGGGGTCTGGCGCTAAGGAGCGGAGAATCCGGTTGGGAAGATGTGGGTACCTAAGACTAGGATATTGTGCTTGTTAAGAGCGAAGATGAGGGGTGAAGATGAACAAAAACCGACGTTAAAAAATGATGGCAATATTGAACTATTCCTGGGATGAAGGCGCTTGAAGAATCCTGAATGTTCTTGATCAAGTAAACCCCAAACATCCTTAGTCCCAACTTTGACCTTAACCATACCAGCAAGTCCAAGCCTGCATACCCTGCTCCCTACACCATACACTAAAATTCAGCAACATGGACGTTATGCTTTAAGTAGACACCTCAGGCAGAATCTGAACCTTCCCCTCCCTGCCCACACATACACAATATAAAGGACCCATTCAATCTGCACATTCACAAGATCCCAAAGAGATTCCCACCTGTGTTCAGGTTTGAGAGCCCTGCGCGTGATCTCCCGCTATCATCCAGATGAACTCTGTGCGTCTGTTTATGTAAGGATGTAGCTGTTATCATACACTCCCCTTCTCTTTCAAGACTCACTGTAGAGCCTAGTTTTTACTGGGGGAAAGGAAACAGTAAGATGATTTGAAGGATAAAGGTGTTGCTGCCAAGCCTGATGACCTGAGTTCAAGCCCACCCTAGGACCCACCTGGTGAAAGGAGAGAACTGACTCCCACAAGTTATCTTTTGACAATCACAATTCACACACACACACACACACACACACACACACACACACACACACACAAACCCAAACACCACCA
>NC_022014.1:42648865-42672500 GCF_000317375.1 Microtus ochrogaster
CACACACACACACACACACACACACACACACACACACACACACTAAACAAATGAGTAAACAAATGTTTAAAAGTGCAGATTATTCTTGTTTTCTACAAAGCCTCCTTTTTCTTGAAACTTCATTCCATTTTCTCCTCCAGTTTGTGTTACTGGGAAGCCAGCTTTCTCCCATCAATTCTGCTTCTCTCCTGGCTGCCCACAAGGCTGTTTAGTCTCCCACCTCCTGCAGAGCACAGGGGAGGCAGGCGGTCTCCTCTCCCCTCATTCCTAGAGTCATTGCTTCTTCCTTCTCGCGGCACAAGCTCCATCCTTTGGAAGCATATGCTGCCAGCCTCCGCCACCTATTATCCTCTTCTTCATCTATCAAAAACCCAAATCTCAAGTTCGTGGTCTCATCACCTTCACCTGCTTTTACCCCACCGTTACTTTCTGTTTCCTTTGCTCTCAAGTGTGTCAACACACTCACCTCCATTCGGCTTATTGGCTTGCCCAACTTAACTATCTCAACCCTATCACCTGCATTGTCCTTCATTCAGGGCCATTGGTGAACCTTGATGTCATCAATAGATCGACTGTTCTTTCAAATACCTGGAGTGGTTTTCTGGATCTGTTGTTCCGTTGTTTTAAGATAAGGTCTTGTGTAGACAAAGTTGGCCTTGAACTTGCTCTATAACCAAGGAAGACCTGGGATCATAAGCCAAATAAACCCTTTCTCCTCTAAGTTTCTTTTGGCCGGGTACCTTATCATAACAACAGAAATAAGACTAGGACAATTCATTATTAATTTTCCCTTATTCATTTTTTAACCCTCCCTGGGTTCATCTTCCTCATCACCACCATACCAAAACCACTGCTTACAGGGTCACAAGCAAATCTCAGCTTCAAAACAGAGTGTTGACTCTCCAATGCTGTCTGAATTTCCCCATTTCTTCCTTCCTGAGCCTCTAAAACCCCAGGAGTCTTCCTGAGTCTTGTTTTCACTCGCTTACAACCATTCTTAATGATCCTGAATAAAGTATTTATGTCTATCATTTAGTATGTTCCTTATCCAAGGGAAATGCAAACTTATTAACAGACTCATTAAAAACTACAAAAGCAAGCAATCCAAAAAAAAATGAGACTCCCCGGAATGATATTCTGTATGTCATTACAAAATGCCTTGTCATTTATTAACTGTGAGGATACAAAAAGAGTCATATCCGCTCCCAGGCCCTCTGTGTCTCCAAGAGCAAAAAAAGAAGCCTGGAGCTGAAAAACAAAGACTTCTCGTTACTGGTCTGAGAGAAATCTTGAAATCCTTAAGAGTGGGGTGTGTTATCAGTCAGTGGTCGAGGCCAAAACAGAAAAATGAGACAAAGAACAGGCTGCATCATGGTTTGGAAAAAGACATCACAATCCTCTGGTCTCCCACATATGAAGGACCCTGGTGGCCATCAATATGGCACATGACTGGAGTCTAGAAACTGAGATATGTCACGTTATCTTATGCGATGATATGTGTTATCTTATATAGAATATTCCATGGCCAGTACTCAGTTCTTCTCACACAGCCTAAAACAGGTGCCTGTGCCTGCCCCACCAAACCCTAATCATGTTAGTCTTTCAGAGGGACAGAATTTTAAAGAAGACAGAACAGACTTCTACTTTGGAAGTGGATATGCTGGATAGAATTAATGCAGATTGCAATGGAATTCTAGACTCTTCACTCGAGTTTTGCAATAGGGAGACAATCGTGCATCCTGCCTGGTGACCATGAGAATATGGAAAGCTCTGCATGCCTGACTCACCTCTAAGATTTGGTTTGTTCACATTACTGGAGCTTGAACCTAGGACCTTATTCATGCTAGACAAAGCTATTTTTTTATTACTTAAAATACCATCCAGCCGGGCTGTGGTGGCACACGCCTTTAATCCCAGCACTTGGGAGGCAGAGGCAGGTGGATCTCTGTGAGTTCAAGGCCAGCCTGGTCTACAAGAGCTAGTTCCAGGACAGGCTCCAAAGCCACAGAGAAACCCTGTCTCAAAAAAACAAAAAAAAAAAATTTACCATCCAGCTAAACTGGGAATGAACAAGCATAGGATCAAACTAGTTCCTCTGAATGTGGTTGACAGTTGGGGCAGACTGAGAGGCCAGTGACAGTGGCACTGGGATTTGACTTTACTGCATGTATTGGCTTTTGGGGATCCTATTCTCTTTGGATGTATACCTTGCTCAGCCTAGAAGTAGTGGGGAGGGCCTAGGACTTTCCACAAAGCAATCTACTCTTGAGCTGTCCCCCAAACCCACTGTTAGATTTTTTTACTAATATTACCTGGTTTCCTAATGAAGGAAATTATCTGAGAATATTCATATCATTATCCAAATCACATCCTATTTAAATCCTGGCTGACGAGGCTGGGAAGATGACTGGGGCCATGCATTTCCTGGCACAGGCACGAAGACCCGAGTTCAGATCCCCAGCAGCCACCAAAAAAGGCTCACTGGCCAGCAGTCTTAGCTGAATGGATGATCTTCAGGTTCTGTGGGAGACTCTGCTTCAAAAATACTAAGGTGGAGAGGAGGATGGAGATATGGCTCTGTGATTAAGAACACTCGCTGCCCTTGCAGAGGATCTGCATTCAGTTTGCAGCGCCTCTTTTTTTGGTTCACAACAATCCATACTGCCAGTTACAGAGGATCTGATACCCTCTTCTGACCTTCACAGAAATGCATGGTGCACATACTAGACAAGAGTAAAACAATCACACACATAAGTCTTTAAAGAAATGCAGAGTGATTGAGGAAGACACCCAAAGTCAACCCTTTGTTTTCTCTCTCCCTCTCTCCCTCCATCCCTCCCTTCCTCCTTTCCTCCCTGCTTCCCCTCCCGTCCCCTCCCCTCCCCATCTATCTATCTATCTATCTATCTATCTATCTATCTATCTATCTATCCATCTACACACACACACACGCATGTACACACAGATACACACACTCAAACATTTCCACTGTCTCCAAAGATAGCTGTGAATGCAGACCTTCCTGCCAAGGCTGAGCTATATGTCATCTGGAAAAAAAGGAGAAATTTAGAGAAGCCATGCTGGGGAAATTCTGGCAGGCCCAGGAAGGCTGGCAGATGGCAAATACCATGAAGACATTATTTTCTTCCTTTATGCTTTCCCAAGCATTCGTGGCTCCCAGGCCACTTCAAGATCAACCAGCACACATGGTCTGAGATATTTGTTTACTAGCCAGATACGCAGAAGCTTGCTTCCCCTCAGAGCATGTCAATTTTCTAACATGAATATAAATTAATGCATAAATACAACCATGAACCCAATGCCATTGCCAAGTCCCAGCAGCTGCCCAGGTTGATGGATGGAAGACAAACAAACTCTATAGGTTAGAAACTATTCAAAGTGGAAAAGGCTATCCAGTCCAACCTCTTCATTATAAAAATGGAGGAAACAGAGTCGAAAATGGGCATCGAAGGAATGTAGATGCACACTGTGAGCTAGACACACATCTAAGACAAGAACTCAGACCTTCTGATGCCCAATCTATTGTTATCCTTGTAGAAGTTTTGACGAATGGGTTCCACATACAAAATTGAATGTGAGGATCAAGAAAATAGAGAAAAATACAATAATGGATGGAGGGGGAAGGAAGGAAAGACGGACATCTAAAAGTGATAACTGAGAGGAAAGGTGCTATCCCAGAGGAAGGGTGCGCTCCCATTTACAGTATCAAGAGTCAGAAGGGCAGACAGTGATGTAGAGCATCTTCATGTCCAAAGAACGAATAACTCAGAGCCTCATTTGCTTCTTCATTTAGCATATTTTATTGAGTGCTTAGATGCCAGTCATGGTAAAGAGTACCAGAGGTAGAGGCATACATAAAATAGTTCCAATGCTCATGAAATTTGCAATCATAAGAAAAGAGGAATGAAATACACCAAGTGAATGAAAGAATGAGTTTCATTAGCGTTGCCGATAAGTGCATGGGTGACCTGGGAGTGACTACCGTTGAACAAAATGATCTACCCAGCATTCATAATGGCCTATAGACCCTGAGGGGAGGGTCTTGTGGTCCACCCTCTCCCATCTTGTGCAGGTTTCCTGAGGGTAATTACAGCTGCCAACTGCTCAAGAGAGCAATGTCCACATTATGTCTAGAGGAAAGCATCCAACCCCATTTGCTGTTTGGGGACCAGTTCCATCATTCTAATACCCCTTTGGAGAGCTTTCATAGGAGGGAAGGAGACAACAAGAGGGGCCCTGGCTCGGGCTACTGACTCTTCCTGTTCAACCATGGTCCCTAACTTGGGACGAAAGAGAAACACGAAGATGAGACACAGGGTTGTCCCAGGTGGACCTTAATCACTATTGCCTCTCTGATCCCTCCATGCCTTCTCCTTGCAGGAAATGGGCCCTCTGTTAGTCACAGATGAAACAAAAAAAAATCAAAGCTAAACCAATCTCATTATTTCTGGGGAAAATTTAACTCATAAGCAGAAATCCAAAGAGAGAGAGAATCTAGTTAGTGTTGAGCTCAGAGGACGGAGACCAAGGTCACTGAGTGTTGTTGCTGGCAGGGTGTCAGCGCCATCCTGGCTCCTCTTCTCTAAAGTTTTCCACCCAGTGACCCCCCTCCATGCTCTGGCATGCTATAACTAAATAAGTCATGTTTGCTCACATGCTGGCTTCAGCAGCAGTATGAATGTCTTCCATCATAGAAAATTAACTAATGCAATCTACACAATGAAATTAACAGGCATAGATCAGATTTTTCTAACCAAAATATATCTTCTTCCCAAGTTTTCATACATTAACAATTATAGTTGAGGGGTCACAAGGGGGATGTGAATAATTTTAAATGATTATAATTATACAATCAATGTCTTGAGACAATAAGAAACTAAAATTGGTGATGGAAAAAATACCTCATCTGTCAAAGCTCTTGCTGTTCCAGGATAGAACACAAACTCAGTTCCCAGCATCCACATCTGGCTGTTCGTAATTGCTGATAAGTCTAGTTCCAGAGGACCTGATGTCCTCTTCTGGCCTATGGGGGCACCTGCACATGTGTGCATGTATATACATGGATATATGCTAACACACACACATACGTACAAGTACAACAAATAAATAAATGAATATAATAAAGTAAGTCTTAAGAATTGTGGTGGATAGAATAGTAATGGCCTCCAAAGTCCCATATATTTGAATATTTGGCCATTTAGGAAGTGGCAATACTTAACAGGGATTAGGAGGTGTGGCCTTGTTGGAGTAGGTGTGGCATGTTAAAGGAAGTATGTCACTAGGAGTGGGATTTGGGGTTTCAAATGATCAAGTAGCTCTTTTCTTCCTGCTGCCTGGGGATCTCGGTGTAGAACTCTCAGCTTCTCCAGAACCATGTCTGCTTGAGTGCCATCAAGCTTCCTGCCATGCTGATATGGACTACACTGTATCTGAAACTGTAAGCAAGCCCCAATTAAATACTTTCCTTCCTAAGAACTGCTGTGGTCATTGGGTCTCTTCACAGCAATAGATCACTGGCTGAGACAGAAGTTGGTACCAGGAGTGGGGGTATTGCTATGACAGGCCTGACCATGCTTCTTACTGGTGGAATGTGGACTTTGAGACTTTGGATTAGAGAAGCAGCTGAACACTTTAGGTGGTGCTTTCTGGGCTGTACTAGTAGGAACAGGGAAGACAGTGGTGCTGAGAGCAATGTAGATTATGACAGCCTAGCTCAAGAGGTTTCAGAAGAGAAAAATATTAGTAAGTGGCCTAGAAATCATTCCTGTGACATTTTGGTGAAGAGCTATTTTTAACATTGTCCAATAAGTCAGCTTGATGCTAAATTGAAGAGTTTTAGCTAATTGCCTTGGCAAAGGAAATTTCAAAACGGCCTCGTATTGACTGTGCTGTCTGATTATTTGTGGCCAGTCTTATGCAGTCTGTAATGAAAAGGAGCAAGTTGACGTACACAAAGTTTACAGTCTGAGGAGAAAGGGGGCGCCAAGGAATATAGGGGAACTAAGTCCAGCGCTCAAGGAAATACACAGATTAAAGAAAATCCTGATCTTGAATATAATAAAAGGAGTGGTAACCTCTTGGCAAGACCCCACCCATCTAGGCTTCCAACTTGTGAAAAGCAATTAAAGGAAGGCTTAACCAGTGAAGGAAGCCATTGAAAAGAGAAAGCTGATACAGATGTAATTGAAGGAGGGGGCAATGTTCTAGCCCCAACAAGCAGCAAAACTTGGCTGCTCTGGCCACATGATTCTGGCTTTAAAGTCAAAGATACAAGAAAGGGGTTATGGAATTTGCCCCCCCCCACAACGAAGGAAAGACACTTTTTAAATGTCGCATTTTTTGCTTGCTTGTTAGGTGTGTGTGGGGGGGGTAATACCCCAGAATAGGGGCCCAGAGAGGCCGTTGTATAAAGCTGTGACTATAAAGCCTGGATTGTCTTGGAGACCCCATGATGTTGGAGATGTTAAGAAACTGGGATACCCTCCACGGAAAGCTGCAGAATGAGTGTGGAACCAGTCCAAGAAGAAGAGGTATGTTAGTCAACAAAGCTGAAAGGAGTTGGAGATCTGAAGAACATTTTGACATCAGGCATAGAGATACAGAGTTTGTAGTTTGCCCTGAATGATCCCTTTCCTGCCTTTTGGAATGATAATGTATATCCCATGCTGGTATATGTTGGAAGTACAGGATTCAATTTCTTATTTTGATTTTACTGGGGGTTACAGTTAAGAGATTACCTTGAGTATCAGAAGAGACTTTGAACTTTAGACTTTTAAACAGTGTTGAGACTGTTAAAAACTATGGGGATTTCTGAAGTTATACTAAATGCATTTTTGTTATACAAGCCTATGGGCCAGGGAGTGGAATATGGCGGTTTGAGTAAGAAAGGCCCCATAGGGACATACTTTGAATACTTAGTCAATAAGGAATTTGACAAAATAAACTATTTGACAAGTTTAGGAAGTGTGGCCTTGTTGGAGTAGGTGTGGCCTTGTTGGAAGAAGTACGTCATTGGGGATGGGATTTGAGACTTCAAGTGCTCAAGCCACGCCCAATGGTTCTTTTCTTCCTGCTTCCTGGGGATCCTGAGGTAGAACTCTCAGCTCCTTCTCCAGCACCTTGTCTGTCTGCATGCTGCCATGCTTCTACCACGCTGATAATGGACTAACCCTCTGAAACTATAGCCAGTCACAATTAAATGCCATCAATTAAAAGAGTGTGCTGTGGTCAGGGGGTCTCTTCATAGCAATAGAGCACTGGCTAAAACATCAAATAATTAGATACATACATTCTATAAATAACTTTCAATTAAAATATTATGGAAAACAAAAGGCAATATTGCATTTATCAACTACAGCAAATTATTCATTGAATTTCCAGCAGGGACCAGTGACCTGGCCTCAATCAAGCCATTCCATTAGTGGACGATCATCTTTCTGCTTTCAGTGCAGAAATACAGTACTTAGTAGGTTCTTACTGTGTAGCAAATGTCACATTAAACTATTCTCTATCTGTCACCATTTGTCTACAACAATCTCAATGAGTTTGGAACTGTTAATCCTGATTATCTTACTGACAAGAAAAATCTATCATGATCTCATCAATCTATTGACTTCTGTCTCAATATGGAAGCAGAACGTTGCCCCAGGAAGAGTCCTGAGCACATGAGACATGAATCTAGAAGCCTGGTATTGACAAGGAGAGACAGCAGGAAAAGGCTGGGACTCTGCAGGGGGCAGCCTGAGACTTGCCCTTGAAATGTACAGGCCTATGGGACAGGAGGACAGCCACGTGGATCTGCTAAGAGAGATGCTGTTCTTTTCTGCTAGAGAGACTGTTAGGACAGTTAGCTTGGAGCTGTGACTGGCTGGAAATCGCAAGCTGTCTCTAGCGATGTAAACAAGGCATTCTGCCTGAAAGGAGGACAGTGAACCAAACAGCACATGCCCAAGAAAGTAGGATGCATGGTTGTATGTTTTACAAGAATTTTAGTTTGGGACATGGCTCTTCTGAACCTTGTTAAAATTACAAATGACTTCTAACTTGACCTGGCCTGGGAAATGGGAATGGAATCACCATCTGTCAGTTCCGAGCACAAAGTATCAGAGTCAGGGTTCCCTCTGAGCATTTTGCTAAGGAATCATTGACTGAAACCTCCACCCTGGTGTGAAAACAAACAGAGCAGAAAATACCAGGTAATCCTTCGCAGGTGTGCAAAATGAACAAGCGGTATCTCTGTTTATCTTACTCTCCTAACGTTTGGACATTGTTGTTAGAAAGCATGTATTAGTCAGGATTCTCAGGAACAGAACTGATGGAATGAATCTACACACACACACACACACACACACACACACACATGAATGACTTTCAGGCTCTGGTCCAGCTAGTCCAACAATGACTGTCTACCAAAAACTCAGTAGTTGTTTAGTCCATGATGGTGGATGTCTCAATTGGTCTTCAGTATAAAAGGAAATCCTGAAGAAGTAGGCTCTAATGTCAGTGAAGGAATGGATGAATCTTCCAGGAGCAAACAGGCAAAGAGAGCTTCTTTCTTCCATGTCCTCTGTATGGCTGCCTAATTTAACCCAAATTAAAGGTAGACATTCCCAAATCAAAAAATCCAGATGAAAAGTGGGCCTTCCTCCTTCAAAAGACTTAAGAAAAAACTCCCCACAGGTGTACGCAGCCACTTGGGTTTTAGTTAGTGACAGGTGTAGTCAGATTGACAACCAAGAACAAGCATCACAGAGCATAACATAGCCCAAATGACCGATACAGTGTGCAAAAAGGGACAGGTCCACCAGGTCTCGTTGGTTCTTGTGCTTCTTGTTCCTCCCTTGTACTGACGGATAAGGGAAGATAACCTCCCAGACCCTGTTGCCAAGGGCACAAAGCTGGTGCACATGAGACACTTACAATGATATAATACATATAATATAAGCTGCGAACAGGTGCCAACTAATATAGTTCCTGCTATTTCTGTGAGTTTGGTAGATACCGCTAAGGCCCTGTGTCACTGGCTTCTTCCTCTGCCTTCAGCGGCTGTTGCTGCTCAGGCTGCACCATCAGTTCCCCCCCCTGCTCTCCTATTGTTCTGCTTTCTAATCTTCTCTAAGTGATCTAGGAATAATTCATAGATGTTGCAGGATTCCTGCTCCAACAGCATTCCTCCCACAACAGGGGATTAAAACTGTGGAGGTGTGGCAAGAGCCCCAGCTTCTCTCAGATGAACATGAATGATCCTTAAGGCTTCTCTGTGTAGTACTAGAAAATTCTCGTGGAACCCACCCTCTGATGTTGCCCTGAGACTTTGCACACATGAGCGTCTCCTCCAGACCTGGATACCGGCCAAGCGTATGATCAGGTCCTCAGAGGTGACTTCATGCTCCACTCTGCTGAGTCTCCTTTAGACAAGCCATCTCTATACAAAATGCATGGTCTGTCTTCATTCCTTTTCCAGTTCCTGTGATAAGGTATCCAGACAAAAGCAACTTAAGGTAGATGGTTTGTCTCACAGTTCAATTCCATTGCGGCAGGGAAGTCACAGTGGCATGATAGTTGTTGAACTATATCAGCATTCAGTAAAGAGCACTTACTGCTATTTCAGAGGACCTGGGTTCAATTCCCAATGCCTGTACTTCCAGTTCCAATGGATCCAATGCCCTCTTCTGGATTCAGGGAACTCTTGCATGCACATGGTGCACAGAAAAGCACATAGGCACATACACATAAAAATAATAAACAAATCTTCCAAAAGAAAAATAAAGCAGAGCAATGAATACAGGTTACTCAGTTAAGTTTCTCCTTTTTATTTTTCTAATCAATCTCACCTCACTCCAGCTCGCCCTTATCTCCCACTTTCTCCTTTTTATACCATACAAGAGCCTATCCTAGGGAATGATGCCACCCAAAGTGGGCATAACTTCCCACCTTAACTAATGTGGTCAAGGTAAATCCCATAGGCATGCCACAGACACATCTCCCCAGTGATTCTAGATCTCATCAAGTTGACAGTTGAGATTAGCCACCACAGGTCCTCCCAGGACATTGGGTCCCTCATTCTTATCATCATTGTTTAGTTGACTGTAGATCTAGTCACTGGGCCGGGTGGGAAGAGGGGCACGTGTCCATATACTTTCCCAGCAGCTTTTGCACAAAAGTCCATTGAAATTCAGAAGTCTTCAGGACAAGGCAACTTGCTTGTAACTCCAGCAGTTTTATGTGGAGATGGGGAATAAAGCACTAGAATCTCTCTCCATCCAGCATTCCTGGGGCACAGAGCAGCAAACAGAGACCTTATCTCAGACAAGGTAGAAGTTGAGGACTGACGCCATTGGTTATTCTATGACTTCCACATATGTTTTGTGGCATATGCATACCCACAATCACTCAGGTGAACATGCATGAACATGCACATGCATATCACAAACACACACACACACTCATTTCATCTTCACATCAATCACTCCAAACACATTCCCCGTGTGAAAAGGTTGTAACTGTCTTGCTAGCTTTTTGAGAAAGAAGGTTGCTGTGAAGCCCAGGCCTAGAACTCACTGTGAAACTCAGGGTGGCTTCAAATGTAATAGCACCTTTTGACCTCAGTACAAGTAAACACACTCAGATTTTTTATTTCTCATGATTATTATCCTATTACATATCTTATTATTAAATTTTGTTTTAAAACGGCATAACTTTAAATAATGCATGCTGAGTATTTTTGTAGTGCTAGCGGTCAGACCCAGGACTTTGTCGTTACTAGAAGAGGCCTCTAATGTGGGGTCAAATCTTAGATTGATATTGAACACTTTTCCCAAGAACTACTTCACCTCCACGAAAATCCTGCAAGGCACTGCAGCTGGTTTATTTTGCAAATGGCAAAACTGAGACTCATGGAAACTAAATACAACTCTGCCTTTTGCTACTTGAAAATTTAATAATTCTATGCAGTGCATTTTGCTCATATCATCATCACTCACTCCTCTTTCCCAACCACTTCTCTATCCCAACTTTATATATGCCTTTTTACTTTACTTTTTAAAATCCAATTTGTCACTCTGAAACACAGGCTACCACTACACAGAAAGGACCAAGAGATGAGTGATCACGTACATAGCGGGACAACCCACCACTCTACAGGTCCTCCACAGTGGGGCAAAAACCTGGGCCCCTCTCCCACCTGCCTCAGCTTCTCTAGCCAGCCAGCATGCAAGCTTCCCGCAGGTAGTCACATTCGACACTCAAACCCTCCTATTACCCATGACCTCAGAGGAACTCTGAAACACAGGGAGGTCTAAGAGGTAAGCTGTTCCAATGCTACGCCCATCGATCAGACCCAATAAGCTACAAGTCACACTCAACCTCCAAATCTTCCTACCCACCCCCCTCCCAGCGACCTCAAAGGAAACTCCAAAGCACAGGCTGCAACTCCACAGAGAGGACCAGGAGAGGAAGTCTGAAGCACGGGCTGGGACTGTACACAGTGAACCATGAGAGTAATCACACCAAGAGAGCAGACCAAGAGAGACCTCAGTGGCTCCCTGAGACACAGACAGAGACAACACAGAGCAGACCAAGAACAGTTTCCAAAGACACAGGCAGCTACGGCAAGGATTGGGCCAAGAGGCAAGGACACTGAAGACAGCTCAAAGGGTTGGAGTGTGTCCCTTCCGGGTGGCTCAAGCTGGTCTGAGCCTCTTCCAGGCAGCTCAGTTCATCTAAGAGTGTCTCACAATAGCCACAACTGCTTATGCACTCTTGGAGTGCATAAATCTGGTCAGTTTTGGAGACTTCCTGAACTTTCCGGTTCTTTATTTCCTGAGATTAATGAGCTTCCTTGGAATGCTTTACTTCCCCTTAGAATATCCTGCGTCCACCAGGTGGCGGTGGCGCACACCTTTAATCCCAGCACTCAGGAAGCAGAGGCAGGTGGATCTCTGTGAGTTTGAGGCCAGCCTGGTCTACAAGAGCTAGTTCCAGGACAGGCTCCAAAGCTATGGAGAAACCCTGCCTCGAAAAACCAAAAAAAGAAAAAAAAAAGAATATCCTGGGTCCTAAGGAGCTTCCATCCAAGATGGGAGGTTTAGTCTTAAAGATGGGAGGTTTAATCTCAGGGAACTGCTACACAGCACTAACCTAGGGACTCACCTCTTTTCATCACTGGTCAGTTCCCCATTCTGAAACTTGTTCCTGCCTCGGGACCTTTGTTTGCCCTTGACATCCCTTTTCCCAGGGATAGCCTTTTTTTTTTAGCCTTTCAGATCTTGGTCTTAAAGACATATGCTGAAATAAGTCTTCTTTGAGTTCCTTGGCAAAGTATTTATCAACTTTCATCTGGAAACGTGTATTTACTAATTTACGATTACATTTTCAGAAGCCCTGACAGTAAGAAAAGCTCTAGGGAGCAGAGATGCTCACTGACTGTGGGGGTTCATCTCCACTGTCAACTTGGTTGAGTTCAGAATTAACCAGGAGACCCATCTCTGGCCGTGTCTGTAAGGGACCCTTTCTGACTGTGGCTACATGTGGTTTCGATGGACTAGCTGCTTCACGTTCCTATGGCCATGCCTTCCCCACCACGGCACACTGTTGTAGACTTTCTTAAACTGTGAATGAAGCTAAGTCCTTTCTTTTTTGCCTTTTGAATGTTACATTTATTTATTTGCTTGTTTGGTGTGGTGTGGTGTGGTGTGGTGTGTGTGTGTGTGTGTGTGTGTGTGTGTGTGTGTTGGAGGATAACTTGTGAGAATTTGTTCTTTTCCCGCTTTGTGAGTCCCACGGATTGAGCTCTGGTCATCAGACTTGGTGAAAAGCATCTTCAGTCTGGAGCCATCTCCCCATCTCTGTAAGTCCTTCCGCCCGGCATTCGGTGAAAAACAGTAAGAAGAGTGCCTAACACTCTTGTGTTTCCACAAAGCTGGGAGAGCACGGGGCATGTAGCAAACCAGGAAAGAGTTTGCTGAACAAAACAAAATGAGTAACACAGGAGAGAAAGAGACAGAGGGGGGTGAGGGGAGAGAGGAGAGGGGAGAGAGAAGAGAGAGAGATAGAGAGAGGGACAGAGAGAGACAGAGAGAGACAGAGGGGGTGAGGAGAGAGACAGACAGACAGACAGACAGACGGACGGACGGAGAGAGAAGGAAGGGCAAACAGGAAAGAGGAGAGGGGGTGAGGAATCTGATAGTTCTATTTTCCTAATTTCTAATGACCTGGTCCTGAAACCCACTTGCTTTCTGAACTGTTGGGAGAGACTTTTAAGAAAGGACAAAACCTAAAAGCTTATTTTCAGTCACTGTGATCCTCCAAATCACATCTCCGGCTTTTCCCAGATGGTTATTCGAAGGAGCAATACCTGAGAAATCGGTTGGTCTTTCACTCTTTGATATGACATCCAGAGTTCAGAGAGAGATGGAGACCCTGGCTTAGCTGTCAGGTTCCTCAGGCCTTCCTGGGTTTCTTCCCAGAGTCCCACAACTCTGAGACTGGCCCTGCTGGGAGTATTTGCTCCTCCGGTGGCCCCAGCTCATTCTGTGTGAGCTGATTCTCTGGCTGCTTCCAAGCCACAGGAAGGTCCCTCCTCTCAGACTCCCACACACAAAGCCTCAAGCCAACCTGCCTGGCTCTCCCACGGTGCAGCTTAACACACTCATTGGCCTGCAGCCTGCCGGGGGCGGGGCTTGTGTGGTCCTCAGAAGGAATTAGCTGTGTGAGAGGAGCGCTCTGGAGGCTGATGCTCTTACTCTCACTGGGTCTTCTTCAGAAGCCTCTGCTTTCAGGGTTGTCCCCGCTCTGGCTCAGCTTGGAACAGAGCCTCAGATCAGGGGACACCTGTAGCCTTGAATTTTAACCTCAGCGATGGGAAAACTTGAAAATGCTTCCTGGATCTACGATCCTTTCCTTCGGTACCTGAACAGTACAGAGGAGTACCTGGCTCACGTCTGTGGACCCCGACGCAGCCACCTCTCCCTCCCGGTGTCTGTGGCCTATGCGCTGATCTTCGTGGTAGGGGTGATGGGCAATCTTCTGGTGTGCCTGGTGATCCTCCGACATCAGACCTTGAAGACACCCACCAACTACTACCTCTTCAGCCTGGCCATCTCAGACCTGCTGGTCCTGCTATTTGGGATGCCTCTGGAGGTCTATGAGATGTGGCACAATTACCCCTTCCTGTTCGGGCCGGTGGGCTGCTACTTCAAGACCGCCCTCTTCGAGACTGTGTGCTTTGCCTCCATTCTTAGCGTCACCACAGTTAGCATAGAACGCTACGTGGCCATCGTCCACCCATTCCGAGCCAAGCTGGAGAGCACGAGGCGGCGGGCCCTCAGAATCCTCAGCCTCGTCTGGGGCTTCTCGGTGATCTTTTCTTTGCCCAACACCAGCATCCATGGCATCAAGTTCCAGTACTTTCCCAACGGGTCCTCCGTGCCGGGCTCTGCCACCTGTACAGTCATCAAGCCCATGTGGGTGTACAACTTCATCATCCAAGCCACCTCATTCCTCTTCTACGTCCTCCCGATGACCCTCATCAGCATCCTCTACTACCTCATGGGGCTCAGAGTGAGTATCCAAGGTGACTGGTTTGGGGCAGCATCCCTCCTGTTTTCACCCATTTTGAGTTCAAAGAAAGACTTAGCATGAAGGAAAGACATAAAATCAGAAGGGGTCATGGAGGATGACTTTAAGTGGGGAATTAAGAAGCAAAAGTTTGTAAGTATGTAAAATAGCTTCATGTGTAACCTTCACATGTTGACTCAGCATGTATCTCACAAGTAAAATCTCAGTTTGGTCTCCCTTTGAACAGGGAAAAATTACCACGAATGAAACAGCAAACCACAACTCTTTGACTTTCTTTACCTGGTATCCATCATCCTCTCTAGGCTTGTTCACCTGTGTTTCTAAGAAAGTGCTAGAACTTCCTAGGGATATCAATAGAGCTATCACTCATGGGAGAATCTGCCTCCAGGGTCTTGAGGAGAAGCCTCACTTTGACTGTGCACAGGAAGTGACCTGGGGTCAGAGGGTCACATTCTAGGGGGACCCTTCCGCACCTGCTACCTCATCGCTGCCCCTTTACTTTATTTTGAAGTTTTTCACTGTACCAGCTTGTGCTGAAGGTATTGGGAGTGCTCCCTGCTTAGCAGTCTGAGACAGACAGACAGCTGTGAAGGTCAGTATTTCCTTGTGGCGCACTGCCCTTTGATTGGAATATCAAGCTAAATATGAATATGGTTTATATTTCATATACATTGTACATATATATACATATATATATTCACCTTGGAACCAGTTTTATAGCAGGTAGGGATTGAAGGATGGAAAATTAAACAGAACTTCTAAGTTAGAGTAGTATGTGATTAAGACACATGTGGGTTTCTGGGAAAATCACTCGGTTTTCCCTATATCTTACATTTAGAGGTTCATTTTCCGAGCTTGTGGACATAAACATGTTTTTTCTTTTCTCTGGCTTCAAATTAGATGAGAGAATTTGTTTATGATGCATGTAGGAGTGAATCTATATTCTTCCTACTGTGTTCTGTACCCATATTCCTAGATGTGAGTCCTCACAACGATAGTTTTCTATTCATTTAAGGAAGTGGCTCACGCAGTAAACAGTTATGGCGTTGTTTAGATTCTCAGGTGCTCGGCTGATGTGTGCCTTTAGGCAGGCTGCACATAATTCTCCTGGGATTGCTTTCCCATTTGGAGAATGGAAAGGTCACATCACATCATTTTCTAAGACTTCTTCTGCCTCTAACAGTCTGTGGCTCTTTTTTAAAAAGGCAAAGAGATTATGGGATAGACATGAGCTATAAATGAAAGAATTAAACACAAACACACATCCCATCCCATCCTCTGGCACTGTAACTCCAGATGCAGGGTCCCACCCCAGCCCATCTCTGAGAAAGGCGTTTATCAAGAAAGAAAGGATCTTCTTTGAATACCGACTGTCCCAAAATGAATGGCCATGCTTGAGTAGGAGGAGCTTAATTTCAGTGTCACAGGCATGCAGGCACCAGAATGAATCTAAGCAGAGAGTAGTGGTATATTCCCCCAAGATCTATGCCACGCTAGACCAGCTTAGACCACCGTTCCAGAATGTCCTGTCTATCTAACCCAGAGGAAAAGACTTTCATACATTTCTAAATATCACAATTCCCTAAAACCTTCTCTCCTTTTGTAACAATAGCATCGTGTTCAGTGCTAAACAATCATTTGTCTCGTGTGAGTTTGGGGGACATGCCTAAGTTGAACAGCAAACATAGATTTTTGCCCGAGTTTCATTGTGTTCCAGTCTCGTGAATCCACAGTGTCTGTGTCCCAAACTGGGGCAGTTCAGAGAATAGCCACCCTGCTTTGTGTGAGTAATGCAATTGATGACATCCTGTGCCAGAAAAGATGAAGTAAGAGTGAGTGGACCAGAGGGTGCCAAGAAAGGACAATGTCTGATTTGTCATTCTGAGAATTTAAACAGCCCTATGTCAGCAGCCGGCAGAAGCAAGTTCTGTTCTGCTGTAGGACAGTGGTCTGTACCCTGTCAGAAACCTCAGTTAACACTGGTCAGGTGTCACAACCTCTGGAACCCTTTTGTTGGAAGGTCCCTGCTACCCATCACCACACTTTCTCGGCCTTTTTGACTCTTGTCCACCCTTTCAGCCGTGCTTCAAGTGCCATGCGTCAAGTGCACTTCCTTAGGGGAGCTCTCCTAGACCCCCGAACTGTCCTACCTCTGTTGTAGATGTCATTATTTCCAGTAACTTCCTTCATTACAATTTACAATCCCATGTGGACCCTTTAAGTGTACTCATCTCTCCCAACCCAGACTAAGTTCACTCAGAAAACGAGGCTGAATTACTTCCTTCATAACTGAGCTTTACCTTCTCTACAAAGACTTGAAAACGTTGCCTCCAAGAGCCTTTAAATTTTCAAGATTTAAAGACATCCAAGTTGTAACGCTATTTGAGTTATTGAGTCTACTGAGAAGTCTAAAGGTTTGACTGAGTCTGGTTGCCACTGTCTTCAGGAAGCAGCCAAGACAATACCGATGAAAGCACAGGACAAATGAAGCCCTGTGTGTGTTCAAGGCTAAGGCTGAGCATTCACTGATGCTACCTCATTCCAGTACATGCATTTCCACAGAGATGCTCTTCAGGCTCAGAACATCATAGAGACAGAAAGTACGTGATCCATGAGTAGCTTCCCAATCATCTAGGAGGAGGTACTGGCAACGTCTAGCCTAATTCCTGTCTCTCTCACACATGACTTTTGTGTTGATGAGGGGACATGTGTGAATTACATAAACATCAACTATGCCCGATAGACTGCAAAGAAGCAAGATAGTGATGGATGGATGGATGGATGGATGGATGGATGGATGGATGGATGGATGGATGGGCAGACAAATGAGCTGATAGAGAAGTTGAAAGACAGACAATTAAGTATAGATCAAGACATTGTGAATCTACACCTATACGCACATATACACACATATATACTCAAGTGCACAAACACATACACCACACACACATCACACACCACACACACAGATACCACAATCACCATGAACAGCTCATCAAGACAATAACCTGAAAGACAATCAGCCCCATGAATCTCACCTTGGTGCTTCATAGCTGGAGGTGTCAGATGGGTAAGTTTCTAAGGTTCTGAGCCTTGGATCATCCCATAGAGTGACGACAGTGTCTCATCCCTCCTTGTCACTCCCTGATTCTGATGGCAGAGTTCACACCATTGATGACTGAGTATCATGCAGAGCACCTGAAGTGAAATGCAAGTATTTACTATGAGAGCATCATTTAACATTAACTGGACAAATGTCTTAGACTCTGTGTGTCAGACATTGTGAACCCTGATGGACACTTCACTATACATATATTCAGTCCATCTCTTCCTTAAGTTGACTAGTTGTGACATTATAACCTGAAGATACTTCAAGGTGAGAGGTAATTGATAAGTGGTTTTCTTTGGGTACAAACTACAATGTCCAGGAGGCTAGTCATAAAAAGAATTATCTGGAATGATTGTTTGTGTTTGATTTAAAGAAAGATTTTGCGGGAGTACAGACTTCCTCTGGGAGCTATGAAATTCAGCCATGAAGTGACCAACCTTTCAATATACTATTCGTTGAAAATAATTATGGAAAAACCAACAACTCTCTCTTACACTGGCCACAATTTTAGGACCAGAATTAAAATAGTTTTTATTATTATTTCCCATTTATTGAAAAATAGGTTCTTTTCTCGTACAATATATCTTGATTACAATTTCCCCTCCTTTTATTCCTCCCAGCTCCTCTCCACCTCCCCGCCCATCCCAATCCACTCCCTTTCTGTCTCTCATTAGAAAAGAACAGGCTTATAAAAGATAATAACAAAACAAGAAAAAATATAATAAGATAAGCAAAAACCACCACATTGAAGTTGGACAAAGCAAACCAACAGAAGGAAGAAAGCCCAAGAGAAGGCACAAAAATCAGAGACCAATTGTTCACATACTTGGGAGTCCAATACAAAACTAAAATGAAAGCTACACACATACACACACACACACACACACACACACACACACACACACACACACACACACAGGACCTGGTACAACCCCAGGTAGGCCCTATGCTTGTTGCTTCAGGCTCTGAGTTCACATGAGCTTTGCTCAGCTGATTCAGAGGGCCTTATTCTTCTGGTGTCTTCCATCCCCTCATTTTTGCCTCCTCTTCCACAGTGTTTGCTGAGTGTTGAGGGGAAAGGTTTGATAGCGATGTCCCATTTAGAGCTGCACGTTCCAAGGTCTCTCCCTTTCTCGCTGCATAATGTCTGGTTGTGGGTCTCTGTATTGATTCCCCCTTCCTAGGTGACTCCAGGTTTTTGCCAGGTTGATGGCTGAGGCGAAGGCTAACATCTGTCACACACAACACAACTGAGTTAGAAGATGGACATTTTTTCCCAGAAGAGACTCAGTAATCCCCATAAGGAGATTCATAAAGGCAAATAGCTGTTCTTGGGTATTTCGATCCATATCATGTCTTTTGAGATGTGGAACAATAATGACAACCAGCAGAAGAGCAATAGTTTACCACTTGTTGAGTACCTCATGCCTTGCTCTGGCATTCTTACCATATTAGGAACAATTTAGCATCTTCATGCAATCCCCATTGATTTCTACATCAGTGCAGGATTTCCTCAGTTCTTCTCAGGTTCCAGGTGACCCTAAAAGGTCAAATCTCAAATGACTTTTAACACCTCACTTTCTAAAAATATAGATTTTATGTAGAGAGCACTGTTAAGTTTAAAAGACAGGCAGACTAAGTTACCACACAGGTAGGTGCCTAGGACCCATGTGTTTCTGAGGACCGCTTGATTTTAAGGAGCATGCATTACTGTAGAGTCATAGGATATGGATTTGGGGAGCTATCGAGGTGACCTTTTAATGGGCCATTCTTCCAAGTTGTCCTTGAGAAGACTTTCTCATGATAACTTGCATCCCAGAAAGCTCACAGTTCATGGTCACACACAATTCCACTCATTTTTCGTTTACCTTGCACTTAAAAAAGTCTCCATACAACTCAGTGGGTTGATTCTAATGGAGCTTGAGAATGTGTAGAACAATTCAATTTTCCTTCCACTGGATGATCTCAGTTGATCCATCAGGACCCATGTCACCACCAGAGAAGGAATCTCAGCTGACTGTTGGCACATGAAGGGAGGCTTAGCTTAGACCTGAATTCCACAAAACAGACATAGCTCTCAGTGAAAGTTTGTTCAGGAAAATACATGAGGCTGTCACATTCCCAGCCTCCTTTCTGGTTTCTAGGGACCTTAAAGCCTGCACACAGAAGCACTGTGAGTACTTTTCTCATGGTGCCACACAAGAGACCACTGTAATTCCCACCTCAGAAGCAGTGAAGAAGGGATTCCTTCCGTTCCCAGGAGGACAGAAGCAAATATGTGAAACCCAACTCCAGTTATCCAACTATTGGGACTAGGGAATGGGACAGTCTGATCTGTTAGGTTATTTGGTGACAGGACCAGGAACTGGAGTTGGGACTAACTCAGCTTAATCTTCCCTGTCATCTTGATTGGATTTGAAATCACCTAGGAGACACACCTCTGGGCATTTTTCTGAGGACATTTCCAGAGAGGTGTAACTAAGGGAGGAATACCCACCCTGAATGATGGTAGCAGCAGCCCATATGCTGGGGTCCCAGACTGAATGCAAAGAGGATGTAAGAGAAAGGGAATCCAGCACAGTATTTGTCTCCCTGTTTCCTGACTGGGATGCAATGTGACCATCTGCTTCATGCCCCTGCCTCTCTGACCTCTTCTCCCTCTTCCTAAAGGACTCCCCTCAAACTGTGTCAAACTCAACAACTAACCCTTTTCCCCATAAGCTGTTTTTTGTTTTGTTTTGTTTTGTTTTTGTTAGGTATTTTGTTATAGCAATGGGAAAAGTGAGCAAAACGCCAACCAAAGTACTAAGTGAGCATGGAGAAGGAATAAACAGCCTAAGAGAGACGTGGGGTGCTGCTGGTGAGAGAATAAGAGGGGAAAGCCAGAAAATTAACAGACTCTGGACTTCTAGGTGTGGACTGGTCTCAGGTCATCAGAGTTTCTGTCTTCTGGCACAACATCCCCACAGACAGAAAGCAGATCAAACAGAGAGAGATTCCACCACCAGATGGATAGCACAGCTCTCTGGTGCTTGTGGACCTTGGAGGAATAAGAGAACAATAGGCTAGAGCTGCTGCATCTTCAGGAGTAGGTGGGCCTGAAATAGGCTAGTAAAGATGGCCTGTCAGGTCATGCTGACATTCCAAACTTCCATTAGTACAAGGATCACACTATAATCCAATTAGGATAAATATATGTCAGTGTTTAAAATTCTGAAGGATATGCAGTTTTATCAGTAGAATTGGACAATCAGCATGTCCTAAATTATGCCTATCAGGACAGTGTCAGGGAATCTGCTGAAAAGGGCTGGGAATATATTATTCAAAGAAATGTGGCTCCCTTTCAACTGAGGGGCACTTGTGAGATAGCAATGCGGACAGTGGGGAAAGGGTTGCATCAACCCTGAGAAGATCCACGTGGCTCGTGAGCACGTTCAAGATGCTGAGAGCCTCACAACATAGTGGTTTGAATGAGAATGTCCCCCATATGCCTATATATTTGCATGCCTAGTCCCCAGTCAATGAACTGTTTGGAAGGATTGGGAGGTGTGACCTCTGAGGTTTCAAATGCCCACCCCAGGCCCAGTGTCTCTCTTTCTCTTTGCCTACTGCCTTTGGATCAGGACGCAAAGCTCTCAGCTACTACTCCAGCACTCTGCCTTCCTGCTTGCCGCTATATTTCCCACCATGATGATCATGGACTGAAACTGTAAGCAAGCCCCCAATTAAATGCTTGCTTATATAAGTCTTTAATTATGAGGATTGCCTTAGTCATGGTGTTTCTTTACAGCAATAGAGCAGTGACTGAGACACACAACAGATAGCATAACAGTCACAAGATCATAGTATTTTGTTCTCTGAAATCTCCTATCACGTGGAATAGAGTCTTGACTCTAATGATGCGTCTAACAAAAATGAAAGAAATTCAGTGACAGGAAGGGCCTAGCTAGTGTTTTATTGCTATTGTCCACTTCAAGATTAAACCATCTTGGCTGTGTGTGTTTGTGTGTGTGTGTGTGTTTATATAATATTAATTAACACACTGCAGAACTAGGACTGCATACAACTGCTTATTAAAAACTTGGTTTTTCTGTATCTTGCCCATAGTCCTGTCCAGCTGAGTCAGAGGACCTAGACTGAATTCTGCCCCCAGTGAAGTATTTAAAAGTTTAAAAACATTTCTTTAAGTGCTTTTGGTATACCTCCAAAGTTTTCTCTCCCTAACCACCTCTCTACTTCTCTTTCAGCTGAAGAGAGATGAATCCCTTGAGGCCGACAAACTGACTGTGAGCATTCACAGACCCTCCAGAAAATCAGTCACCAAGATGCTGTGTAAGCTGCTCGCTTTCTTTCACTGTTTGTTTACTTTTTGTTTATAAGAGCAAAAGACTTGTGTTTGGCACTGATGTGCCGGCCAAGATGCTCTTCTTGGTTTCCAGAAGGTTCTTTGACTTGCCTGCTTTGTTTCATCTTTGGCTTTAAGCGTTCAAAACCCTGTGCTAGGTTACAGCTGCCAAGATGCCTTCCAAGTGCTATGAAATAAATCACGCTTGCACGCCGAGCCTGAGCACTGCTCTCTGTGAGATGAGTGGGGGTGAGTTCTGAACCTGGTTGTGTTCCAGCATTCTTCAGACATGTGGTACAGGTCATGGTGGATCCTGCACGCACTCGCAAATGCTTACACACACACTGTTTTATAACTCGCTTCAGGGGATTGTGACCTCCCAATGGCCATGTAGACTCCGTGAATTTTTTTAATTCCAGATAAAGAACAACTAGCCATGAATTCTTCCGAGTAAATTATTCCACCTAGGACATTGTGTAGCCTTGCATCAAAACATCATCCTGTTTAAAAACAAAACAGTAAAAATAGTCTTTTTATTGGAAAATACACATTCTTGTAAGAGACAAAATGTTTTAAGAAATCCAGATACTTACCAGCCTCTCCCAAAGGGATGCTAGACAAGTCAGTGAACCCATGGGCTGGGGAGACGGATCAGAAGTTAAACCCTTGCCATGTAAGCATGAGCACTGGGGGTCCGATCCCCAGAGCTCACGTAAGTGCTGCTGGGAGTGACTACCCTCTTATAATTCCATTCGTAAGACAGCAGAGACGGGGTCCGTAGCAAGTGGGCTATGGAGACTGACAGTATCAGTGCACTCAGGGTTTCACTGTGAGATCCTGCCTCAGTGAATAAGGTAGTGAGGGATTGAGGAAGATGCCTCACTCAACGTTGGGTCTACACACACACACACACTCAAACATGAATGAACACACATGCACATACCTATATATGCACATATGTGTATATATATATGTATATATATACATATATATATACACACACACACACAAGTGGAAAAAAGAAAATAAAAAACACTCAAAGCAACCTCAGTCTTCCAGGAGAGACACTGAGGAGGCGTGTGGAACATAAACTTTTTAAATTACCATCTAAATTCAGAAAGAAAAGAATCCCCGGGCTAATGTGCACACAGAGCATGGAGGCTGTGCCCTCTGCAAACAAAACCCGGAAGTTGCTGGCCTCCTGAGGAGTTGACACTTAAAGTTGCTCTCTCTCTCTCTCTCTCTCTCTCTCTCTCTCTCTCTCTCTGTCGTGCACTCGTGCACGCGCGCGCACACACACACAAAGACACACGAGACATACACAATAAAGGAAAAATTTATCTTGGGACAAGTACTTTGGGCCTATTATGAGGCAGAATATCACTGCTATAGGAGAGGGACGGAAGGAGGAAGGGAGGGAGGGAGCTTACTCAGGAGTGGATAGCTGCCATCCTGTCCTTTTGGAGCTTCCAGTCACTTGCCCCTTCAGCTTTGGGCCTGTGATGAGGTGGAGCAAAGCTGCTCACCTCACAGTATGCAAACAGAAAGGAAAGGAGTAGCCCCCAGTCTCCCTTCAAGGCCCA
>NC_022014.1:42672600-42678977 GCF_000317375.1 Microtus ochrogaster
CAAAGCTGCTCACCTCACAGTATGCAAACAGAAAGGAAAGGAGTAGCCCCCAGTCTCCCTTCAAGGCCCAGCAAATGCCTGCCTCCTCCATCTAAAGTCCTCAAGTTTCCACCCACCCAGCCCAGACAGCACCATCCACTGGGGACCATGCCTTGGAGGCATGAGGTTCTGGGCAGCTGTTAGAATCCAAACCCTAAGAACTCGCTGAAAAACTGTGAATTTAATTGTTGAGTTGTTCCTAAGACAACCTGATCTAATCATGAATAAGTCTCTAAACATATGCTGAGAGCATGCTTTGATTTCCACAGTCAAGAGGTTTTGGAACTTTGAAATATACTCAGTTCTATTTGGAATATTCTAAGGAGAAACATACAAGAAATCTTAAGGAGATGTCTTGGTGATTAAGAGCCTTTGATATTCTTGCAGGGGATTCACGTTTGGTTCTCAGCACCTACACTGGGCAGCTCACAACCTCCTATAAGGCCCTATTTTGTCCTCCATAGGCACTGCAGACATGTGGTACACAAAGAGATAAGCAAGACAACACACCTATGCATAAGTAAAAGTAAATATTTTTTAAGAAAAAAAAATCAATCAATCAATCAATCCTGGGGCCAGTGAGATGGGTCATAGGGCAAAGGCACTTGCTGCCAAACCTGAGATTGATCTCCAGGACCCAGTAGAAAGGAAGAGCTGATTTCAAGAAGTTGCCCTCTAACTTGCACATGTGTGTTGTGGCATGTGTACGTGTGTGGTGTGTACACAACACACAAACAGCAATAGCTGGACTTAGTGGGTTCTCAACAAACCCATCAAGTTGAAATGGGGACATATTGAAAAGTCATGGAATGGAAGGAATTGGAGTGGAAAAATAACAGGTAACGATGCGATATTTTATTATGTGAATTTCTGGAAACCTCAAAAACAAAAAAAAAATCATGTAAAAAAATATAAACTTTAAAAGAAAATGTAGGTAATTGTATAGAAAACTGATCCCGGAGCCATGTGATTAATTCTTATGTTTGACTATTCTTTCTCTCTGGGAGCTCATCTGCCTGTAGCAGTCAGCACTAGCTAAGGTGGCAGGGAACCCTGATCACATCAGAAGGAAGCTGCTGGGGACTAGCATCACATCCCTCCCTGGCCTACTCCGTCATCTTGTCTCCCACTTCCTTTCCCAGTTGTCTTGGTCCTCGTGTTTGCCATCTGCTGGACCCCTTTCCATGTGGACCGGCTCTTCTTCAGCTTTGTGGGGGAGTGGACTGAGTCCCTGGCTGCTGTGTTCAATCTCATCCATGTGGTATCAGGTAAAGGCTTGGTGGGCTCAGGGACATAAGGGTTCGGTAGCTTTTCCTTGGCTCTGCCCTGAGGCGTCACCATACAGGCAGCTCACAGAGACCCAGACTTCTGTTATGGGAACAGCAGGAGCTGATTGTATTCAGGGATTAAAAATGTTTTGAGGAAAAACCCCAACTCTACATGTGAGTGTGATAACTATCATCGATATGACAGCAAAAAACACATGAAAAGAAATGCTTTTCCCAAAGGTGCAAAGCTGTAAGACGAGTGAAAATGGGGCTCAAGTCCAAGCCATTGAATGTCAAGTTCAAGGTTTTTTCCAACCTACTACACTTAGGTTCTGGGTACTTCTGCCCACCTGCTTCTGTTGTCACTGGCTCATTCTGTGGACTGTCAAGGACATAGCCAGAGGGTAAAGGTTAGATGCACACACACAACAGCTCAGGCTAGAAGGGAAGGATAGAGGAAAGAAGAGAAGGAGGGGAGAGAAGACCATACTGGATAAAGCCACCATTTCTGCCTCTGAACATTTTTACCCAAATACACATTCTCTCCCTTTACCAACTATCCACGTCAAGGTACAGCTGGTGTCATTCACCTCCACTGAGTGACTCCTGACCACAGTCATCTGTTAGAATAGAATAACTGCTGTAGCCTGACTGTTGATGTCATACAGGATCCTAAAAGACGGCATTGTGTATCCCTGTTTCTAGCTTTGCCTGGGGTTCCTGACCCTGCTACATTCTTCCAAGTACTTGGAGGGGGAAAAAAGTCTAAATCCTTTCAATGTGCTTTGAAGTTCCCAGAATGCCCTAGTAAGCATTTGACCCATGTCCAAATGAACAGACATGTCTCCTGTTCCAGAGAGGACACTGACCATAGACACAAAGAAGGGGTTCCATCCAAGTACAGTTTGTTAAACCAATGAGTCACTGGGGTTACTAACAGGAATGAGAGCAATTTATGGGCAGCTATATTGTTGAAAAATATATCTCTCAGCAACGGATAACTGTCTATAAACCCTTGGAAGGGGCACAGCCTCATAAGCCTCTTCCCAAACAACTGTTAACTGTCTAAATCTTTGAGGAAAGGCAGGCAAGCCCTTCCCCTGCAATGGGAAGTTAATGGGGACACTCTTGGATAGTCTCCAATGGGTGATGGCAGTTGACAGTTCAAGAGGGCAATGGCCATGACTGTGTCTTGCTTGGACGATGCTGTTTGACAATACACAGCTTCCACCAGAATATCCTACCCCTATTTTCCAGAAAGAATTAAAGTGCCAGTGTTTGTCTAAGGGCACAGAACAAAGGAGGGCCGCGGTGCTAACCTCCCTTAAGCTCCATTGGTGTCTTAGAGAAACAGACCAGGCTATGATAATAAGAGTGGGCATATGGGAGATGGAAAGATGGCTCTGTGGCTAAGAGCCCATGCTGCTCTTACAGAGAACCCTACCTTGGTTGCCAACCCCCATATGGGTTTCTTACATGCCTATAACTCCAGTGCCAGTGGGTCAGACACCTTCTTTTGGCCTCTGTGGGTACTGCTACTCATATGCGCATGTGCGCACACACATACACAGAAAAGTAAATCTCTAAAGAGAAGAATGCATGTATAACAAGCAGAGAAATGGCAATATACAAGCCTCCTGGCGAACAAAATAAATGGTAATATATAATTACTCAGTGGAAGAGCTATCAAGGGAAGCCGGAGTGGGTAGGGAAGGGACATGGTGGGGGAGGGGTGATCTCACTATGAGAGGTTTTCAATTAAATGAGGAATCTCAACAGGGACCACGTGCTGACTGATTTACCCAGCTTCACCACTGTGGCCTCAAATAATAGCTTTAACTGAGAATCCAATGAAGAAACAAACCTCCTTTCTCTGATACTTGAGCATCTCTTATTAGGGGCACTATCCAGCTCCTTGGGAACGCCATGGCTCTTTCACGGCTCAGTGTTCGATTCCCGAGTGCCCAGGTGGATCTTCTCTTAGCCTTTCATATTCTCAGTGAATGCCCTGCATACCCAACTGCTTCCAGGAGAGGCCATCCCAGGCCTTTGCTAAATATGTACACTCTGTCCTCCCTTGTGTCATGTCTTCTTGAATCCGTCATTTGCAGGTGTCTTCTTCTATCTGAGCTCAGCCGTCAACCCCATTATCTATAACCTCTTGTCAAGACGCTTCCGGGCGGCCTTCCGGAATGTTGTCTCTTCTTCCTGCAAGTGGTGCCGTTCCCAGGATCTCCCACCAGGACCTCCGGCCCAGAAGATCATCTTCTTGACAGAATGCCACCTTGTGGAGTTGACAGAGGAGACAGGCCCCCCGTTCCCCTGTCAGTCATCCATCTACAACTCACACCTCTCCTCTCCACAGCCCCCTGTGTTGGACAGGTACCATGAAGGGAGTGGTCAGAAGACCACATCAGAAGGCCTGGATTCTGTGGATTGACACCCCTCTAAGCCCCAGCAAGCAAGGAGGGGGGCATCCTGTCACCTGTGCCTCCTGTGTGGCATTAGGAAGACAAGACTCTTAGGTCCCACACACTCGTGACTTTTTTGACGTAAAAGGCAGGACTTTGTTCTAGGTCACCGTGCAGACATTGCTGATTTAGACTCTCCATCTTTCCGTACTGCGAGTTTTCAAAATTGTGATTGCGATGCATCACATGTGAGTCTTACTTAAAGACACTCTCATAATGGTTGAGTTTAACAGAGTGAAGCAAAGCAGAGGAGCTAAGCAGCACAGCCCAGTGGACCCAACCTCCAAAGCCCAGGACTCATAAGGAGCTACTGGGGTGAGCCAGTGACTGGCTCAGAACTGCTCACAAAAACATCCCCTCCAATAGTTAGGACTTTTGCAAGCTTGTTGTCGAATGAGCGATGGCTTGAAATCAGTCATAGGAGAAATATTTAGGCTACGGGAATTAACAAGCTCTCCAAATCAAGGCTAAATCATTTTTATCCCCTGGAGAGCTGGCCCGAGAGCAGGTTGAGTGCTATTAATAAGCTGGCACTTTGCCAGCTTGCTGCAATGTGCACGACTTGTTTTTAGACCAAAAAGCTGGTAATGCTATATAATTAAGAACTACTTAGAGTCCTGGTTAACTCTGTTAACTAGATTTCTTTTTTAAACCTGGAGTTCCCAGGAAAAAAAATAATAAGCAAAAGCCTGTTAATTAAACCAATGGAAGCAGCATCCAGCATTTTATAATTAACCTCGAGTCGAAAGACTATTTTTGGATGCCATTCATTAACATTAGCGCAGAAAACAGCAATGGACCGAGCGTTGTTTTCCCTCTCACATCTATGTTTACAGAGTCCACAGGACGTGTTGTCAGAACAGGCGAGTTCCCCACATTCTCTACTTGGCTTGGCTGCAGACTTATTTCCTTTTTAACACGGAGAGACATGGTGAGTGGGTAAAGGCTTTCACCACCAAGTCTTAGGACCTAAGTTCAATACCTGGAATTCATGCGGTTAAAAGAGAAAAATGACTCCTCGACCTGTCTTCTGACTTCCAAACATGCACCATGACGTATTCTCCCCACAGGCCCCTACACACACCGCACTAAAGAAATTCATATAAAATTTTTAAAACGTATGATATAAATCCATAGTGTGGGAGCTAACAACTATACCATCTTCTAGAAGCCAAGCAAATCAAAATCATAGCCAAAGCAGCCTTTAACCCCCTCCTTTCCCTTCTCGACCTCAGTAGATGACTGAACGCCTTGTGGACTCTACTTCTGACCCCTACCTGTGGAACACTATGGAAGCTTTTCAAGGCAAGGTCAATGTTTAGAAGTTTTGACTGATTTATGAATGGGATAGAGATTGTAGACTATACCTACAATATACTGGTTTTGCTGTTAGGAAAATACATTCACTATGCAAAACAGACTGTTAGCTTAGAGAGAGTGATGGAGAAGTCTGGCAAAGAAAGCCAAAGCCAAGGACTACAGAGGGAAGCTGGGCTGGAGAGATGGCTCAGTGGATGAAGACGTTTGCAGGCAAACGTGATGATCTGAGTTCCAGCGGTTGAGGAAGAGACCCAACACCGGAAGTATTCTCTGACCCAGCACGCTCACCGTGACTTGTGTAGCAGCACCCATTCAACATAATAATAATAAAATTATTTTTTTAAATGGAATTTACCCTATCAAACACTCGCAATGTCTGTATACCATGAAACCACATGGAGGCATAGAAAAGGATGTTTGTGAGTAACCGTTATTTTGAAAATACAGCTTAAAAGGTTTGATAGAACACACTTATTTAAATATTTTCAGAACAGAAAGACTATCTTCTATTGACATTTTATGTTTTGTTTTATAAGTGTTGAAAATGTTAGACCCTGGCTTTGATGATCAATTCTTCAAGAACAAAATGGAATAAACACTATCCTGTGGACAGTCGTGTGTCCTCTTCACTCCCTGATTCCCCCATCTTACACACACACACACACACACACACACACACACACACCCCAGCCCTGTCCACTTGACAGCAAAGAGTACATTTGTAGTCACCCCTGGGAAAATTATACAAGCAATCTCAATGTCTCTGAGGCTACAACAGTCCTCATATCTCATTCTAAAGCCTGCAGCAGACTGGGGTGGCTCCCAGGCTGGGATCCTCTGAGCTTTGAGGCTTTCCATCTGACTTTGCCACCTGCCGCAGCCCCCCCTTTTTTTACAGTGCTTACAAAGATTGGTGAGTCCCTACTGAGAGCCTGTCGCCAAGTGCCCAGATTCCAGAAGGGTGGGTGCCATTCCTCCCCAAGGAAGTCTCTAGACTGGTGGTTCTCAGCCCATAGGTCACAACCCTTTCACAGGGGCTACCTAAGACCATTGAAAAACACAGCTATTTTCATTATGATTTATAATAATAAAATTACAATTATGAAGTGGCAATGAAATTAATTTTATGGTTGGGGGTAAGCACAACATGAGGAACTGTATTATAGGGCCACATGGTTTGCCAGACAGACTCCTGGCATCCTATCTATGTACCTCAACTAGAGTACACCTTCTTTATTTCCCAGTGACCTCCTCACTCCCCAACCTCCCCTCACTCCCC
>NC_022014.1:42679270-42688386 GCF_000317375.1 Microtus ochrogaster
TCCCTCCCCACCTATCCCTCACTCTCCCACCTCCTCAATCTCATATTCCTTCCTGGGAATTTACTCCCTTCCTTCTCTGGAGGCTCAGGAATCAGGGACCACTTGACTCCAAATACTCCTTATGAACTCTTCCTCCTCCCTCTGAGACTTATAAGAAAGGACCTACGCTATCCCCAGGGGACTATCTCTTCTCATACTGCACACTAAGCTGCCATCTGTCTGTCTGTCTGTCTGCCTGTCTAGGTGTTAACAAGGTTTCTAATAAAGCTCTAAGCCAAATCTTTTAGCACTGCACTGTCAAGGGGTACAGCTCTTGATAAACAAGCCCCCAGGACTCTCAAAGGCAGAAGCATGGAAATACACTTTCCAGGAGGTTGTGGCTTCCAAGGAGATCAGCACGCATGCTATTATCACATGAAGGTCTGATTTTGAAACATTTCCTCAACTCTCAGAGTCCTTCTTGATTCTCTCAAGAGCCTGAATTTTGGGTAACAACCTAACAGCCTTGTGACTGTCGGGTATATCCTGTAGAACACACTAACAGAACCCTGGCTTCCAACCAGCCAAAGCGCTGAAGATGCTGTCAGGGAGCTCCCGAGGTGACACTACAACATTCTTAGTTCTGCCTTAACCATCGATTTCATGTCTCCACCGATGTGTTTGCAAAGTGCCTTGATTTATGACTCTCCTTACTCTGTTACTATAAAAACTTCATCAAACTGTCACCACGTTTGAACATGGAGATTGGAGTGACCTGAATCTGTGTTCCCGGGCCATGGTAACTATTTCTGTTTAACCCTAGAATGAGCTCTTCTCCACTATCAGGTGACAGCTGTGATTTTTCTGCCTTAAGAACTAGAAAGCGGAGATGAAATCAGGCCTGGGGCTTTCGTCCACTGGGTCAGAGCCAAAAGTCCAGAATTACCTGACCCAAGTTCTGAGTCTGTACCCTGGGCCATGGTCACTCACATTTGGCTCCAGAGTAAACTCCCTCTGTGAGGAGTGAGCTATGACTTTGCCCTAATACTCATGTGCCAATTAAAGAAACAAGCAATACTGAAAAGCAGAGACAAGCGTGTGGCCACATGAAGGCACTGAATAAAGCGGTCAGTGGGCCCCAAACTCCATCTTTGGGGATTACTCCGGGACGTTTAGGTATAAATTGAGGCCACGAGGTACAATTAACTAAGCAGTACTGTCCAAGTTCAGCTTACTCCATCATCACCTGGGCTCCAGCCCCCAAGGTCAGAGTTGTCAGAACTGTGTGAAATCTCCCCTCCCCCCAGGAGAAGAGCGCCCCCTCTGGCTGCACCAGACTTCATCGTCTTGCTTCTCCCAGGGTGAGATGCCTGGGAAATTTCCTATTTCTTGTGGTCTATCGTCTCAATAATCTGATAAGCCAAGAGTGGAACAGGAGTAACTCTTTGAATAGCCTCACCCCTGCCAGGATAGTTACTTTGGGATAGTACTTAGAAACGCTGTAATAAGTGTCTGTAGAAAAACATTAATAATAATAATAATAATAATTCAGGAATAGGAATGTATTATTCAGAATGATAGGTTTTGATGGCACTTTACAGTGTTTTACTGGTTTTGAGTGAACATTCTGGCTGTACAGCAGCTTCCTCTGAATTGAAAATCCCCACCCCACCCCAGAAAGGAGTCCAAAGGCTCATGGGACTCAGGAAGTAAACAAACCACAAGTCTCAAAAGCTGAAACTCCAAGGTTTTAAGATGCCCCTCAGCAGTGTTCCAGAATTTTAAAGCAGCACCTGGGGTAGAGGGCTTTGACCAGCGCCATGGGAGTTGTAAAGAGAAGCTTCTTGGGCCCCCACCCTAGCTGCCTGCAAGCTGCACAGAGCACACCAGGTTCACAGCTTCCAGGAGTCTCATCCATGCAGGAGGGGGTTGTCAGTGAGCCCCTGCCTTCAAGTTACCCATGCTCCCATAAGTAACCCCTCACCTGCTCTCCCATAGGAACCTCAATAAACTCAGTGGCTCACCAAGCCAGAGATGCCGGTGTGATGTTTATTTTGATCTATTGTGGGTTCCCTGGAGTGGGGAAGTGAGGATATGTGTGTTCACAGCGACCCAGGAAAAATTCACACAGCAATACCTCTCTGGGGGAGTCCTCATCAAATACACAAACTAAATGAGTCATGCCAGCACAAAGACACAGCCCTCACCTCTAACGGGAGAAGATTTCTTCTGGAACCAAATGGAGTGACAGTGGTCCAGAAACAGATTTAGGTCACCCCAAATTTCATGTTCCAACATGAGAAAAATTTAATGAGAGGTCTTTAGAGTAATAGGAAGCAAAAGTCATAAATCCAGGTGTTTCTCAGGCACTTTGGTGGAGCTATGAAGCTGATGGCTAAGCAAAGCAAGGAGGCTATTGTTGCCTCCGATGTATCATATAACAAACTCAGCTTTCTGATTAGTGGAAACTAGGGTCTGATAATACATTCCCAAAGGTTTCACTTGATCATAACAAGGATATTAAATCAGACACAGACATAGGAGAAGGGGAGCTCAATTTTAATTAGGTTCTAGATCTGCAACATTCCAACCTCCCTGACAACCTCTGAAGTTCTAATCGGCTAGTTACTGGACCTGGCAGGAGGTTCAGCTGGTTGTGCGGCTCCTTTCTAGAAACCTTGGCTCACAGGAACATCCTAGGAAATTTGTCAGGCTTTTTAAAAAACCATTCTTCATTTCCAATCCAAATAAACAAGCTCCCTAAGATTCCACCGCCCACTGCTAGGACTCGTGAATAATGAAGGCTCAGACGTGTGTTACAGATTGCTTCTCCAGTACATGAAAGATTAATCAATACTACGGCAGGGCAGTCAGCAAAACGAGGAGCCTGGAATGCTCAGAACAGCGATGCATATTAATCGAGTGTGAAGGTCTTTCAGCCTCCGCCAGCTGAGAAATGAAATGTCTGTGGTTTGTCTCTCAGAGTCAGAAGACGGAGATGAGGACAATGATCATGTGCTCGTCCCTGCCTGGACATCAAGGTCAGAGATGAACAAGGAATGAGTGTGAGTGTGTGTCTGTGTGTGTGTGTGTGTGTGTGTGTGTGTGTGTGTGTGTACTCACAGGCAGAAGGCACATGTACACAGCCCAAGCTGATGTTGAGTGAATTCATCAATCTCCTCACGTTACTCTTTGAGACAGCCATATCTCACTAAACATGGAGCTCACTGGTTGTTTAGACTGACTGGGCAGTGAGCTTCAGAGATTTGCCTATCTCTGCATATCAGATATTTCCATTATGATTCTTAACAGTAGCAAAATTATAGTTATGAAGTAGCAATAAAATAACTTTATGGTTGTGGGGGGCTGGGTCACCGTAACATGAGGAACTGCATTAAAGGGTCCCAGCATTAAGAAGTTTGAGAACCACTGGTCTAGAGCTTGGTGGCCCAAGTGTGTAAAACTCCTCGGGGCAGTGTAAGTGGCGTTTGCCTTTATCCTGGAATCTTGGCACCTGAGAAGTCTGTGAGGGCATGAGATTTGCAGACGGGCTCTGGATAGAGACTTGGATTTTATTCATAGCAGCTGTAAGAAAAATCAGCTGCAGGTGGGTGTGGCCTGACTAGCCTGTAGCTTGGAACCTAACAGATTGTGAGTCAAGACCTTGGGATTCTAGTTCCAAACCTACCCTGTCCATCTAAAGCACAAAGAGGTAAGCTGGTTGATATGGAATAAAAGGATGAGCAGCAGATGGATGCTGGGGCTGGCTCCTCCATTTATAGATCATTGTATTTGAGTGAAGAAAGAGCACCTATTGCCTGGTGATTAGGGGATAGAAAAACACAATACAATTAGCATAATTCTTTTCATTAACCATAATCTCCTTAATAAGCCTCCTTTCTAATTTGAGTAGTTTCAAAACCTGTTTGTATTCCCTGTACATAGGCCAATTCTTCACAACAAAAAGATTCAGCCTTAAAAGCAGGCCTGAAATTTCAGTTCACACTGAAATTCAAAGATACCCACCCTCGTGTTACAACTTGATCCCAATTGAAAGAAAGTCGAAGAATTTATTCTCAATGTAGCCCATACAATTCTTGCATACTTAAGCCATATATAAAGGCATCTATTGTATAAAAGAAAAGAATCGCATTAGGGATACTTGTTAAAAATGGCATCAAGGAAGAATTCCGTGCCTGTGGCTGTGGTAAGGAGGGTGTGAGCTGAAGCCCAAGTAGGTCCTAGCCAGCAAGAGTTATAGCCAGCATCAGGGTGAGGGAAGAGATGGGAAAGTTGGTGGTGTTTCTGAGCAGAGACCTGATTCCATAGAGGCTGAAGGAAAGGCATTTGGAGGGTGTCAGTGCAGAAGGGACTCTGTAAACACCTCAGCAGGATTCTTTGCTGTAACTAGATTTAGCAGGTGGAAGAAGCCAAGGAGAGTCCTCACTGATATAAAAGCTCCAACTCACTTGAGTGAAATCTGGTGCAGAGGCCATTACTTGTTTGTGGCCAGTCCAGAAGTCCAAGAAGGGTCCAGGAGGGCCCTGTGACAGACAAAGTACATGGCCAAGATATGAAGTGCCATGCCCTAGAAGATAACACTGAAAAAAGTTGGGGTTTCTCTGAAATTCTCTACATCATCCTTATTTCTTCTAGAAGTTTCCATGTCCATATTTCTTTTTTCTTATGCATCTCAGGATTCCTACCAGGTAGAAATACTCAGAGAAACACAATAGGCATGATGGACAGGTGAATGGATGGCCCACAGAAGGATGGGCGGGTGTGTGGATAGATGGTAGATAGCTAAGTAGATGATTAATACATAGGTAGATGACAAGTGATAGAGATGATAGATAGATAGATAGATAGATAGATAGATAGATAGATAGATAGATAGATACATAGATACATAGATACATAGATACATAGATACATAGATACATAGATAGATACAATAGATATATAGATAGATAGATAGATAGATAGATAGATAGATAGATAGATAGATAGATAGATAGATAGATAGATAGATGATAGATAGATAGATAGATAGACAGATAATAGATAGATAGATAGATAGATAGATAGATAGATAGATAGATGACCCACAGACAGAAATTGGCTCATGTGACTGAGCCAATTGGAAGCTAAGAAGTCTCAAACTTTGTTATCTGCAATTTGAAAACCCAGAAAGTTGAATAAAAACTCTAGTCTGACTCTTAAGGCTGGAGAATCAGTAAAGGTGATGATCGAGGCTTAAAAACTTTGTGGCATGAGTTCCAGTTGCAAGGAGAAGAAAAATGTATGTCTCCTTCAAGCTGTTATGTGGGAATTCCCCCTCCTGCTCAGACTTTGTGCACTATTCTGGTTCTCTACTACCTAGAGGAGCCATATTAGCCAGCCAAGGTGATGTATTTTACTCATTCCAGATTCAGTGCTAATCTGATCCACACCTTCTCAGATACACCCAGAGAGAAGGTTGACCAGATGTCTAGAATCCTTTTCTTCTAGAAGTTTGTTTTCTATAGAATTAACATAATTTATTCTTGGTCTGAATAATATGTTTTTTCCATTCTTAACCTCTGACATGTCATTATAATCACCCTCCCACATTGAGACCTTGAATATCTGTCTCAAAAATCACTTTGGAAAGATTAAACAGATGTGGTCTTTGGCTTACAATGGGTTAGGTCTCAATAAACCTATCAGAAGTTGAAAATGCCTTAATGTAGCTAGGCTGCCACAAATCCTACTTGTAATGGTTAATCTTGATTATCAATTCATTAGACCTGGAATTAACTAAAAGACAAGCCTCTTGTGGGCCCATGAGGACATTTCTAGAAAGGATTGACAGAGGGAGGAAACCTTCTCACAAAGGGCTGGTCCTTTCTGACTAAAAAAAAAAAAAAAACGATAATGTCCAAGGGAAAAGCAATATTGCTTGGTATAAGAATGTAACTTTAGAATGCAGCTTCTTCTCACACCTCCCTTCACAGATGCCCACAGCTGCCCTTCTGAGACACAGAGGATTCTCTTGCCGGTGCCACTGACATCTCACTGGGAAGTGAATTTACACCAAAGGGGTGTCCCCTACGTGCCCCACACTTTCTTTCCTGCCTCCTCCCCCTGCTTGAGAATCAGAGAGCCTAGGTACAGGATCCTTCTATGAACCCTATCCCCATCAGCAAAAGCATTTAAATATCTCCTCCCCTGCCATATGAGCTTTGCTGCCCTTGCCATGCCACCTGTCTCTGGTGCTGGAGTCTCTCCTCAAAGCCCCCTCCATGCTGTTGTTTCTGTGTCTGTCTGCCTACGGTGCTAAGAACTCTTCTAATTAATGCCTTATTAGAATTGATCCTAATTCTAATTCCTCAGTTTACAATGAGTTCAATTCCAATAATCCCATCAGAAATTGAAAATGCCTTATATATCCAACCTGCCTTACATCATAGTTGTAATGATTAATCTTGATGTTAATTTGATTAATCAAACAAATTAAATTATCTCAGTGTCCTCTTGAACTACCTGCCTCATTGAAAACCGAACATTTGGCCTACTTGTCTTTGTCCCTTAGTGGTAAGTGTATCTATCCTATTGCTGTTGTTGCTGCCATCGTTACTCGGTTTCCTTGGCCTTCCAGCCTGGGTTGAAGACAACCAGCATTTCTCCAGGAATCTCTCGGGCCTCCTATTCCTTGGAATCGTCCATCTTCAGTGCAGACATACAAGAGACCCTGAGTCAAGCCAGGTGTCCTAGTATGCCATATGTAATCCTTGGGCTACAGAAACTGTGGGATAATACTGAAGTGTGGCTGTTATTCTGGGATGTGTGTGGTTAGTGTATGCACACATGTGAGCATGGAATGGTTCACAGTCACACATGTACCCACAGAGGGCAGTGGAGAACATCAGATGTCCTGCTCTGAATCCCCCACCTGATTCCTTTGAGACAGGGTTTCTTACTGAACCTGGAGCTAGGCTAGTGATGGACAGACACCAGTGATCCTCCTGTCTCAGCCCCATTTCCTATAGTGCCAAGGTTACCAGCATGTGTAAGGCCACCTATGTTTTTCCATGGGTGCTGGGACTCAGACTCAGGTCCTCCAATATTACAGGGTAAGTATTGTAACCCTCTGAACAATGTCATCTGCCTGATGTGTTTATAGCCACTGTATTTGTATAATTAATTAACTTACTATTGTTAATATAAAGATGTTGTAATCTTGAAGCAGTTTGAGAATAATTCAAGCATTAGGAAAATTCAAACATTAGCATACCGCCATCATCTAGAACCTTGCACACCATCTTGAGACCCTCTTATTGAATATAGTTTATTATAATTGGACCATGATTATTGATTGAACTCAAATATTGTTCAGTCTGGATCAGTGTGATTGTATTTTCTACAGTTGAAAACACTTCCCAGCGTTTTTGCTCTCTGAGCCCTGCAGTCAGACGAAAACTAGAAAATGAAGTCTGTATGGTTCTTATTGAGTTTATTTATACTCTAGGAGAGGTATCATTTGCAAAGTGAAAAAAAAAAAAAACCTGCACATCCAGTGGCTTCTGCTTTCCTTTCCTCTGAGGCACTCACAGAGAAACTAAAGACTCCCTAGAGACACTGAAAAAAATGCTTTACTACCCCCAAGTGGACACACAAGTTACATTTGTTACAGACACGAAATGTAAAAGCGGTAATGTCATCCAAACAAAACAGATGGAATGCGCTGCCATGCTAATGTATCAGACTGGGGATCTCAGAGCGGGAGGGACCTAGGGACTTGGGAGCCTTACATTTCTGGCCCTTAGAAACAGTGCAGTCTGCTCCACAGCACACCTCTGTGGTCCAGTGAGGCAGCTGCTCTTCAAATCGCTGCATCCGGTTTGTCCTTGTTTCATCCAACACTGTCTACAAATGATGTGAGATCACTTCTGTCCTATGTACCAGTTATTTATTAATTCCTTCATTCATTTTGTATTTTGGAGGCTGAGTCTTACTGTGTAGCCAAAGTTGGCTTAAAAATTGCTATCCTTCTGCCTCAGGTTTCAAGTTACAGGTACATGCGACCATGCCTGGATGGTCTCATCTACACTATTATAAATTTTGTTAGCTACGTTCCAAAATAAATGGTATGCATACACAAAACTCAAGTCCAAATGTATCAAAGACCTCAACATAAAGCCAGCCACACTGAACCTCATAGAAGAGAAAGTGGGAAGTACACTTGAACGCATTGGCACAGGAGACCACTTCTTAAATATAACCCCACTAGCACAGACACTGAGAGAAACAATTAATAAATGGGACCTTTTGAAACTGAAAAGCTTTTGTAAAGCAAAGGACATGATCAACAAGACAAAACGACAGCCTACAGAATGAGAAAAGATCTTCACCAACCCCACATCAGAGAGAGGGCTGATCTCCAAAATATACAAAGAACTCAAGAAATTGGTCATCAAAAGAACAAATAATACAATTAAAAAAAATAGAGTACAGACCTAAACAGAGAACTCTCCACAGATGAATCTAAAATGGCTGAAAGACACTTAAGGAAATGCTCAGCATCCTTAATCATCAGAGAAATGTAAATCAAAACAACTCTGAGATTCCATCTTACACCTGTAAGAATGGCCAAGATCAAAAACACTGATGAATGACTACTTATGCTGGAGAGGTTGTGGGGTAAAGGAACACTTCTGCATTGCTGGTGGGAGTGCAAACCGGTACAGCCCCTTTGGATGTCAGTGTGGTGATCTCAGAAAATTAGGAAACAAACTTCCTCAAGACCCAGTAATACCACTTTTTGGTATATATCCAAAGGATGCTCAAACATATCACAAGGATATGTGCTTAACTATATTCATAGCAGCATTGTTTGTCACAGCCAGAACCTGGAAGCAACCTAAATGTCCCTCGACTGAAGAATGGTTAAGGAAAATGTGGTACATTTACACAATGGAGTACAATACAGCAGAAAAAAATAACAATATCTTGAAATTTGCAGGCAAATGGATGGAGTTAGAAAACATTATTTTAAGTGAGGTAACCCAGATCCCAAAAGACAATTATCACATGTACTCACTCATAAGTGGTTTTTAAACATAAAGCTAAGAAAACCAGCCTACAAATCACAATCC
>NC_022014.1:42688546-42696739 GCF_000317375.1 Microtus ochrogaster
TATATATATGGCTTTCTAGACATCACATTCAAATAACCAGAGAGCTGAGTTGCATCTACCCTAGATCTGAATCCTCCACATTCACACAACTAGTCATTTCATTCATGGATGCTGAAGCACCAAGAGTTCCCTGGCCCCCAAGCCCCTCAAAGCATCCCAGCCACGCCTCTGAACTCATTTTGTTATGGTTTCAGACTCAGGTCTAGGAACCAGAGATGCCCAGCCTTCTGGCACAGAGGCATCAACAGATGTATTACTCCCATTCCTAGCTAACGTCTTATGCTGTTTAACCCTACCTATGATTAGCAAAGAATGAAGAGCCAAGCATCAGATGGATGGTCCAGGACTCTTGATAAATGGACTATCATGACTTCATGCAGTCATTGTCCATTAGAAGCAAAACCATGGCCCAGCAAGCAAAACTACTTACAGCCCAATCCTCGAGACCTGACTTCAATCCACCACACACATGAAAATGGATAGGTATAAATGGCTTCAAAAAGTTGTTCCATATGCATGCCATGGTGTATGTGTTCCAATAACAACAGCAACAGCAGCAACAACAATAGTACATTTAAAACATAAACACAGCTCCAACCCTCTTGGAGATGCCCACTATGAGTTACTGCTTCTTGGCAGATATGGCTGTGACTGCTCCCTCCTCTCTCTACCTCCTCTATAAACATAAGCTATACTAGCCCCGGCCTGGTCTACTAACCGGACATACTAACCTCCAAATATCCCCTTTAATTTCCTTTATCCATAGCTGGCATAAGACAGTACCAAGATTGAAATCAGGAGCAGCATAGGACCGTCTTCTGGCTCTTAGAATACAAATTGGGTTTCAGTGTGATCGTTCACAGAGAAGCCTACCTTGGGGCACTAGGGTTTTTCAATGCCGTTTCTAGGCATGCTGGAGAAATCTGATCCCTAATCACCATGCTGTGTCTGTATGATCTCATCCTTAAGTCTACAAAGCACACCAAACCGCCTTTTCAGAGACTCATGGCTCACACTGGCGTATTAATGCTTCCTGTCTCCGCAAGCCTCACACTGAGCAGAGAGATGAATGTCATTTGCTAAGAAGTTTTCCACCTGTGCGTCCCATGGCTCCACTGAGGAATTATTGTGGAAAACATCAGTGTACATTTAAAGTCAGGAAACATGCTCTGTAAGAGCCAAGGAGTAGATGTCTCAGGCTTTTGAAAACCACACACTATCATGACGATTCAACACTGCCACCATAGCAGTAAAGAAGATATCAAAAACACTTGTGATTGAAAGGGTCAAGATGATGGGATGGAGGAGAGCATCACTCTCCAGCCTCTCTGGGACCTTGGAAGCCAAATGGAGCAGCTCCTCAGAGATGTGAGGGAAGTGGGTGCACTGAAGGTCAAAGGTTGGGCAGATGGACTTAGAGACAGACCCAGAGACGCTGGGTATTGTATGGGGAGAGGGGTCAGAAAGCATAGTTAGCCATGTGTCACAGAGTTACCAAAGGGTGGGCCGACAGAACGGCCAGAGGTAAAGTTGGCACAGAGCTTCTGCTATGGCAGAGGACCCAGGATAGATTCCCAGCACCCACAATGTGGCTCACAACCATCTGTCACTTTAGTACCAAGGGATTTTACTCTCTTTTAGCCTCTGCAGGCACTAGGCATGCACGCTGTGGACATGCATGCAGCTGAACAATCTCACTAACACACGCAAATCCACTATAACAGAAGAGGAATAAAACCCACTTAATTCTAGTCTCTGCACCCTCCTTTTCCTGGACCCTCGTCAATCAAGCTGTTCTTTCCTTTGCTTCAAGTAAACCAAGGCCTCCAGGATCAATTGTCAACCCTCTTAAGCATTATCACTTCATTTAACCCCCTCTACCACTGAAGCACTTTCTCATTGGGTCCCCAGCCATCACTCTCACCTTCTGGCTGCTGCCCAAACACCTCTGACTGCTCTCTCCCTCTCTGTCCTTTCAAAAAGATTAAAAAAAAGAAAACACAAGAAAAACCTGTATGCTATTTATTAGACTTCATAATACTCTTCTATGGATGAAATTTCTTAATTTTTTTATTTTTTTTTCTCTTATAATGACTTAAATACTTTTTTCCCTTTTTTCAAATTTTTTTCCATTCAAAAATTTACACTTTCTCCCTTCCTCCCATTCCCCTCCCACTCCCCCACTCCCCCCCTTCCCCTCCCTCCTTAAGAGAGGGCAGGGAACCCAGTCCTGTGGGAAGTCCAAGGCCCTCTGCTCCTACATCCAGGACTAGGAAGCTTTGCATCCAAATAGACTAGGGTCCCAAAACACCAGTACTTGCAGTAGAAACAAGTCCCAGTGCCTTTATCAATGGCTTCTTAGGGGTGGGGGTAGGGGTAGGGGTGGGTGAAGGGGAGAAGGGGAGAGAGAAGGGAGAAAGGAGAGACTGGAGAGAGCTTGGGGGAGTGGGAGGGTGGAGATGGAGGAAGGGTGGATATAGGAGCAGGGAAGACGATATCTACATTAAGGGAGCCATTTTAGGGTTGACAAGAGACTTGGCTCTTGAGGGGATCCCAGGTGTCCATGGGGATGTCCCCAGCTAGGTCCTTGGGCAACAGAGCAGAGAGTGCCTGAATTGGCCTTGCCCCACTATCACACTGATGTTTATCTCGAATATTACCATAGAATCTTCATCTGGCTACAGACGGAGATAGAGACAGAGACCCTCATCAGAGCAATGGACTGATCTCCCAAGGTTCAGTTGAAGAGCAGAAGGAGGGAGAAAATGAGAAAGGAAGTCTGGACCATGAGGGATTGGTCCACCCACTGAGACAGTGTACCTGTTCTAATGAGAGCTCACCAAATCCAGCTGAACAGGAACTGAATGAGCATGCGATCAAAGAGATTTTTATTTATTTTTTATTTTTATTTTTTTTTTTTTTTTTGGTTTTTCGAGACAGGGTTTCTCTGTGGCTTTGGAGCCTGTCCTGGAACAAGCTCTTGTAGACCAGGCTGGTCTCGAACTCACAGAGATCCGCCTGCCTCTGCCTCCCGAGTGCTGGGATTAAAGGCGTGCGCCACCATCGCCCGGCCAAAGAGATTTTTTTTTTAAATGGATTTACTGATTCTACTTTTTAAAAATCTCACCCTAAATTCTTCTACACACAGAAGACAGTCAAGGTTGACTTGGTGCTTCAAAACTCCTTAGTCTGTACCAATCCTACTAATACCACCCCAACACACTTAGAGCCAAATCAAACCCACCACTTAGCTTCCATCAGCCCCAGCCCCACATAAAAGGAGTCCCAACTTCTTCACCTCTACTCCCCCTTCCCCATTGTCTACAAGTTGCACCTGCCTCCTCTAGCTCATCCGCTTTCAGGGCCTGTGTGCTTATCACACAGACTGCCTGGCATGAGATGCCTGGACTGGTAGTGTCCTCAAGCCCTGCAGATGCCCACGCAAACATCACAATTCAGTGATGCTTCTTGTATACTTCCAAGAGCTAAACCATTTCTGTGCAGAGCCCTCTCCTGCTTTCCTTCCCTGGCAAGTGTCAATAGCTCCTTAAACACACACTCGTGTGCTTATTGCTTTCTCTTCCCCAGTGCAAAGCAAAGCCCACCTCCCAGAACATCCCTTGGACAGAGATGTCCAGTCAGTGATCACTGCACAGTCCAGATGGTGCTCCCAAAGCACGATATGTGATGTTAAGATTCCAAAAGCCTAATCTGAGGCACAGGAGAAAACACTGGACACATCCCATAACACACAGCTACAAAGGTAGACAGCAGGAAACCAAGCACGACAGAGGGCCAGGTAAAGTTTGCTGAGAACGGCTGGATTTGAATTTCCTTGAAGGGGAAGGACTTGCAGAGCAGATGACATCACAGATTGCACCATATTTTGTCAGAAAGAAGAATGGCCAGCAGGAGAAATGCCGGAGAGTTAAAGTGCATGCTCAACAATTTGTTTGATGAATATTTATTGATTTTTTATTATAAGCCTGCTAGGTATTATTCTAAATGCTTATTCCTGAATAAGACAGGAATGAATAAGACTACCAATCTCCCTTTCAAAAAGTTTCCCTTCTACGGGGAGGAGTTACACTGTAGGCAAATAAGCAGAGGGAGACTGGGAAGATGGGTGGGGGAGAGGGCTCAGTGGGAAAAGGGGCTTGCTGCACAAGCTCAAGGATGTGAGTTCAAACCCCCACAATTCACTTGAAAGCTGGGCATGGCTGTGTGTTCTTTGTATCAAAGACAGGCAATCTCAGGGACTTGCTGGCCAAATGGTAAGCTCCAGCTTCAGTGAGAAATTTTGTCTCGCAGTTAAATTAAAAATAAGGTGGAGAGACAATCGAGGGAGAATGCTGATGCCCACCACTGGCCTCCATGTGTATCCACAGAGGCAGGCACACCTGCACATATAGCTACACACGTGCATGCACCACACACAAACACACTCCCACCTCAGAGAGAAGAAATAAGCAAAAAGCAATGGTGTTGCAGTTGATGAACTTAGAGGGTTACAAGGGCACACTGGGGGATGGGTTGGGGAAGAGTGAGAGGCACTGCCTGGACACAGGTGGTACAGATGTCCTCACAGGGAAGACCTGGGAAGATGAGAAGCATCAGACCCACAGACAGATAAGGGGAAACTACATGAAGCTAAGGGCACATGAAGGGCAACACTTCCTTCTGCTACAGGGATGCAAACAGTCATTACTGACCACTGCTTGCTGATGGTTCCTGGCTGGCCTCCTGTAAGGCATGGGCAGGCAGGCACACCATTGCTCTTGTATCTTTGACTTAATTCAGGCCTCTGAAGCAATGTGTGTGGCCTAATTGCTGACATGAAATCTGGCAGAGTCTGGCTTCCCTCTAAAATAACAAGCAACCATTATTAACAGGAATCCGGGCTGCTTTGTGCTTCTCAGTCCCAAGTGAATTAAAAAACAGAGCTTCTGTGATCCATAATGGGAAAAAACAATACCTGGGTTTATTTGCTTATGTACTTATTCATTTATTTATTTATTGCATGGTTGGCATCTAATGGGAAAAACTAATACTTGGGATCATTCATTTATTGACCTATCTATCTATTTATTTACTTATTGCATTGTTGTCATCTAAAGGAGAAAAAACTAACCCTTGGATTTATTTATTTGCCTATCTATCTATCTATCTATCTATCTATCTATCTATCTATCTATCTACCTATCTATCATGTGACTCTCAACTAGGAATGGAATTATTAGCCATTACTCCGTGGTTAACATTTTAAGTACCCTCCAGTCTCTCTCCCAAGGGGTGATCTAATCTGCATTCTCAGAAGCAACACATGGATGTTCTGATTGCAAACACATATGGTTCTCTTTAAGAGCGTGATGTCCAATAGGTCAACTGTGTTTCATGAGATGGTCCCAATACCCGAGTATATGTACAGCACAAATTAGACTTGATGGATTTCAAAAAAGGTCACAAAGTTGGGTGAGTTAAGGTGAAATGGAATGGATCTAGGAGCAGTCAAGGAAGCAAATACAATCAAAACACATTGTATAAATTATTTTAAAATGAATAAGAATAAAGATAACCACCATCAATAAAAGGCTACTTGGAGGCAACCTGTCTCTTCCCATTACCAGGCAGAAAGCTAACTTCACAATGTGGAGTTAGTGGTGAGTCCTTCAGTGGGCCAGCCCCTCAAACGGGTGACCTCCCACGTGCAGTTAAAGTCGTTCTGGCTCACCAGTCCCTCACCCCTCCTTGTCTAACTGTATTTCTGATGTGACTTGCTTTCATTCCAGGATAAAAATTAGGAAAGCATCTATAAACACAAAGTCATTTTACTAATTACCCAGTGCATAAAACCTATGACATGAGAAAGGAAGAGTTAGGTCTGTCCTTCTCATCTGGCTACACTATCATTACCCATAAGTCAACTGTGATTCAACTGAGGAACCTCCATACGTTCTGAGAAACACCCAGAGTACAGCTCGTTTATTGTGACATGTGAAGTTTGCTAAGTATCTTGCATTCCGAGTTCTTCCCTGGCTGTCTCACGCTTCAGAAGCAAGCTCTCAGTGATATTCTCCTGGTCCTGAGATCCATCCTTGAGTCAGTGCCTCTGTATATATCTCTTTCTAAGACCCGTTCCTGACACTGACCTACAGAGGTCACCATCCGGATATCCCTGGGTTCCATCCAAACCTAAAGTCTTCAGAAGGAGGCCCTGGAACGTTCGAACTTGGTTGGAAAACTTAAGAGGGAAGGCACATTGGTTTCTCATGACTGAACAGCAGAAATCACTCATTCCCAGTTCCAGCAGCAGAAGTTCAAAATGCAGGTACTTTGGGGACCATGCTCCCCACAAAGGCTTTCAGGAGGAGCCTTCCTTACTTCCTCTGCACCCCTTGCCCCACATATCCTTCCGTTCGTAGCACAGAACTACTTTCTGCTGAAGTCTTCGCCATGCCTTCTCTGCTTCTGAATCTCCCATTTTCCTACTAGAAGGACGTTTGACCTGAAACCCTCCAGATAGGTCAATATGAGCTCATCCTAAGATCCTTAATTAAATCCACAAAGAACCTTTTCCCTAAATAACATCAAGTTCAAAATTACTGAGTGCTAACTTGGATTTACCTTGGTGAAAGCCACTGTCAGGTCGCCTCCCAAAAGTTCCTTCACAAAACTGTTCACACTGCTAACCTTGCTATGTAAACAGAGGGATGAGTCTATCCACAGGACCAACCATTGATCATAGCCAAACGATTGAACAGAAACTAAATGATGACCTAGAGAGGAGAAAGGCATATGAATAGCTTGCCATATCTATGGACCCACTGAGTCCAGAGCATCAGGAGGTTGCCAATAACCTTTCAGAGAAGCCTGAATAAACTGATGGGCTATGTAAATGTAGGGATGAGTCTTATCAATAAGACCAACCATTGATCATCACCAAACAATTGAACAGAAACCAAGCAATGACTTAGAGATGAGAGAGGCAAATCTATGGACCCACTGAGTTCAGGGCATCAGGGAGGTTGCCAATGGTCTTTCAGAGAAGTCTGAATAAACTGATGAGCCTTCAGAAGAGAAAGCAGTGTTTAATTAGGGGTGAATTGTATTAACTTCTTAGAGAAAGTCAGAGTTTCTTATTACCACAGCACTAATCAAATGAATTGAAACAAAACAGTGCTTTTACCCTCTGGTGTGCAAAAGGAGGCCTGGAAATGAGTCTTAAGGGAAACAGAAGCCAGGGGAGGGTTCTGGGCATCAATTTTCAGCTCATGGCTACATAGAATCACAACGAGTCCCCCCCCCCACATCAGCGTTTATTGGATGATGGTTGACAAACATCAGAAGCATGGGCTATCAAGTCTTATGACATTATCCCTTCACTAAACTGTGTAATGGTACATTATCTGAATGCGAAGAAAATTACATTATATATTATATAGAATCACTATTAATCATGAACTATAAGCTATGGATGGAAAGCTACCCATCCCCATGAAGCACTGAGATCTTTTCAGCCAGACAATGTCTGTTTCGTGCATCTGTGAACTTCTACACCAACTGTCAGAGCATCTGAGATACACCTGGAGATGTGGCCAAATTTCACGCATAGCCACTAAATAAAGACATGAATTTTCAGCCAGATCCTGAGTCTAATTAAATCACTAACATGGCAAGGCACCTGGGCCTGTGACTGCCAATGTTTCATTTGGTCAAACACAGGACATCATCTCTAGGGGTCACTTTATACAGATTTGGGAAACATTAGAATATTAAAGTCAACGAAATTCGAAAATTGTAGAATATATCCCCTTCTTAACTGTTTCCAAGCCATGTTAGTGCACTAATGGCTTTGAGAATCCCCCAATGAAAGCATAGTCATGGCAACCATTTGAGATTAAAACAAACTGATTCTGAACATCATATGGAAAGTCGGGAGACTATGGTTGCTGGTAGAGGGTTGAAAAAGGATTGAGGGGCTAGGTGTTTATCCCGAGGTTGAGTACTTGCCTGGCATGTATAAAGGTTTGGATTTGAACCCCTCAACTAACTAGCTAACTAACTACAGTGATCTGAATGAGAATGGCCCCCCATTGGATCATATATTTGAATTCTCAGGCCATAGTTGGTTGGTGGAACCAGTTTAGGAAGGAATAGGAGGTATGGCCTTGTTGGAGAAAGGGTGTCATCATG
>NC_022014.1:42696839-42723976 GCF_000317375.1 Microtus ochrogaster
GTCCATGCCAGGCCCAGTTTCTCTCTCTCTCTCTCTCTCTCTCTCTCTCTCTCTCTCTCTCTCTCTCTCTCGTCTACTTATGTGCCACCATGCTCCCATGATGACAATGAACTAATCATCTGAAACTCTAAGCCTCCAGTTAAATGTTTTCTTTTTATGAGAGTTGTCTTAGTCATGGTGTCTCCTCCCAACAGTAGAACAGTAACTAAAACACTAAATAAATAAAATCAGCTAGCAAATAAAAATATAAATCAGATGGAAAGATGGAAAGAAAGGTTCACATTAACCAATTGGAAAACTTTCTGTGAAGGTGTGATAATTATGTTGGGATGGAATTAAAGAAATAATGAGACACAATCATTAGAATAGAAGTCATAAATACACACACAAAGATATATACACAGCTGATATTTTTAAAACAAAAACAAAAACTCAATTCAGTGGACAAAGGATAATAATTTCAACTAATGGTACCAGAAGAATTGAGCACAAATGAAAGATAGAAAGTCAACCTCAAAAAAATAAGCAACCAAATTACAATTATTCATACTTCATGAATAGAATCCTCACCAAAGAAGACATAAAATTACAAGAAAATGTTCAATACCACACATCCTTGATGATATGAAAACTCAATCAGATGCTTTGACATATCTACTGGAAAGGTTAAACTTTAAAAGATAGAAATAACAACAGTTAAAAGACACTTTACCAAACCAGTTGCTGGCAAAGATAAGAAGTGGTGGAGCCCTCATCTGTCGTTGGCTGTTGTAGCCCCTATGTAGCCCCACGTTGGGGCAACATCTGTCAGAGTCCAGCCTCGATGGGTCATGAGGACTAGAAATGTTAGGAAGAATAAACAGAGATACAAAAGAAATGCAGAGACATAGGATAGTACCAGAAGGGCAAGTCAGTGAATACTGAATCCTGAATATGTCCACGTTTATTTTCCATATGCTTATATATCCCAACCCACAAAGGGGGAAGAAGGCAAAAGGCTGATTTAACAAGACACAAAGGACAAACAGAACAATTATTTGTTCAATACTTGAAATATAAAGCAATTGTATCCTTTAGTTAAGTATTCTGTTTAGGCAGAACATGAAATGACCACACCTTAGACCAAGTATCCTGTAGGCAACTACTCCCTGTGTCAAACCTCCTGTCTTAAAAATGAAGGTGTAGGAATAGACTTGAATTCTCTGGCTTTTGGTCAAGGTGGAGCGGATCCACCTCTATGGGCCATCTTACTATCCAAAACTCCAAGTAACCACACCTTAGGTCAGGATATCTTGTTTGTAGCCACTCCTTAAGTTAGACTTCTTGTTAATAACCTTGAAAAAAGAAGAGTAGGCTTAAGCTTTCTGACCTCCAGTCAAGGTGGAGTGGACCCTGTTCTGTAGAACCAGAAGTGTTGATGGGGTTGTAAAGAGGCATAGACACTTTGGAAGCTTCTTACAAAGCTAATCACACAATCAAGCAATCTCACTCCTGATTAGATATTTCATATCCACACAAAAAACCTATGCACAAAATTTTGAGGCATTTTATTGACAATCTCAAAACCAAAACAATCAAGATCCCCTTTAGCAGAGAAATAAACAGTTGTGTGCCCAAACTGTGAAACACTATCCAGCTCTAAAAAGGAATATGATGCCGGGTGGTGGTCCTGTGCACCTTTAATCCCAGCACTCAGAGGCAGACAAATCTCTGTGAGTTCAAAGCCAGCCTGGTCTACAGAGCAAGTTCCAGGAAGGGCTCCAGAGCTACGCAGAGAAACAAAGAAAAAGGGATATCTTTTTCAACTTTTCAAACTTGTCAACATCTAGATGAATCTTAAGCATATGTTGCAAAGTGAAAGGAGCCATTATTGAAAGAACAGAGGGCTAAGGAGATGGCTTCTTGGTAAGTCCCTGCCATACAAACAAATATGAGGACCTGAGTTAGGGTCACCAGAACTCATATAAAGCAGGAGGCAGCAGCATGAGTCTGTAACCTCAATTCTTACACAGCAAGGTGGGAGACAGGGGCAAGAGATTCCCCAGAAGCAGTGGTGAACAAAAAACCCTGCCTTCCCCACTGTGAAAGGCAGAGACTGACAACCTGTGTTGTCCTTTGATGGCATACACGACATGGCACGCACATGCTCTGCTCTCATATGAACACTACATAAGTATGCATACACATACATAAACACTTTGCATTTATTATACAGACTAAAAAGATTACAGGCTGTGATTAATCTTAAGTGTTGTGCAGAAGAATTAACATAGCAGATATTAGACTGCTACTCCCAGAAAGACCTAGCAATGCTAGTCTTTGGTTAGTGTCTAGGATCTTGGACTACATGAATGCTCTCCTCACTTAAGCACTGGTAAGCTTGGTCCACTGCGCCCAAACTTTGTAAACACTTTGGGGTTTGTTCCTCACTGTTCCCCTTCTGGGAGTCTGGCAACCTAATGCACCCCAGGCAGCGGACGTCCACGTGGTCGGCCTTCAATAGAAATGCTGGATTTGAATGGCCAATGGCTGTTCCCCAAGATGCAACTCATACCTGTTCTCATAACTCAGAGTTGAGGTAAGCTTGCCATGTGTGGCACCCCTGGCGGAGACCTTTGAAGTCTTGGCCTGGTTCCATTTGGACTGTCCCACATCCTCTTTCATCTGGATGACTTTGGTTCACATATCCTCACTGAGATGATTTGAAAAGCAACAGGACGTTGAATCTCAAGAGCTCATCATCCGGCATTGGATGAAAATTGGGGATTTTCTCGAAAACTCCAACATAGACTACATTACAGAATGGTGAAGCATAGTGTGGTCAACATGCTAGCCATTTCAAGGAATTTGGGCAGAGCAGTCTAAGCAGAGTAAATCTGGGGCAAAATTATATTATATAAAACTGTCATTGGGGTATACAACACTGCACTTGTTAAAATCTCGTGCATTCACAATTAGTAGAAATGAAGGATCTTAATGTATGCAAATTACTCAAAACATAGTATTTTACAAAGTGAAGAGAATCTAAACCACAGCATTCACACAATATAGCATCCAGTTTCACCAATGAAACCCAACCTCCACTGTCCATCATCCTAATTCAGAGCGGAAGGAAGGACTATCAGCTGGCGTGCTGTTCACGCAGCTCCTTTGTCTTCTTATGTTACGGGCTCTACTAGATTGTGTGATGATTCCCTCCACTGAGTCAGAATCCTCACCCATGGCTCAGCCAAAGCCCTGCATGCTTGTTGATTTTTACTGTCAACTTCACACAAACTAGAGAGACCTGGCAAGAGGGAACCTCAATTGAAGAAATGCCCAGACCAGACTAGTTTGTGGTCATGTTTTTGAGAGATTGCCTGACAATTGATATAGGAGAACCCAGTCCTCTGTGAGCAGCACCATCCCTAGACAGGAGGGACTGGGCTGTATCAGAAAGCCAGCTGAGCAGCCAGAAAACAGTACCCCTCCATTGTCTCTGCTTCAGTTCCTGCCTTCGGATGTCTGCTTGAGTTCCTGTTTTGTCTTGCCTCAATGATAGGTTGTGACCTGGAAATACAAGACAAAGTAACCCTTTCCTCCCACAAGTTGCTTTTGGTTGTGTTGTTTGTCATAGCAAGAGAAAGAAAACTAGAACAGCACATTTCTTCCTCCTTACATGACTTGTTTTGCTTTCTTTTCTCTATTTCTAGACTTTGACCTTTGACCTATTGCTATCCCTGCATCTTCCATGGCTTGTGAGAGCTTCCTAGAAAGAAATATTCATGCCAAGAGAATGTGGGGTAAAGGGAACATACCTCTATTGCTGGTGGAAGCGCAAAGTTATACAGCCACTTTGGAAATCACTACGGTGATTTCTCAGAAAATTAGGAAACAACCTAACACAAGAACCAGCAATATCACTTTGGGGTATATATCTAAAGGATGCTCAATGATACCACAAGGACATGTGTTCAACTATGTTCATAGCAGCATTATTTGTTATAGTAAAACATGGAAAAAACCTAAATGCCCCTTGACTGAAGAATGGATAAAGAAGATGTGGTACATTTACACAATGGAGTACTACCCAAAGAAAAAAAATAATGACATCTTGAAATTTGTGGGCAAACAAATGGTTCTAAAAAACATCATATTGAGTGGGGTAACCCAGACCCAGAAATACAAATATGATATGTACTTACTCATAAGAGGCTTTTAGATATAAGACAAAGAAAAACCAGCCTACAATTTACAATCCCAGAGAACCTAGACAACAAAGAGGAACCTAAAAAAAAAAAAAACAAAAAAAAAACATAGTTGAATCTAATTTACATGGGAAGTAGAAAAAGACAAGATATTCTGAGTAAATTGGAGTGTGAGATTCATGGGAGAGGGCAGGAAGGGAGAGGGGAAGAAGGTAGGTAGGTGAGCAGAGAAAAAATACATAGCTCAATAAAAGCAATTTAAAAATTCATGCCAAAGTCATCCTTTCTGTCAGATCCTATTCTGTCCTTGTTGGTGAAGCTCCACATATTTGGCAGTTTTGAACATGATTAGTGATAATCTACTGTTGAGGGATATTTGGTCACACTGTGAAACTCCAAGACTGTGTTAATAAAATTAACCTTGGATAAGGGGTGGAGCCAGCAACTAGTTGATAGGAATTAGCCAGAGAGGACAGAGGAACCAGGACTAGGATAGAAAGACACAGAGGAAGGAGTAGGGAGGGACTTAGAGAGTCACAATCTTTTTTGTGTGGGATGAGTGGAGAGTTGCTTCTCTCGCTGGGTCTCCAGCCAAAAAGAAAGGTGAGTTGGTTGCTTCTCAGATTCTCTTATCTAGCTGGTTTTCACTCCAATATCTGATTTCCGAGTCTCTATTGGTAAATAGAATGATAGAATCTTAGTTAAAACCTACATTTGGCAATGGTCCTTGCCTGTGGGACCAAGCCGGGTCTGAGCAGCTAGGTGCCGACCATAGAGCTGCTGGACACAGACAGTAGTTAAAATATCAGTAGATTATAGTATAGGGCCAGTTCAGGCGCTCTCTCCTCAGCTGCTCAAGGAACAAGCTGGGGACATCTCCTTGGACACCTGGGAACCTCTCTAGAGTCCAGTGTCTTGCCAACCCTAAAATGGCTCCCTTAATTAAGATATATACTTCCCTGCTCCCACATCCACTCTTCCTCCATCCCAAGCTCTCCACATCCTCCCCTTCTCACTTCTCTCTCCCCATCTCCCCTTACCCCCATCCCACCCCCACCTCCAAGCTCTCAGTTTTTGCCTGGCAATCTTGTCTACTTCCAATATCCAGGAGGACAACTACATGATTTTTGGGGGGTTTACCTTCCTATTTAGCTTCTCTAGGATCATGAATTATAGGTTCAATGTCCTTTATTTATGGCTAGAATCCACTAATGAGTGAGTACATACCATAATCATCATTTTTGGTCTGGATTACCTCACTCAGGATAGTGTTTTCTATTTCCATCCATTTGCATGCAAAATTCAAGATGTCATTGTTTTTTTACCACTGAGTAGTACTCTAATGCATATATATTCCACACTTTCTTTATCCATTCTTCCATTGAGGGGCATCTAGGTTGTTTCCAGGTTCTGGCTATTACAAATAATGCTGCTATGAACATAGTTGAACAAATGCTTTTGTAGTATGATAATAGGACATCTCTTGGATATATTCCAGGGAGTGGTATTGCCGGATAGCCACACTGATGAATATCTTGCATATCACCATAGAACCCTCATCTGGCAATGGATGGATAGAGACAGAGACCCATATTGGAACACTAGACTGAGCTCCCAAGGTCTAAATGAGGAGCAGAAGGAGGGAGGACATGAGCAAGGAAGTCAGGACCGCGAGGGGTGTGATCGTGGGGTTGATCTAATGGGAATTCACCAAGGCCAGCTGGACTGGGACTGATGGAACATGTGGTCAAACCGGACTCTCTGAATGTGGCTGACAAGGAGGGCTGACTGAGAAGCCAAGGACAATGGTACTGGGTTTTGATTCTACTGCATGTACTGGCTTTGTGGGAACCTAGTTTGTTTGGATGCTCACCTTCCTAGACCTGGATGGAGTGGGGAGGACCTTGGGCTTCCCACAGGGCAGGGAACCCTGACTGCTCTTTGGACTGGAGAGGGAGGGGGAAGGGGAATGAGTACAGGGGGAGGGAAATGGGAGGAGGGGAGGAGGGGAGGCCTTATCATACAACAAAAGTATATGCTCTACTATGCTCATAGCAGCATTGTTTGTAATAGCCAGAACCTGGAAACAACCTAGATGCCCTTCAATGGAAGAATGGATGAAGAAAGTACGGAATATATACATATTAGAGTACTACTCAGCAATAAAAAACAAGGACTTCTTGAATTTTGCATGCAAATGGATGGAAATAGAAAACACTATCCTGAGTGAGGTAAGCCAGACCCAAAAAGAGGAACATGGGATGTACTCACTCATATTTGGTTTCTAGCCATAAATAAAGGACATTGAGCCTATAATCAGTGATCCTAGAGAAGCTAAATAAAAAGGAGAACCCAAAGAAAAACATATAGGCATCCTCCTGAATATTAACCTTCATCAGGCGATGAAAGGAGACAGAGACAGAGACCCACATTGGAACACTGGACAGAAATCTCAAGGTCCAAATCAGGAGCAGAAGGAGAGAGAGCACGAGCAAGGAACTCAGGACCGTGAGGGGTGCACCCACACACTGAGACAATGGGGATGTTCTATCGGGAACTCACCAAGGCCAGCTGGCCTGGGTCTAAAAAAGCCTGGGATAAAACCGGACTCACTGAACATAGTGGACAGTGAGGATTACTGGGAACTCAAGAACAATAGCAATGGGTTTTTGATCCTACTGCATGTACTGGCTTTGTGGGAGCCTAGGCAGTTTGGATGCTCACCTTACTAGACCTGGATGGAGGTGGGTGGTCCTTGGACTTCCCACAGGGCAGGGAATCCTGATTGCTCTTTGGGAGGGGGACTTGATTGGGGGAGGGGGAGGGAAATGGGAGGCGGTGGTGGGGAAGAGACAGAAATCTTTAATAAATAAATTAAAAATAATAATAATAATAAACAAAAAACAAACAAACAAAAATAAAACAATACAAGACCATTGTCCCACAGTGGATATGAAAAAAAAATATCAGTAGATTCAGGTCTGGCCACTAAGCCTACAGAAAAGCAATGTGTCTTTAAAACTAAACAAATGAATTAATTAATGATGTAGCCCTCTCTCCTGAGAAGCCTGCTCCCTGGCCTTGGATGATACAACTGTCATTTTCTTAAAAGGGCACTCTCCTCTCCTCTCCTCTCCCCTCCCCTCCCCTCCCCTTCTTTCCTCTCCTCCCCACTCTTCCCACTTTCCTCCTACAACCCTGGCTCTAATTCTCCCTTCTCTCTCTTCCTCCACCTGCCCTCTTTCCCCTTCTCTCTGTTCTCTCTGTCCCTCTCTCTCCCTTCCTCCCTCTCCCTCCTCTCTTCTCTCTGTGCATTTTCCATCTCCCTACTCCCACTTTTTTCCCACCCCCTCTCTATCCTCAAACACAAAGAAGAAAAGAAGATATTAATGAGACTAACATTACTGACACCCTTCACTATGCAATCCTGTGCTAAGCCAGATCCAAACTCCTTCATTCAAACAACAAATCTGTTCTAAGAAGTTATCATTGTTATCCCCCTTTCTCCTTCCTCCCACACCTAACCTACTCCTCCTCCCCCACCTACCCTGCTTTTCCTCCCCTAACCCCCACATCTACCCTGCTCCTCCTCCACCACAATCTCCACCTCTTGACTGCTGCTTTTTCACAAGGAGAACACTTCTGTAATGAGTGTCCTTGAAACCAAGACTAGTGATAACTAGACTCATTAGCAGCACGTCTTTAGTTTATTTGTCTGAATGTGAGGAGTAAATCTGTTTCCTAGCAACCTGTCCTCTGCTTCCACCATCTTCCTTACTCATTATCCTCCCCATGATCTGCTACTAATGAACCGAATTATGGGTAGAGTTTAGGCCTCCCGGAAATTGAAGGGACACCTAAACACATTTGTTTCTTCTCTTCTCTTGGAAGGAAGTGGCTCTTTGGACTGGTACTTACTAGGAACAAAGCACAGTGATAAAAGTGGCCGTCAGCCTCAGTGTGTCTACAGGTCCGGAAGCCAGCTAATCCAGCATGGTTGCTTAAGTGGCATCTTTTAGCCATTTCATGGAGAACCAATGAAAGGCAGCCATCATTTTGATTAATGTTCCCTAGATACTCGTCTACAAAGCAGGTGGTCATTTATGGTCATTTTACACATAGTTCTTTTGAGTCTTACGTCAAAGCCCTTAGCCTTTAATACTCTAACAATCACATACCTGTTCAAATTGACCTGCCAAAGCTCTTTTGGGAGAGGCATGGGAAAATAATCTGTGCGCCAATGCAGAATGCAAGGAGGGCCTTACCCAGCCCATTCTCCACCGGGCTCTCCCAGCCCAAGGCTTTCTAAACATGAATAATCTGAACTGGATCTCAGATGGCATCGCTATGGATAAAGTGTTTTCCACACAGGCAGAGGGCCTGAGTTCAACTCTAACATCCACCTAAAAACCAGGGATGGTAGGTGTGCCTATCATCCCTGTGCTGGGGAGAAAGAGACGGGGGATACCTAGTTCTCATCACCAGCCTAGCCTAATCCACTAACCCCACATCCCAGGGGGAGACCTGTCTCAAAAATCCAAGTGTACAGCTCCTGAAGACTTACACCCAAGGTTGACCTCTCGCCTCCATGCGTTTTTGTACGTGTACCCACGCACAGGCAAACACGCACATGCTCATGAAATAAAGGAGTCATCTCTATTAATCATAATCTTTGAAACATAGTCCTTTCAAACGTCCTTTCTAATCAAAATGCTTTCAGAACTGTGTGCAGGTACCAAGGGGAACTCTGGGTGACAAAAAGTCTTATGTCACCCCTGTGCCTTTGTTCATTCCTTTGTTTATCTGACACACACCCTCAAGCACCTGTCATGTGCCAGGCACCCTGTAGACGCTGGTGTCATCCTCGTTCAAGGCTGCATGAACGGACAGCCTCTTCTAGCTCTGGAGTAGGATTCTATGTCCCTGCTGATGAAGGGGATTTGGCTTTGCCAGTGGCATATGGACTGTACCTGTGTTTGTCACTTTGGGGTAGAGACTTTAGAGCTAGGGTTTTGCCACAGTCTGCCATCATCCAGTCTTAGCCGTCATTCTGTTCCGTGGTGCTTGGGAAGTCCATAGTGGAGTCCCCTGGTGATATGTGACACATCCCCAACAGCAGACGCATTCTCATGGCCCCCATGCCTCCTTTGACTGACAAAGCACCGTTGCTATGGACACATGGACTCAAAATGCGGTCCCTTGCTATTTCCACTCAGTGAGGCCATGCTAACCATCTAGTATGAGCATCAGTGTTTGCATGAAGACAACCCTCATTTCTCTAATGTAGAGAAGCAATGTAATAAGCTTCATCACCAGAAGAGGAAGCAGGAGGTCAAAGAGCCCCTCACTGGAGATCAGGAGGCCAAGGTCCTCTGAAGAAGGACGCTTAAAAGAAACCCCACACTAGCTCAGAATTGAGAATAATAGAGGGCTATTTATTTAAAGGTAGACTCACAAATCAGAATCCTCTGCTTAAACGGAGATCAGAAACAGAATCCCACAGCCAGAAAAAAGGCCAGACTCATGCTTTACATCGGCATATATAAGAGGCCACGCCCCAGTGGGAAAGTAACCACTGGCTATAAGACTTCCTACAGCAATAGAGGGTTATTTATTTAGGGGTAGACTCACAAATCACAATTCTCTGCTGGAACAGAGAACAGCAACTGAATCCCACAGCTGAAAAAGAAACTGGACGTGAGCTTTACATTGGCATAGTATAAGAGACCACGCCCAAGTGGGCAGGTAACTTAAAGGCTACCTGCGGTAGGAATTCCTATAGCAATCCTTATTGCTACAGGTTGGCTAAATGGGTGGTTCTTGCATGGAGATCACCCCTGGTCACAGAAGTCCGACATTTCAGAAACTGATGCTATATCACGTTCATCCCATGACCCTTTGTAGAGAATTGCCCATGCGGGTCACTAGGCTTGTATGGATGCTGAGAACTGCACGCATACGATTGTTATTCATTTCACAGAATCCCCATCTCCGAGCCTAGTCATCCTTATTCTCATTACAATGTTAGGATCCCGTTTTGAACTAAAGTTCATTGGACTGAAACCTTGACACATACTCATCACTGTGTGCGAAGGTCTCAGCCTGGTTTGGAAGAGATGACAGAGGGTGGACACATGACCTCTGTGACTCAGACTTCTATGACACACCATTTTCAGACACTGGCAAGCCCCAGCTCCTTCTCAGAGCAATTCCTAACCCCACCCTCACCCCAGCCGGCCCCCATTGGAGGGTTAATCAGGCTGCACGGGACTCAGCATGGGACCCCTGCAGGCCATAGGCAGCTGCCCAAACTAACACCGAAAGTGCTACCAATGGAAGGAAAGCTATTCCAAAAGTGACTGGGAAATTATTAATACGCCACTTTTAGAGTGTGAACAGAGAAAAAGAGACAGAGGAGTCTGGGACGGACACTGGTGAAGGTGGAACCTAAAAGTTCACACCGGCTTCAGAGGGAATCCAGCCAGTCGTTTCTGCCCCCGTTCTCACTCCGGTGCCACCTTGGAAAGGTACTGTAGAGAAACACCAATCTGCATTTCTAATGCAGCCAGAAAGAGACAAAACCAGACAGACGAGGAAATTCACTCCAGGGACCCTTTGAGCGAAGCACAACCGTCCCCAAAGTAAAGACCATGGGGGACTTTTGTTCTCACAAAATGCGCTTGTTCCGTTTCCAAATTCTCCTCTTCCCGGACCAGCTGGAGTGAGTTTGGTTCCAGATCCGCCTTCACTGAACTCCTCTACATAGTGAACGCTGGTCTCATTTGAGCCTGATGCTGCCGTTTGGTTGTGACCAGCTGGAGCTCACACCAGCACAGGCTGTCTTTCTCCACCAGCCTGTACCAGGAAAACACCACCACACTCAGATCTGGAGAGATGGCTCAGTGGCAAAGAACACACGCTGCTCTTACAGAGGACCTCTGTTCAGTTCCCAGCTCCCACACGGCAGCTCACCCCTGTCTGTAACTCCAGTCCCACGGGATTCCATCCTCTCTTCTGACCTCCACAAACGCTACGCACACGCATGCCTCAGACAGCAGGCAAAACAGTCATACTAATGAACAGACGAGAAAGAGAACACTAGCATTGCTTGCTGTCCAGTCAGTTTTAACGATGACAATATTTCAGTGAGACTCTGCTCATTTTTAATTTCCCCTACATTATGTAGATTTCAGTTGAAAATAAAGAGCTAATTTGAATTAGCTTCATTGTTCTCCTAGTGCTCTGGAAAAAGTACTAAAACAATCAGCCTGGATCTATTTGACAAAGCATTAAATAGTTAGGGAGATGGATATTAAAATTTATCCCATTGTGAGAAGTTTCTCCCACATTTTTTTTATAAATTCAGCTGTGCCCCAATTTAAGGAAATTTATATTGAAAAATACATCAACTTGTAATAAACCGTGAAGGTAAATTTGTGCTTCCAAAGCAATACTTCAAATTCAGAGCCCTCTTCTTCTTCCAGGCAGTAATCTATGTAAAGATGGAAGCAACTCAGAACGAGCTGACTAGGGGGGAGGGAGCACTGAAGGTATTTTAGAGAGTTACAAGACTCAGGAGGAACTGTCAGCACCCAGGATCCGAGACGCCTCAGACTGCAATGAGTTTTACTGGTGCTCATCTCATTCAAACCCTCTAGACAGACGCTTGGGAAGTGAGCACAGCCATCTTCCTTCTGAGATTCATCTTCCTGGGAGCTGGTGATGTAGGTATCCTGTTCCTGGGACGCAGCATCTCAGCTGTGAGTCCTCACGGTCTCTATGCCATAATACACCAATTCCTGTTTTCCCAAAAGGCAACTTGTCTGACTTGGGACAGTCCTGCAGAAAGGGAAACCTAACCGTCCAAAGGGTCCTAGAGTTCTGAGTTCTTCTTTCTCGAGCCACTGTTGTGAACCATGGCCTTGGAAGCCTGATGTAGGTGCTAGGTACAGTTTTTACACAGCCTGTGGTACTAAAGAGTGACTAAAGCCAGCCATCTGAGTTGGGTGGTGGTGGCGCACGCCTTTAATCCCAGCACTTGAAAGGCAGAGACAGGTGGATCTCTGTGAGTTTGAGGCCAGCCTGATCTATAAGAGCTAGTTCCAGGACAGGCTCCAAAGCAACAAAGAGAAACCCTGAATTGAAAAAAAAAAAAAAAAACCAACAACAACCACAACAAAGAAGCCAGCCATCTGTCACTGCTGCTTATATATTTTTTAATTTTCTATGGCAGAGATCTACAGCCAGTCGATCTTAGGATAATTTATTATAACACATGGCTCTAGGTGTGACCCTCCAGTCACTTTTCTAAGTTCAAATCCCAGTCCTTACTCACTAGATTTTGTTGTTTGTGTACAACATAAGCATTTTAAGGTTTCGTGTCTCATCTTTGACCGAGGCTGTGATCCCAGTTCTCAGGAGGCAGAGGCTGGAGAAGCAGGGCACGATCGCCCTCAGCTACAATGAGAGTTTGGTTTAGCCTGGGTTATATTATATTCCACCTAAAAAATAACAACAAAAGCAGAGCTAGGTGTGGCTGTCTGTGCCTATAATGCCAATGTTGTCTGTGGCAAGGGTAAGGATGGGGTACACAGGCAGATCCCCAAAACTTGCTGACTCTAGCCAATTGATGAACAACAGGCTTATTGACAGACTCTATCTCCAGGGTAGAAAGGGGGGATGGAGAATAAGAGAGGAGGATGCCCATCTTCAACCTCTGACTACATCCCCCACACTCTCACACAGGTACACTCACACACGTGCCTACAAACTTCCTCCAGACAAAGAACTTAAAATCCAGCTAACCTCACAAAATCCTTTGGGTTACACAACCCATGCACAGTGGTGATCTTGGGTTGATTTAACAAGGTCATAAGAATAAATCTTTGTTGTCTGCACAGGTCTGTGGGAAGTTCCTGAGTGAAGCACTTGAGTCCGTGGAATAAGTTAAGCACATTGCTGTCTCTGGTGCAGGCGGGTCTCCTCCATACAGGTGAAAGCATAGAGGAAAGAGGCTAGCCCTCTAGAGATGCTGTGAGCCACTTCCCCCTCGACCAGGAGCTAAAATATTGCTCTTTTTTCAGCCTTCTGTGTGGGGCTAAGATACTGCCTCACGTTGGGTCTCAGGACCAAAACTGACATCCTTGCTCCTGGATCTCAGGCCTTTCCACTCTAGCCAGAGCTCTGCATTCAGGCTCCTGGGTCTGCAATTTACCAACCACAGATCTCAGGTCTTCTGTGCCTCTATAACCATGGGGACCATATTTTGGAATAAATCTCAACTTCTCATCTGTTTTTCTTTACCTGCTTCTGTCTCTGTGGTAGATGAGTTCTGTATTCAAGTATGCAACTATCTGCAGATAAAGAATATGGGTGGTGTGGTAAGGGATTCCACAAAGACTGGCATTGTCTATGCCTGGCACTACAGAATTCATACAGATACAGTGGCATGCAGGCATGGCATTCCAAAGCCACTGTGCAGTCTCCTAATATATATATATATATATATATATATATATATATATGTGTGTGTGTGTGTGTGTGTGTGTGTGTGTGTATATATTTCCTTGTCATTACTTCCTGTGAAGATTTGCTTAAATTGTCAGCTTGACACAAACTAGAATCAACTGGGAAGAGTCTCAGTAAGGGATTGTCTACATTGCCTTAATCTGTGAGCATGATTATGGGCTATTTTCTTATTAATTTATGTTGGCTAGACATGGTCCATTGTGGGTGGCACCGTTCCTTAGGCAGGGGACCCTGAATTGTGTTAGAGTGGAAAACCAAGCCGAGCACAAGGAAACAAATGAGCATGTGTGCATTGCTTTCTCTCTGCTCTTGACTGAGTATGTGCTGTGCCTCACTGTTTGGAGGTCTTTCCTTGATTTTCCCAGTAAAGGGGACTGCAATCTGGAACTGTGAACAGAAATGAACCCTTTCTCACAAAAGTTCCTTTTTCCATCTATTTTTATCACCACAGCAGAAATGGAATTAGAGCCCCTCTCAATAACACAGTATAATCACTATCCAGTAGCACTGACCTTTAATTGGTATCATAGAGATGGCTCAGAACTTAGGGGAAGATGAATGTGGCTTATGTATCAACACTGCATTATTTTATACATGAGCTTTGGGCATTTATGGATATTTGTATTCAAGAAACACCAAGAACCAACTCCCAGTGGAGACTAAAGGATAGCTTTGTGCACACACATGTATGGGAATGCACGCACACACACGCACACACACACACACACACACACACACACGCATGTGGTCTCTCCGTAGCACACCACTGTTGTTGGTTTGTATGCTTATAGAGAAGCCAGCATGGATGTAACTTGCATTCTCTCTCAGATGCTGACACACCGGCAATCCTTGGAGGAGCATCCGGGAATCATGCACTGGTCTAAAAAGCCCAAGATCCTCTCTGGAGCAAGAGGCAGATAAAGTGAGGCAGTCTCATTTGGCTCAGGAACAAAGCCTTGGGCCCAGAGCAGGGGGATCTTCAATCACTTAGCTAATGAGATGAGAAAGGTAGCTCTTGAGAAGTGTCTCCATGTTTCCCTTTCAACAGAAATACTTTTGTGCATTCACAGCTGGGACTTTTTCTTTTTCTCTTAATTTCCCACAACACAGGACAGAATTGATTTGCATGGTCAGTTCATTCCATGCAAAGTTTAAATGTATTTGGGTGAAACTGGCCTGTGGCTGATTTGCTGAGGAGCGAGGGAGCTGTAATCTGCACCCTGTCTCCATATGGACCAAAGCTACTACAGCCTGGGGCAAAGCTGCTACACTGGAAACAGAGACAAGGCAGGACCCAGGGTCAGCAGGCTTCGAGGATGAGACATCTCCTAGCTGATGAAACAAGAGCGTGCTGTCCTTCTGGGCTGCTGCAGTAACCTTGCCTGGTGCCTGTGTCCCCAGCACTCTCTGGGGCTTTCTCATCCTCTTAGCTGATACTGTTGAGGACTAGACAGACCCTAGGGGTCTAGGAAACAAACCATCACTATAGCAGAGAGAATTCTTCATCACGCGTCGCATTGCTTTATTTCATTACATGTTAAAGGTAAAAACACTAGAAATCACATTTTAAAAAGTTAAAATTATATGATTTTAAAAGATTTTCTTTCATTTATGTGTATATGTGTCTTAGTTAGGGTTACTATTGCTGTGATAAAACAGCATGGCCCAAAGCAACTTGAGGAAGAGAGGGCTTATTTCCACATACAAGTCTCAGGTCACACTCCACCCCTGAGCGAAGTCAGGGCGGGAAGTCAAGGCAGGAACCTGGAGGGCGAAAATGAGTAAGACCGCAGAGGAATGCTGCACACTGACCTGCTCTACATGATTTTACTGTGTGGCCTACTGCCTGGCCCCGGAAACTGGGACTCCTTGTTCCCTTTCACTAGGGGTCACTAGGGGTCACGTCTTGCTCTGGTGCTTCCTCTAGGAAATGTTGTGAAGTCCAGGAACAGCTGTCTGCCCAACCGAGAGCGTTTCTCCCTGTCTGTTTAACCTACCCACTAGACAGTAGCGTACCGTTCCTTCCCTAGAAAGAGCTAAAATCCAGGGCTGTTTTCATCTGTGCTCCACTCTCCTAGTGCCAGGCCCTTTAGCAATATATATACGACTTTATTTCCCCTGAACAGCAGTACTCGGAAAGTAACACAACTGGCCACCATTTATGAATGAGAAAAGAGGACCAGAATTGAAACAGCTCCCCCCCCCCCCCGACAGCCTACAGGCCTGGGTGGCAACTCTAAATCTCCCTTACCCTGCCTGACTTGGTCACGCTCTGCTGGCTCCCCCTCTAAAGGCCAAGCACATTTAAGACACTTTAGAACCTGATCCTGCAAGGCGTCCACCTTGCTGGGGGCAATGCCATTGTCTGTGGTTCCTAAATCTGAAACTAAAGACCACTAGCTGCAGCGATAAGTGGTGTCCTGTTCAAAGGAATACAGTGTAGCATATGTAGAACAACTAAATATTTTACATAAGCAAGATTTAGGGAGTCAGATACGCAGTGGCATGGCTGAGCCTTGGAATATAAAAAAACAAAATTATCTATATGCAAGGAGTAAAGTGTAGAGGTTCCACCTCAGGGGACTGTCCAGAATAGAGAGAGCCACAAGGGAAAATGTAGATTAACAAATGCCAGAGTCCAGACAGGGGAGAAATGGGGAGGGATGGTCCATCCTCTAAAGGTTCTACAGCCTCCCCCAATGGTGCCACCAACTGGGGACCCAGTGTACAAACAACTAAGACTGGTGGACATTACTCATTCCAACTACTCTGTAGGTGATGCTGGGACACACTGAAGCTTGAAATAGATTGTCTTTCGTGCCTTACCATTGCTACCAAGAAGCAACCATCCCGAAGAACCTCCAAAATTAAGTCCTCTACATGGTCAACAGGACAAAATGACAGCCTACAGAATGGGAAAAGATCTTCACCAACCCCACATCAGAGAGAGGTATGACCTCCAAAATACGCAAAGAACTCAAGAAATTGGTTATCAAAAGAACAAATAATACAATAAAAAAGTAGAGCACAGACCTAAACAGAGAACTCTCAACAGAGGAATCTAAAATGGCTGAAAGATACTTAAGGAAATGTTCAGCATCCTTAGTCATCAGAGAAATGCAAATTAAAACAACTTTGAGATTCCATCTTACACCATAAGAATGGCCAAGACCAAAAGCACTAATAACAACTTATGCTGGAGAGGTTGTGGGATAAAGGGAACACTTCTACATTGCTGATGGGATTGCAAGATGGTACAGCCCCTTTGGATATCAGTGTGGTGATTTCTCAGAAAATTATCAAACAAACTTTCTCAAGACCCAGAAATACCACTTTTTGGTATATATCCAAAGGATGCTCAATCATACCACAAGGACATGTGCTCGACTATGTTCATAGCAGCTTTGTTTGTCATAGCCAGAACTTGGAAACAACCTAAATGCCCCTCGACCGAGGAATGGATAAGGAAAATGTGGTACATTTACACAATGGAGTACTACACAGCAGTAAAAATAATGACATCTTGAAATTTGCAGGCAAATGGATGGAGCTAGAGAACATCATATTGAGTGAGGTAACCCAGACCCAGAAAGACAATTATCATATGTACTCTCTCATAAATGGTTTTTAAACATAAAGCAAAGAAAACCAGCCTACAAATCACAATCCCAGGGAACCTAGGCAACAATGAGTACCCTAAGAGAGACATACATGGATCTAATCTACATGGGAAATAGAAAAAGACAAGATCTCCTGAGTAAATTGGGAGTATGGGGACCATGAGAAAGGGTAGAAGGGGAGGGGAGAGGCAAGAAGGGGAGCAGAGAAAAATGTAAACTCAATAAAATCAATAAAAAAATTAAGCCCTTTCTTTTCAAAGTTTGTTGTAAGAAAACGAAACCCCAATCAGAATGTATGGCTAAGCCCACACCAATAACCGGGAGATGGCGCCTGTCACACGGCACCTACAACCTTGAGATGACACCTGTCACGCAGCACCAACAACCTCGAGATGACACCTGTCACTCAACTGCAGCTGAGATCTTCAGTCACTGAGAGATGCAGAAGGTTCATCTGGCCATCGCACATCTTCCCAACCTATCCATCAAGTCAGAGAAATGAGGCCAGTAAAGAGAGGGCCAGGAGCTGTGTGGTGTGAAGACTGGAGAGACCAAAAAAAAAAAAAAAGAGGCGGTGTTGACCAATAGGACTGGCAACCCAGCCAGCGCCAGTGGCTCTGATTTCCAGTAAATGGGAGTCAGTGGGATTTAAAAACTCAGGGTTCAATACAGCCATGTATTCATGACCATTTCTTCTGAGGAAAATTAATTCATTTGTGGCTCTGACTCATGGCTCCCAAGAGTCAATATGTTCTTGGCAAGAGGTCTGGGGACCGTGGTTTACAGTGAAGGCTTGCTAACCATGTCTTCTCCGTATTTTAATCCTTAGATGGGCATTCTTGGCCCATGGCCTTCAGCGTGTTGGCTTTGCTTCAATAAATCAATTGCTGCATGAGGCAGGGAGATAGAACTCAAGCCCGACTGTGGCACCTGAGATGGGGGTAGGATCTCTCTACAGTTAGTGTTGTGAGTCAAATCACTGGATGCTCAAATCACTAGCTTAGCTTTTACTGGGTGCTGTGTAAAAAAAAATGCATTTAACTCTTATATATACTTTCTCAGGCAGGAACTATTTTGCCTCCTGAATGGTGAAAGAAAAAATTACTAGGTTACTATATCTCCTGACTTCACATGCTTGTGCACCCTATTTTAACATCTCCACAATGTCCAGAATTTTGAACTCCACTACTTTGTTTTTCTGGACCAATCACGAAAGCAAAATGTTGTCTGAGCATCTGGGCCCATAGCATAGTTTTTAAGACAGTTTAGGAAAAAAAAACAAAAACAAAAACCAGGGTGCATGGCCCAATTGCATTTTCAGGCCTGAGCCACTAGGGGCTGCTAATGAGCTGCAGAAAGCTGGAAGGATGCCCACAGGTCTGCTTTTAAAATTGCATTCTTACTTAAAGGGCTTCCTAGATGCTTCAAAATGCAGCTCAGGGCCTTTTGCAAGGAAGGCTGTTTCACTTCCTGTAAAGGTGTTAGCTTCATTCTCTCCTGAGGTAGGAGTGTTAAGCAGCCCAAAGTGAGTCAATGAGCCTCCAGGTGGGGGAGGAGTGGGGGAGAGTAAGAGGTCTTTGAGTGCCAGTATTTGGGATTTTTTGTGTTTTGTTTGTTTGTTTTGTGGGTTTTTGTTTTGTTTGGTTTGTTTTGGTTTGTTTTTTCGAGACAGGGTTTCTCTGTGTGGCTTTGTAGCCTGTTCTGGAACTAGCTCTTGTAGACCAGGCTGGTCTCAAGTGCTGGCATTAAAGGCATGTGCTACCAATGCCCAGATCCTCTGTGTGTGTGTGTGTGTGTGTGTGTGTGTGTGTGTGTGTGTGTGTGTGTGTGTGCACGCGCGCGCACACACCAGTATTTTTAAAACCTGGGAGATAGCCCAAATGGGAGAATTTCCAAAACACACAATGACAAGAATCTCTCTGTCATAAAAACTGTAATTTCTAAAGACCACTGCTAAGGGCAGACATCCAGGAAGCCACTGTATCCGACCACCGATACATAGGAAAAGATACCATACAGCAAAGAAAAGAGTGTAATCCTGCGACTCCCTGACATGGGCTTGACTTTCAACTCCTGCTTTTTAGTTGTGAAGCTGTGAAGCCTGAGCCAATTACGACCCTTTGCTGGGCCTGTTTCTTTTACAATCCCTACATCGTATGTCATCATGTGTGTTTAAATGAGACAATTTACATAAAATTGTACATATAGAGAAAGTGGACCTGTGGTGGTTAGAATAGGAATGGCCCCCATAGGCTCATACATTTGAATGCTTGGTCATTAGGAAGGAGCATTACTTGAGGGGAATTAGGAGGTGTGTCCTTAATGGAGCTGGTGTGGCATTGTTGGAGGAAGTGTGTCACTGCGGGTGGGCTTTGGGGTTTCAGGAGCCCAAAACAAATCCAGTGGCTCTCTCTCCTTCCGGATGTCTGTGGATGCACATGTAGAACTCCCAGCTCCTTCTCCAGCACCATGTCTTCCTGCAGCCTGCCATGCTCCCTCCCCACCATGAAGAAAATGGACTATACCTCTGAAACTGCAAACTAGTCTCAATTAAATGTTTTTCTTTATAAGAACTGCCATGGTCACAGGGTCCCTTCACAGCAATAGGACAATAACTCAAACAATGCTGGGAATTTGGTCATTTGTATTGGATGATTTTCTTCTTTTGCTAGTTAGAAGTCAAAGCTGAAACCTGGATGGTGTAGCCCAGCCTGGTAAGCTCTGGACTAAGGAGGCAGAGGAAAAGGGATAGTGAGTTCTAAGTCATTCTATGCTGCAAAGTGAGCTCTGGGCTAGCCTAGGCTAATCAGCAAGATCCTGCCTCATACATAGCCACAGTCCAAAGATATAGAAGCTGAAGTTGAAATTTGATAAGGAGACATGCTCTCTGGGGTTTTAGAATGATAGAAACAAAATGAAGGGACTTAAAATGCAAGGAAAGCAAAAATAGATGCTTCGTATGTGTGGTGTGGACAGGTAAAGTCTTCCTATTTAAGAAAGTATACTCAGAACTATATGAATTCAATGATGGCACAAAACACAGCTTAATTTTATAGTCCAGATGCCAGAAATCTTGTTCCCCAGAGGAAAGACACAGAAAGCAAAGTGGGGATGCAACAAATTTTATTGAGTAGGCCATCAGGAGAAAGACTGCCCAACTGTGGATCTCACAGTATGAGAACACAGGCAGATCCCAGACTTAGGAAGAGTTCACAGTCATCCCTGAGGTATAAGGGGTGCACTGTAGGAAGAGAAAAAGGCACAAGTAATTTACATCCCTGTATTCAACACTCTCAAAGACTGTGGGACAAGAAAACTGAAAAAGGATCGGTAAGTCGGAGTCTGTACAGCTTCTGAGAGAAAAAGGGAGAGAGAAAGAGAGAAAGAGAGAGAGAGAGAGAGAGAGAGAGAGAGAGAGAGAGAGAGAACATGTGTCATGCTCACATATGCATGCACAAATGGAAACCAGTTTATGCCACCTTTTCTTTTGAGACAGGGTCTCTCAATGAATCTGGAATTCACCATGTAGACTCTTTTTATTGTTTTTATTGAGCTATACATTTTTCTCTGTTCCTCTCCTTTCCTCCCCCTCCTCTTCAACTCTCTCCTGTGACCCCCATGCTCTGACTTTACTCAGGAGATCTTGTCTTTCTCTCCTTCCTATGTAGATCCATGTATGTCCTCTTTGTTGTCTAGGTTCTCTAGGGTTGTAAATTGTAGGCTTGCTTTTCTTTGTTTTATGTCTAAAAGTCAGTTATGAGTAAGTACATATTATATTTGTCTTTCTGGGTCTGTGTTACCTCACTCAATATGGTTTTTTCTAGATCCATCCATTTGCGTGCAACTTCAAGATGTCATTAGTTTTACTGCTGTGTAGTACTCTAATGTGTAAATGTATCACATTTTCTTTATTCACTCTTTGGTTGGGGCATCTAGGTAGTTTCCAGGTTCTGTCTATTACAAATAATGCTGCCATGAACATAGTTGAGCACGTGTCCTTGTGTTTATGATTGTGCATCCTTTGGGTATATGCTCAACAGTGGTATTGGTAGATCTTGAGGTAGATTATTTCCTAATTATCTGAGAAATCGACATACTGATATCCAAACCAGCTGTACAAATTTGTACTCCCACCAGCAATGGAGGAGCATTCCCCTTACTCCACATCCTCTCCAATGTAAGTTGTCATCAGTATTTTTGATCTTGGCCATTCTTACAGGTATAAGATGGAATCTCAGAGTTGTTTCGATTTGCATTTCTCTGATGAGTAAGGATGTTGAACATTTCCTTAAGTGTCTTTCAGCTATTTTAGATTCATCTGTTGAAATTTGTCTGTTTATGTCTGTACCCCATTTTTATTGGCTTATTTGTTCTCTTGATATCAAGTTTCTTGAGTTTTTGCATATTTTGGAGATCAGTCCTCTGTCCGATGTGGGATTGGTGAAAATTTTTTCCCATTCTGTAGGCTGTTGTTTTGTCTTGTTGACCATGTCCTTTGTTTTACAGAAGCTTCTTGGTTTCAGGAGGTTCCATTTAGCCAGGCAGTGGTGGCGCACGCCTTTAATCCCAGCACTCGGGAGGCAGAGGCAGGCAGATCTCTGTGAGTTCGAGACCAGCCTGGTCTACAAGAGCTAGTTCCAGGACAGGCTCCAAAACCACAGAGAAACCCTGTCTTGAAAAACCAAAAAAAAAAAAAAAACAAAACAAAAAAAACCAGGAGGTTCCATTTATTAATTGTTGCTCTCATTGTCTATGCTACTGGGGTTACATAGGGGTAATTGTAACTAAATAAGTAAAAGACCTGTATGACTAGAACGTTAAAGTTTTGAAGAAAGAAATTGAAGAAGACACCAAAAAAAAAAGGAAAGATCTCTCATGCCCTTCGGTAGGTAGAATTAACACAATAAAAATGGCAATTTTCCCAAAAGCATTCTACAGTTTCAATGCAATGCCCATCAAAATACCAGAAAAATTCTTCACAGATCTCAAAAGAACAACACTCAACTTCATATGGAAAAACAAACAAACAAAAAACTCAGGATAGCCAAAACAATCCTGTACAATAAAGGAACTTCTGGAGGCATCACAATCCTGAACTTCAAACTCTACTATAGAGCTACAGTAATGAAAACAGTCTGGTATTGGCATAAAAACAGACAGGAGAACAAATGGAATTGAATTGAAGACCTGGATATCAATTCACACACTTACAAACACCTGATTTTTGACAAAGAACCTAAAAATATAAAATGGAAAAAGAAAGGATATTCAACAAATGGTGCTGGCATAACTAGATGTCAACCTGTAGAAGAATGCAAATAGATACATATCTATCACCATGCACAAAACTCAAGTTCAAATGTATCAAAGACCTCAATGTAAAACCAATCACAATAAACCTCATAGAAGGGAAAATGGGAAGTATCCTTCAACACATTGGCACAGGATATTACTATGTAGACTCTTAACATGGTATTCTTTTCTTTTTGCATGTATGAAGTGTGTGGGTACATATATGTATATGTTGACATATGTATATGGAGGACGGAAGTTAACAACAGATGTCTTCCTCAATTTCTCTCTATTTTATTTATTGAGGTGGGAATCTCTCACTGAAGCCCAGAGCTCACATGTTTGGCTAATCTATCTGATCAGCTTGCTGGGGTCTAACATATCCATCTCCTGAGTGCAGTGCTGGGATTAAGACAGGTCAATACCTCCATCCAGGTTTGATGTGGGTTCTGGGGATTTCACATGAAACTGGTCTTCCTGCTTGTAAAGCAACTGTTTATCCACTGAACCAAGCCCCACTATATACCTTCTTCCCCATAAAACTGAAATATAATTTTCTCTCATATGTGGAATGCCTATGTAAATATGACATGAAGGTAGAAACTGGACTTTGGGAGAAAGAACATGACCAGAGCAGGGGAGATGGACCAAGAGGGATCAGTGAGGGAGGAGGGTAAAATGACTGAGATGCATGATATTCTTGTACAAAGATGTCAGAAAGTCCCTTTTTTATTTTTTTACTAATTATTTGAGAACTACAATAATGACTGTCCTGGCAAGATACACCAACTTGTGTAACAGTGACACCAATGTCACAGGAATAAACAACCACTTCTTGATTGAATTTAAAGCCCATCCCACAAGACAAAACCCATACCTAACAAAGTTATCGAAGTCAAGAACCTGTGGCTAAAGAGACCATAGGCCTTCAGGGAGAAGCCACTATGATTATTCGGCTAAATCGACCCAGTATTAAACTGACTCCTAATGAGTTGCTGTTACAGCCATAGATGAGTGCATGTCTCAACCTGCATCAGAAAAGCTTCTATTTGCAGCAGGCACTGGGTACCACGGAGCTGCACAACTGGCCTAGGTGCGGAGAATGAGAGACTGAGGAATGCTCAGCCCTAAATGGGATGTCAAGGTCCGCCCTTTCCTCACAAGGCTCAGAGTTCATTGCCGAAGATGGTGCAGAAATATTTGGAGATCCAGAGAAAGGGGATGACCACAAGGAAACTGTTTTCTGCCCTTGGCAGGGCAGTTGCACACAGGAGCTCGCAGCAACTGGGACAGCAGGCCCAAGACCTGAGCAAGTTCAAGTCAGACAGACCCAATCCCAGCATGGAGATGGGAGATGGACACTCCTGGCTCTAGCTGAGGAACTATTGGTAACTGATAACTCTTAGAAGAGAATGAATCTGTGGCTTCTGGGAAGTCAACCACACACCAGCGGAGGGTCACTTTTCCAAGAATATGTAGGCATCACAAAGAGGACTTAATGGATAATGATGATGATGATGATGATGATGATGATGATGATGATGATGATGATGATGATGCTAGACACTAAGTTGAATGGTAGAAAGGGGTTAGAGCTGGGAGGAGTTGGAGGAGGGGCAAATGTGATCAAATCATGGCATATAAAATTCTGACTTAATTATTTCAAAAAATTAAAATGTACATATAAAAATGTTTATCTGTTTTCAGAGAGTATATTTATCCCCATGATGGTGAGTACTGCCAACTTGACAGATTTTAGAATCACCTCAGATATGGCCCTCTGAGCTTGCCTGGGAAGGAATGCCTTGATTATATTAATTGATACAGGAAAATCTGTGTGAACCATGGGTGGGATCATAGATTGTATAAGTGTAGGGGAAGGGAGTAAGTGCCAACATGCATGTATCCACTGCTCATACCTCCTGACTATGGAGGCACTGTGGTCACTCTCATGCTGCCCTGCCGTCCATGCCATGGTGGACTCCACCATTGAAATGTGAGCCTGGATACGCCCATTTTCCCGTAAGTTGATTTTGTCAAAGTATTTTATTACATCAGCATAAAAAGAAACTAAGCCTCCCACTGAAGCTGTCCCTGTCCATACTCACCAAACTAACCACCCCACCCCGATGTCCCACTGAAGTATGTCCATCCTTGGCTGACCCTGGGGGTGTTACCTATTTCTACGCTTTTTCTTCAATGGCTCCTATATACAAGGTTTTTTGTTTGTTTGCTTGTTTGCCTTCTCCCTGTTGCCTCCTGTCATCATTAGTTAGTTCTATATCCATGAGTGAACTGAACCCCACCAACAACAACCAAATAACTGGGTCTCTAATTTCAGGTCTGCCTTGTCTAGTCTGGGGGACACTGCAGCATTTTATAGGGGAGCTCTTTAATTATCTCACCTCCTAATGATGACCATTCTTCAGACTCTGTTTTATACACCGATGCGTAGCCAAAGCCGCCTCTCAGCTCAGAGCAAGAATCCTAGTGGAGAGCAGACTCAACCTGTAACTCCCTCATGAGCCTGCTTGCAACCAGTCCATCTTCTGAATGCGAGCCATGAGCTGAAATGCAGAAGGTCCTGGAAATAAGGGACACTGCTCCTAGAAGCGGGAAACAGGGCCGATAAGTGTGAAAGTGTGGTCTCTCAACTCATGGAGTCTTACACACGTTGTAAACGGGGTTTGGGTGAAGTCTCCAGAGCCTTGCCTCGGTCTCCTGTAAAATGAGAGTAGGGGTGACGCCACCTGAACAGGAGCGCCTCATGGAGCATCAGCACCGATCCAAATGAACTTAACAAGAGCTTGTGTCCAGTCGGCCATCAGGAAGTTCTGGATAAGAAGTGGGCTCATTTCAAGCTGGCAAAGAAGTCAGCTCTGGCTTGAGTTCAGATTTCCCCTGGAGCAGGAAAGAACAAAGTGAATCTCATTGAGAGACCGAGAACAGCACTATGAGAAAGAAGCAGAATAGAACAATTCCACCCTGGGGAAACAGATTTGAGCGAGTCTGGCTATTAGAAGAAAGGCACAGAGCACTCTGGGACCCAGAGAGAAGACGCTAAGGAAGGTGCTTGGCACACCACAGACCTTTAACAAATGTCAACTCTCTGTCCTTAGCTGGCAGGGGGACGGGACCCTCTGCAAAACCAGACCCACCATCTTATAGGTCATGTCCTAAGTTTGTGACACTGCTCATATTCTCAGACACCAGCAGCCATCAGCATCCGTCATCCACTCAGAAAGGCAAGGGAAACATCCCCCAAAGCATCATTAGGCAGAGGACAGAGAACCATTTAGGCCAAATGAGTTGCACCCAACTGTTTGCTGCATTCGTTAAGGTACTCGCTGTCCTCATTGTGGGGCCAGAAAAGCAATAAGAAAGAAAGCAGTCAGGAAAATGAATCAGAAGCCAGAGAATTGTAATAAAATGTTATTAGAAGGCGAAGCAGACTGTGAGGCAGGCAGAAGCAGTGCCTCTGGGGCCTGGCTTTGGCTGGAATTGAATGATTCGAGTCCCACCCATGCAAAACTCCCCTGACATCCGTGGTCACTGGTGGTCCCTCCCTCTGATCCGGAGACCCCTATTGGCAGCATCTTGGACTTGATGTTTAAACAGATGCTCAGCTTTAGTCATCAAAGAATCAAGCCATTTTCCCAGCATCTGCAGCCAGGCTTGTTAAAGAATCAGGTCATGTTCTCCTCCCTGGACCTCAGTTTTTCCATCTGTGATGCGGGAGGTTTGAATTAATTCCATTGAATCTATCACCTTTGTACAAGTTTTTGGTTCCTAAAAGAGCACACAAACTTCATCATTTCAATAAAACGTTTTCTGTTCTGTTGTTTGTTTGGGTTCTGAAGATAGTCTCATAGCCAAAACTGGCCTCAAACTCATAATCCTTCTGCCTCAGCCTTACTGGTGCTGGGTCGTGCCATGCTTCTGGCTACATAGAGGACTGAATAATAGAAGCTATTAATCACCTGGCACTTAGGATGGGATGGTGGGGGGAGGTCACTGTTTTCTTTCTTGCTCCAGAGAAGATTTGAACTCAATCAAGAGTCGGCTTTGCTATCTCTCTTTGTCTGAGATGACCCTGCTTTCTCCTTAGAGATCCATGTTCATCTTTTCACTGACCTCAGATTCGACCCCTGTGGCATTGGGCCAGCTTGATAAATTTGTAAAGGACCTTGTTCTTATAAAAGCCTGTCTCATCCTTTATCAAGAAACCAGACTGAGGGAATTTAATTGAATTACTAAATATATGCATCAATTAAATGATAACCATGACTTGGGCTCCAATCTTCCAGCCACAGCTCCCATAAACTATACTCCCAGGGTCCTTGAGTATCACCAAGGATTCCAAAGCAAATGCTCTAACCATTCAAGATGGTGAGAGAGGTACTAACTTAAAAATCATGTGTGCCGGGCGGTGGTGGCGCACGCCTTTAATCCCAGCACTCGGGAGGCAGAGGCAGGCGGATCTCTGTGAGTTCGAGACCAGCCTGGTCTA
>NC_022014.1:42724076-42725880 GCF_000317375.1 Microtus ochrogaster
TTCGAGACCAGCCTGGTCTACAGAGCTAGTTCCAGGACAGGCTCCAAAACCACAGAGAAACCCTGTCTCGAAAAACAAAAACAAAAACAAAAAAAAATCATGTGTGGGGGCTGAGAGGATGGCTCAGTGGATGAGAGCCTTCTGCTCCTGTGACAAAACATGGACCAAAAGCAGCTTGGGGAGGAAAGGGTTTATTTTAGCTTACAGATTACAGTCCATCATAGAGGGAAGCCAAGACAGGAACTCAAGGCAGGAGCCTGAAGTGGAAGCTTCAGCAGGGACTCTGGAGGAAAGCAGCTTACTGGCTTAATTCCCCTGCCTGCGTTCTTATACAACCCAGGCCCACATACCCTGGGGGGGTACTCTGGGCTTGGACCCTCCAACATAAATTACCAACAAAGAAAGTTCCCACAAACAAGCCACCGGCCAGTCTGATGGAGGCAATTCCTCAATTGACAGTCCCTCTTCCCAGATGACTCTGGTTTGTACCAACTTGACAAATGAAACTTCGACTGTGACATTTCTTCAGGCAACTCACGACCACTTGTAAGTCCAGCTCCAGGAGATCTGAACCCCTCTTCTGGCTTCCTTAGGTACGCACCCATGAAAAGTCACCGGTAAATACAGATAGATGAGATAAAATTCAGTAATTCAGGATGAAAATATAAGAAAACCCAACTCTAATGGGTAATGAAGAGAAACAAAGGATTGTTCTTTGGTCCACCAAAGAAGTTGGCACAAACTACATTGGATTATGGTAAGTATGGCATGTACAGCTTTGACATAAAGTGTTTTAAAAAGAGCAACATAAGAATTTTCTCTCTTCTTTTAGTTTTTTTTATTTGTGCTTTTATCAATACTTTATATTTTATAGTTAAAAAAAATTCCTCTGTCACAAAGTGGAAATAAATTGTCTATGTCAGCACTTTCTCTTCACAGTTGGGTCCCGGGTTGGTAATGTTTCTCTCCCATAAAAGCATAATCCCATAAAATTTAAGGTTATTAAGTTGCAGGTGAATAATTCATGAGGTAATTATAAAACATTTATAACAGAATGTTATGAGATTCTAAATAAAAGAAAACATTTGGGGTCTCCAAGTTGACAAACTTTGGCAGCTGTGCCTAGCTCTCCCTGGAGGGATTCGGGTGGATATTCTAGGCTTTTGGCTGCTTGGGACATTTGGGAATGGTGGAAGTTCTGACAAAAGATGCTTCAAAGATACCTCAATGGCTCAACCCCAGTGGGTGTCACAGCCCACCACATGACATAGTAAGGGTGGGAGACATAAAGCCTGGCAAAAGCACACTGTACACCTGGCCCTTTGACAGTCACTGCTCATGCCAGAGGCTCTACCCTCTGTAGTGACTTCCTGAACTCACCACTCTCTGTCTCGGCCTTTTACACTTTTTACTTTTACACAGAGGGAAAAAAAGAGTCAACAAGGTTAGTATCTTGCCAAAGATTAAATATCCATACTGGAGGAGAGTCTGGACTCAGATTCAAGCAGTCTGGCCCCTGAGTCTCCACACTTAATCACCATGGTTGAGTTAGTCAGTTCAGGAGCTGGAGAATGGGACTCGTGGCATCTTTAATGCATCATGAGCTCAGAATCTCCTGTTATCCTGTTCCTTGTCTCTGTGTGTGTGAGGGTGGCAGTGAGTTTGTGTGGGTGGGTGCATAATGGTGGTGGTGGTATGTGTGTGATGGTGGTAGTGTGTGTGTACATGTGTGTGGGTGTGTGATGATGGTGGTGGTTGTGGTTTGTGTGTGATGATTGTAGTGTGTGTGTGTGTGTGTGTGTGT
>NC_022014.1:42725980-42740890 GCF_000317375.1 Microtus ochrogaster
AGAGAGAGAGAGAGAGAGAGAGAGAGAGAGGATGGTGGTATGTGCATGATGGTGATAGTGTGTGTGTACATGTGTGAGGGGGTGTTGATGGTGGTGGAGGTGGTATGTGTGTGATGATTGTAGTGTGTGTGTGTGTGTGTGTGTGTGTGTGTGTGAGAGAGAGAGAGAGAGAGAGAGAGAGAGAGAGGATGGTGGTATGTGCATGATGGTGATAGTGTATCTGGGCATGTGTGTGTGTGTGTAATTGTGGTATCAGGGAGTGTGTGTATGTGTGTGCATGTGTACATGTGCGTGCATAGAGGCAAGAGCCAGAGGAGGATGCTGGGTATTTCCCCATTCTTCTCCATCTTATTGTATTGGGAAAGGATGTCTTAGGTACTTTTCTATTGCTGTGATAAAACACCATGACCAAAGCAATTTATAAAAGGAAGCTTTTACAAATTATGTAATATATTATTTATATATTTACATATAATGATATACATTTTATAAATTATATAATTATTGTTCCAGAGGATGAGAATCCATGATGGCAGAAGGAAAGCATGGCAGCAGGCACAGCTGAAAGCTCGCATTTCCACATTTTGAGTGGCAGGCAAAAGTCAGAGAGCACACTGAAGTTGAAAAGCCTGCCCCCAGTAGTACACCCCCTCCAACAAGACCATACTTCCTAATCCTTCCCAAGCAGTTTTCCAAATGGCGGCCAAGCATTCAAACACATGGGCCTATGTGGGCCGTTCTCACTCAAACCACCACACAGGGCTGCTCACAGAACAGGAGCTTGCTAATTTAGCTAGGCTGGCTGGCCAGCAAGCTCCCAGGAATCCATTTGTTTCAACCCTCCAGTACTAAGGTTGCAGGCCCAAGCAGTCACGTTCAGCTTTTTATGTGGATGCTCAGGGATTTGAACTCGGGTCCTCATGCTTTCACAGCAAATGTTTCTCCCCACTGAGTAGTTGCCCCAGCCCTCTAACTTGTTCCATAAAGCCAGCCATTTCACATGCATTATCCTACCCCACAGGCCTCTGCAGTCTTGGTGTTGAGTACTGTTGGACAGGTGTTATCTGTCTCATGAGTAAATTGAGGCCCAGAGAAGTTCAATGAACTAGACAAGTTCTCATAGCAAATTAGTATAGGCTTTACAACTAGAATTTGAGAAGTCAGATGCAAATGATGGGTTCACTGTAACATAACAAAACTGGGAGGATGCTTCCTTGCTCTCCCACCCAATATAGCATCTCTGAAGGCAGACCTACAGCCCCAACATGGACAGTTCAGGAAGTAAGCAACTTCTAGAGGGTATCAGTTGCAGATAGCTTCTGGGTGAGTGATGGAAACCCATGTCTACTTCCCCCTCTTAGCACCGTGATCCCATCTACCCTAAACCTGATAAGGCCCTATTATTGAAGGCTACACATAAGGTTTTGCAGTCAGTCACCTTTGCCTTCCTTACAACGGCTAGGGAGAGAGATGGCTCAGCAAATGAAATACTTGTCCACAAACCTGAGGACCAACCCTAAACCCCAGGCAGTCATTACGGTTACCAGTAATCTCAGCACTTGGATGGCAGAGTCAGAATTTTCCTCAAAAAATCTGGCTAGCTAAACTAGCTGGAATCAGAGCATCAGTGTAGAATAAATTCTAATTGGTCTGAATAAAAGCCCAGAGCCAGATATCAGAGTAAATGCTGAAAGATCAGAGAAACAAAAGAACAAGCCACTAGAGAGACTTCTTACCTCTACCAAATCCTCAGTCCATAGGGTTGAGCTCCTGTCTCCTCCTGCCTTATATTCCTCTCTCCACAGAGTCATATCTCTTCCTGTCTGCACCTCCCTAATTCCGGGATGAAAGGTGTGTGTGCCCCAAGTTCTGGGATCAAAGACTGAGATCTCAAGTGCTGGGACAAAAGTGTGTGCCACCACTGCCTGGCCTCTATGGTTAACTAGTGGCTAGCTCCGGCATCTGATCTTCAGGCAGGCAAGCTTTATTTGTTAGAGCACAAACAAAATATCACTACACTTCAGATTTAGCCAGAGATTCTGCCACAACAAATAACGAAAGAGACAGATACCCAATGTCAACTTGGAGTTTCCACACTCTGACACGTGCATGCATGCTCACGTGTACACTTGTGTGTACCAACATACATGCAAACACAAGTACATATACATGCCCCCAAACACATACACCCAAAGGTTAAATCTGGATGAAAACCCCTTAACTGTTGTCCAGCACCATGCTACTCCATCCCAGAGCTTCTTCGTGGCTCCTCTTTTCTCTGCATACTCCATCCCACACCACATGGTGACTTCAGATTATGCAAACCCCACGTTCTTAATGTCAGCTCATTGGTCTGCATTTGTCCCTCAAGGCTGAGCAGCAGTATAGTCTGGATCTCCAAGGATGCTCAGTGTGGCCCAAGGAAATGGAAGGGCATGCCCACCAGAAGCAGGATGAGTTGTCCTCTGTCCAAAGTTGACTTGGTTCCATCAGATTTTCTATGGGTTACAGAGGCCAGCATAACAATTGCCTTTCTGTTAGAGCAGTGGTTCTCAACCTGTGGGTCTCGACCCCTCTGGGGGGTCAAATATCCCTCTCACGAGGCCTAAGACTATCCTCATATCAGATCTTTACATTACAGCAAAATTATGATGTTGCAATAAAAATTATTATGTTACCATTGGGGGTCCCTACAGCATGAGGAACTGTATTATAGGATCACAGCATTAGGAAGGTTGAGAACCATTATACTAGAGTGATGGAGGCTCTACTCTTTAGATCTGGGAGAGACTGGAGAGACACTGAATCCAAACCACCTCCTCGGAGAGGACCCAATCTGTACTAAAGGCAGACTTAAGCCCAGCCCAGGACCACAAAAGCTTTGTTACCACCTTGGAGTCTCAGAAGGCATCACAACCTTGTTTATAAGGGATCAGCATAGAGTCACCAATCTCAGTTACTCAAAACAAGGATGAACCTGGGTTGTATAGTCAGTGCTTTAAATAAAGGAACATAGGCGATCACAGTTCTGTGTATCTGTGCAGGGGGAGGTGATACCTCAGCAATGAGACCCACATTTTGTGAACACCTCTTTCTGTACAGCAGGCTCTGAGCAGTGGACCCTGGATCTTTTTTGCCCATTCCATCACTGTCATGTTTCTCCAGAAACACTTACTTCTCTAGGTCACCTATGTCTCCATAGGCAAGGACACCAAGAAGCAAATTTTCAACTCAAGAAAGAAACAAAGGGAATCTAAACATGCCCTCACAACGCCCATCAATGACCTTGACCTAAGAATTCCTTCTAGTGACCCAGGCATGATGGCATATGCCTGTAATTCTAACACTCGGAAAGTTCAGGAGTTGGAGACAGGAGCATCTGTCATTCAAGCCCATTCTTGGTTTACATTGTGAAATCTAGGCCATCCTGGGCTATATGAGCTCCACACTGAAGGCCCACTGATGGGGTGTTCCTAAATAGGTACATCATCACATGACTTCCAATACCCTGCACAGAGCATTCATTTGCCAATATTTTTCCAGCAAAATTATCCGCTGTCTGAAGACAGCATAGTTACCAACCTTTTGTCATGGACATTCATTTAACTGCAGTGTGCTTAGATATGCAGATGGGTAATCCTTAGATCTGGGCAGCATTGTACCTTGTGCTCAGGGACTGCATGGACTGATGTTCAATAAGCAAAAAGAATGGACAAGTTCCGGGGAAAGATGGTATCACAGGCTTGGGTTAATCAGTTCTCCGCTTGCCTCAAAGGATTTTATTTTTTAATCCAGATTATGTGTGACCAATACTTTATAAGGTTTTCATGTGTATGGGTGCATTTGTATGTGCACGCACATATGTGTAGAGTGCAGAGGATAACCCTGACTATTGTTCCTTGGGCTTTATCGATATTGTTTCCTGTTTCTACCCAACCAGGCATGAGTTTATATGTGTATAGCCCAATGCCTGGCTTTTTATGTGGGTGCCATCAATTGAACTCTGGTCTTCACACGTGTGTGGTAAGTATTTTAAAAACCAAGCTGTCCTCCCAGTCTGCTGTGGGATAATGCTCTTGAACACTTGTTAGGATTTGTAACTTGTATTGGTTTAGTAAAACAGTGATTGGCTGGTAGCCAGGCAGGGGCAACCAGACAAGGAGAATTCTGGAAAGAGAAAAGGCAGAGTCAGTCACCAGTCAGATGCAGAGAAAGCAAGACGAGAATGCCTCACTGATAAAAGGCACCAAGCCATATGGCTAAACATAGATAAGAATTATAGGCTAATTTAAGTTGTAAGAACTAGTTAATAATAAGCCTGAGCTAATAGGCCAAAGAGTTTTTAATTGTTATAAATAATATAATGTTTCTTTAGGACTGAACAGCTGCAGGATTTGGGTGGAATAGAAACTTCCATCTACACCAGTCTTTGTAACTTTGTCTGCAAGATGTACTCCTTCCCACTTTCAAGGCTGGGAAAATATCTTTACTTATTCACATTAAAAATTGTTCTAATATAGTTGGTCATTAGCTGCCTAGAGGTGATGGATGGAGTTTGAAAAAAATAGGAGCGCATGCAACTTCCTTCACTGTTATTGGCTAACATAGTGTACTATATGTACTAAGGTACTACGCTTGCAGCGCGACACCTGCTCTACATACTACGGCATGGTTCATGAGTCGGGCAAGGGCCTAGAGATTGACACATACACACACACACAAACACACACACACAAACAAACACACACATATGCACACAGACAGAGACATGGGTCATCCTTGAAACAAGAATGCCAACAATGCCCCTTTGAATCAAGAACGCCAACTTTATTATGTTCCAGGGCAGCTTATATAGGGTTTCTTTGACCAGTGGCCATGCCCCAACTCTCAGCTGCAAGCCCACCAGAAACCACTCCCCTGGCATGAGGAACTCCTGAGGGTTTTGTGCTCAGAGCAGCTGCAAGCACAGGAAAACAGGTTGTTTGCAAGCATGTTTACTCAGGCAGACAAGGGGTCACAGGAAACTCAGGGTCTGGTGGTCCACAGTCCCCAACAATTGGCAGGAAAAACCTCGAAAGCAAAGGCTCAAAACCTGTCAACCAGTCCTGGGATGCTCGAGACAGTTCCCGGGTAGGCCAGCCTCCTGCAGCAAATGGCAGTATTCTAGCTCACCTCAGGCGGTCACAGGAGGTAATGCACAGATTCTGGAATGGTGAGCTTATCCCAGGGGGTCTTGGAAGTTAAGCTTGGGTTAAAGAAATCCACTTGCAACCTGCAGCCTATAGCCTAAACCCCGGGGAATAAGGGCTTGCTTCGCCAGGCAGCAACCCTGTTTCTCCTGGGAACAGCAAAACCTTAATTGAAATCCCTATTGTGACATTCACACCCGTTGGAAAAACTCCTGAGGAGTTCGGTTTTCGCAAATGGTAAGCTAATGTCATTCTGAGAACTGCCCTCATCATACCAGCTCTGAGCATAGGGACACCACAGAGTGTCTTCTTTCCCACCTGATCCTCCTCTTGTACCTAACGCAAGGTCAGAGAGTGAAAGGAAACATTAGTGTAGGAATCCCAGTAAAAACGCCGCTACCACCACCTCATTTGCTTCTGATTTTCAATTACTCTGATATAATGTACTTAAAATCTGTCTTTTATTTAGAAAGATAAACACAGCAGTTTGGTAATTTCATTGCTGTGTCAATTTACAAAGAAAATTCTATTTAAACTCAGTGACTGGCCCACTGCCACCGGCCTAGCCAGTGGCAAGCTGCCGTCTAAAGGGACAAGGAGATGCCAGCCAGGCCTCTTGGGAGAGTAATGAAGCTGGCAGGAATCCTCACTACTTCTCCTCAACTGTCTCCTGGGAGGCTTCTGAGTTTTCAGAATTAGAAACGAAGATTGATTTTTATCTTATTTTACCCCAGCTGGTTTGCATACAACTGACATTAGATATGCCTGATGCGTAGGATGCTGTTTTCCAACCTCTAAATCACGTGGCCCTCCTAAGCACCCTCTGAGGAGTTTCTGTTACCACCCTCCCCGCCCCTACCCACCCACCATTTGATGGTTGAGAAACTGAAATTGGAGGGAAGCTAGCAACATGAGCAAATTCACATTTGGCAGCCCAGATACGGTCCTACAGGCTTTTTCCCCCCAACACCTGACAAGTCTAACTGTACTGAAAACTGACTTTGTTTTCTTGGTTCTTGCTCACCTACATGGCTGCAGCAGAGAAACTCGGTAAATGTGTGTTAAAGAAATTATTGATTGGAATCTACCCCTAGAGTCCCACCTCGCCTCCAAGACTGAAGGACCATCACAGAAGAGGGGCAGAAAGAATGTAAGTGCCAAGGATGGGGACAGGTGATGTGGAATGATGTCTTCTGGATGTGACATGGCCATCGCACACATGGGCTCACAGCAGCTGTGGTCACCTGCACAAACTCAAGCCAGTTTAAAATCCCAGCATGGATAGCAGATGGTATTCCAAAGCTCACCTCTAGCTGTGAAGCTATAAGCTGTTGGTGGATGCTGGGGATAGGTTGTCCATATCCTAGTGGATGGCTCTACAGCCATTTGCATATGGGCGGTACTAATTGGACTCTGGGTTATATGGGGAAAAAAAGAACCTGAAGTTGGGAGGGGGATAGAGAAGGGAGCATCTAGAGGGAATCAGGGGAGGGGATTGGATATGACCAAGATACACTGTATACATGTGTGGAATTTCCAAGGAATGAATATTATTTTTTTAATTAATGATTAAATGGGCTGACATTTGCTCTGTGTCCAGAGTTTCACTGAGTAAGCGTGATCCAGATCATACAGTTAATCCAAAGCCAGCATGCGATAAACTACCTCCTTTGACTCTGGTCAGAATGCAGCTCTACCCTACTATCATACACAGCTGGTCCAGTGAGCCTGGAGAGTTGAAGACTCTGTTTCAACTCTTCTAACTCGCCAGGCTGACCTTCCACAGAATCTATGCACCTACTGCTGCAGAAACTCCATCACTGCTCTGCAGAACCCTGTCCTGCCTCCTCCTGCAGGAGCCCCATCCTGTTCCTCCTTATACAGCGGCTCTTGCCCCTACACCCATGTCTATACTGTCATCACCTTGTGGATGATGTAGCTCTCCTCTGAGTCAGTTCCTCTACTCAACACTCTACCCAGCCTCCTTCTCCATCTATGATCGTTTAGCTGCTTGCTGCTGGTCTAAGTGCCACCTGTCTCCTCCACATGATATATACCAAAGCAACGGGGATGTATCTATTTCCAGCAAAGGATTGTAGGCAGTTTTCCTGTCCCTACCGGCTGCTCCCAAATAACCAGCAGCTGCTTCCTAAATAACTGACTGGGAGACTTAATATAAATTATAAATGCTCAGCCAATAGCTTAGGCTCATTACTAACTAGCTCTTACAACTTAACCCATTTCTCTGAATCTAAGTGTTACCCTGAGGCTTGTGGCTTTTACCTCTATCCCATTTTGTGTGTCCAGCTAGCTCGCCATCTGACCCTTGACTCCTCTGACTCTGCCCTTCCTCATCTCATCATTCTCAAGTTGACTTTTCTGTCTAACTTTATCCTGTTTGGCTATTGGACAGTAAGTTTGCTTATTAACCCAATCATATATTAACCCAACTGACATATATTCATATAATATACAGAAAGATTATTATTATTTTACAGAAAAGTTTAAACCCCAGAATCCAGGGCAGCACCTAGCTAAAGTTCATAAACTCCTGTCAGTGGCTGTCTGGATAGTGCCTTCATCATGGCCACTGCCCTTCACCAAAGCCAGGAATCAGAAGTTCATGTTGTTCAAATACTACTAAATAAGCACTTTGGTGCTGAGTCACAGGTAAAAAAATACAGATAGCAGCCTCACTCAAGGTATGGGGTTGACTGATATTGAAAGATCTTTCAAATGGAAAATATTGTTAAGTTTTAAAAAAAATGTTTAGGATGCAGCTCACTTGTAGACAAAAGTCAAGAGCAACTAGTTGGTGTTGATCTAAGCTTTACATTCTTCTTATACCACACACAAATAGATAAATGATAGATAGATAGATAGATAGATAGATAGATAGATAGATAGATAGATAGATAGATAGATAGATAGATAATGAGGCTAATCAGCTTAGTGGTATGGTGATTTCTTGGTATGCACAGGACTTGTGATGTGGGATTCCCCTCTGTATGGTGTGAATACCAATGATTAACAAAAAAAAACTGCTGCCTTGGACCTATAGCAGGGCAGAACAGAGGTAGGTGGGGAAAATTAAACTGAATGCTGGGAGAAAGAAAGTGAAGTAAAGAGAAGCCAAGGAACCACCACCAGAGACAGACATGGGGAAACTTTGCTGGTAAGCCACAGCCACGAGGTGATACACAGATTAAAGTAGATGGGTTAGTTTAGGATATAAGAGCTAGCCAGAAATACACTTAAGCTATTATCCAAACAGTATTGCAAATAATATAGTTTCTGTGTGGTTATTTCAGGGCTGAGCAGCTGGGAACAAACAAGTGGCCTTCTACTACAGACCTGTGTTCAATATCCAACACTTCATGAATACAAATGATATGTGTGTGACACACATCATACATATGTAAATGATACTTAGTAAATGAAGCTCTTGGCCAGCAAGACAGACTAGAAGGTAGAAGTGTCTGCCACCAAGCTTGACAACCTGACTTTGATTCCCAGAACCCACAAGATATAAGCTGAGAATGGACTCCTACAAGTTGTCTTCTGATTTACCCAGGTTCACTGTGGTGTGGCATGTGTGTGCATGCATAAACACACACATTTATGTTATGTTTTTTAAAGAAGTTCTATCTTTCCAAATTCTAAAATTAGTAGGAACAGAGCAAGATGTTTTGTTCATCAGAATTGTATTCTGGAAAGTAACTGTTACTGCCCCAGTGGCTATGATTAGAAATAGGTATAATGTGGAAATTCTTGGACCAAACAAATCTTTTAAATTAAGACCTACTGAGTAAATCATGTTGGGGCTAGATGAGCCAGGGGAAAGGGCCATAGAGTGTTTATGTTTGCATTGTTAAATTAGCTAGTCAATCCATTGCATGTTTGCCAATGTCCTCCTGCCCAGCACTAGACTATGGTTTGAAAGCCAATTCCATTCTCAGCCAGGCACTTTGATTTGGCTACACACATTGGATCTAGAGGAAGGAACAAAAGACTAAGAGGTTTAGTTTCTTATTCCTGGTCTTTCTGTAGGACTAGTGCTAGAGAGAGAAGTCAACTTCTCTGCCATTCTTCTCTAGGTGGCCGAGGTCAGCCTCAGGAACATGGGGTAGGTGAATCAGGAACAGGAACTCAAATTTGGGCTTGCTGTCTAGAGTCAAAAACAACATGACTCTCTGCCCTGTAAGAATCCAAAACGTCCAGTATCAAGTTGTCCCAGGATTAAGCAGCACTCAGAGAACAGGATTGCTGTTGGTTCAACACAGAAGTGGGAACACTATCATTTCTCATCCTGCCTGAGCCCCTGACTCTGGTGCTACCATACTCAGAGAGATAGCCTCTCTGTAGTAACATTGTTCCCACCAGGATATCAAGAGGCCAGCCAGAGCAGTGGTCCCATAAAAGCTGGAGTCTACTGGAGATTTCAAACAGCACTGTAACCTGGTGTGACCCCAGTCATTGTAAAGGTATCGTGTGGGGTGGGACCTCTGGCTTAGGAAGAGCTTTCGAAACTTCCCAGGTATCTTTGCTGCACGGCAAAAGTTCAAGTCACTACAAGTTCAGAAACTTCCTTTGATTTATTTTTGCCCCAATAGCCCACTGTTTTACCCCAGGTTGCAGCTTTTTTCAAACCTCAGAATGAAGATAAAACATCCAAGAGACTTGGATTTTCTTAGTTTTGTTATTGTTGTTGTTATTGTTGCTGTTTGTTTTATTTTGTTTTGTTTTAATATATTTATGGATTGCATCTCTAGAGCCCCAATCAGCATTTTGCAGTTGGAGCTGGAGACTCTGCATCTCAAGCCCCTCTGAACTGTCACAGTGCCTTAGGGACCATGCTAATCACTGCATATACTGACAGCAGGGCCTGTTCCTCATCCTCAGTGGAGTCACCAAATAGCATTCAGCTTCAGAGCTCACAACGAGGAAGGGTGTTCTGAAGGCAGAGCTCGCTCCCCAGCCACTAGAACCAGATTCATCCCTGGCCTGACAGATGGCAGAGGGAGAGCCCCTTCCGAAAAAATCCCAGCACTGCTGCAGTATGCCACTGCAGAGGCAGAGATGGGCAAAGATTGATGGTACCCCATGCTGCAGAACTGCATCAGTCCAGCAGCTCATGACATCAACAGTGATGCTACTGGCAGTTATCAAGTCACCCTGGGGCGCTGAAGATTGATTTCCAACCACAGACATAACGCCCACCATCTCTAGGTACGTGGGCAGGAAACCAACTCCAAATCTAACTGTAATTTAGCATTCATTTGCATTTTTAAATTAGTTAGGCTGTGGACCGTTGCAAAGCAATGACAGAGAAATTTTATAATAATTAGCCTTGTGGGATAAGAGGAGGAGAGGTGGGAAATGGCTGCCCTGCCATCTCGTTGGAAGCAAAATGAGACTCCAGAATCTTGGGTTACTAGATCTCACCCCAAGTTCCTGGTCCGCACTGATGTTGTGGACCAGGGCAATCTTCCCCAAACCTTGGCCGACCATGCAGGGCTATTCTCTCCCTGTATGCCGGCACAGCACATCCAGCATCTCCTCGTGTTGGCTGGATGCCTCCTCAGTCCCTTTCTTTGCTTTCCTTAGGACTGAGTTCAGCTCTGCTCTGCACAAATAGTCACCCAGGATGTGTCAACACCAAGATGTGTTTGCTAAAAATAACTGACATTGATAGAGCTCTCGCCCATCTGCTAACACACTCCTATCTATTGTCGCAAGTGAGTCCCTACCAGTCTTGGAGGAGGAACCGGAGTAGGACGGATGGCTCTGTATCTTAGAGATGAGGAAACTGAGGCTGGAGGAGACTTCAGGACTGGCCCAAGGTCACACGACTAGCAAGTGGCTGTGCTAGGATTGGAACGGATGTCTCAACTCCAAAATCTCTGCCCAATCGTTGCCATGGCAGGGTATGCTGTAGAGGAATGGGGTTTTTCACAGCATAGCTGGAATCATTCAGGGTTAACTGTGGGACATACCATTCTCTTCCAAGTTCCTTGCCAAAAACAGGGTTATGATTTTTAATTCCTAGATTCCTCATCTATAATAAAAGGAGCTATGATGGTTAACATACAGGATTGTCAGTTCTGTAAGAAGTCAATGAATTCTCAACAGGTAATGAATAGATAAGACAATCATGACTTATACAGCTAGGTCTTATACACCCAAGGAGAACCAAACTCATGAGATCCTCAATAAAGAGTTGAAGAATTCTAACTCAGAGTTTGGTTATGTTTCCATGTACAGATAACATGAGAAGTGAAAACTGTAAATTTAAGAGTCTAGTACTTGAAAATAATCTAAAAATCTACTCAGCTCCCAGGAACAAATGTTAAAATATAAAATATCAATAAACTTCTATACTGAAACTGTAAGATCTGATTTATGAAGCAGAAATTATCCAAATAAAAAAGTATGTATCCATAGATTAGACATATTAATATATCATAATTAAAAACTCCATCCCAGACTAATATACAAATTCCATGTAATTCACTAGAAATTCCATTGTATGATTTTTATGCAAAATGAAAATTTAACCTAAAATGTATCTAGGATCTTAGAAAGGCAAGACTGCCAGCTACTGAAGAACATTTAGCCCCCGAGTTCCAGACTAGACTGGACAGCCTAGCAATAATGGCACTTATATCCTGGGGCTACCAACAACTATCTAACTGGACTTGACGCCCACTTAAAAGGAGGGAAAGCATGCCTAGCACTGAAAATCTAGTGAACTACCCTTGGCTGCTAAGGTCCTGGATCCTAGAGGAGTACCCACTACTGCTAATTCCCTGAACTAGTATAATTCTTAATATCATCTAAATATTTAACCTTACACCCTCAGAAAAGTGTTGTTCTAACCCCTCATTAATAAGTTTCTTTATGTATCAGGTAGAGTCCATTACAGCAATTTACAGGTGGTCAAAATGCATAGAACAACAGACCATGAGGTGCCCAGCCCCAGTAGATGCCGACAACAAAACTCCTGTACCGAAGGCTCAGGGAACATTGTGGAAGAGGAGAGAAAAGGTTATAAGAGCAAAAGAGCCAGGCAACAGGCCGAGTGATACTGCCTTCTGTATACAACAGGGAAGCTGCACCCATTAAACGTCAACATTATGGTCACCTAAAGAAGACCTGAAGAAGGACAACACCAACTGACATGCCATCATGGATGAGAGAACTCTCACAAGGCCCACCATAGATGAAAAGTCACAGGCTGCTAAGAGGGGGAGAACCAGTCTTTCTTAGGGATGTGTCCCCTAATGGGCTATCCAGGTGGCCAGACCTAAAACATCACTAAACAGACCCAGCAAGTTTCACTTAAATGTACGGCCACATGTAATAATATTAATTAAAAAAAAACAAATAATAGAGATAATACATGAAATCAGAAGGAAGGATTAAAATTAAAGGAAGGGAGACAGGAGGAGGGAGGGCAGGATTAAAGGTGATCAAACACATTAAATGCATTTATTAAATATCATAACAACATCCATTATCTTTTAATAACTGATAATAAAAATTTTTAAAAATTGAAAAAAGTGTATGGGGAGATGGGCTACAAGAATAGCTGGGTCAATCATAAAGAATATAGGCACTCTCCACAGTTCAAGATCTATTAACCGGGCATGGTGGCTCAGGCCTATAATCCTGGCACTTAGAAGGTGGAGGCAGGAGGATGAGGAGTTTAAAATCATCTTCAGCTATATAATGAGTTTGAAACTAGCCTGACTACATGAGACCCAGCTTCAAAGCAAAACCAAAAGCAATCTATTATAATGCTACAGCAAATGATACACACACATATTATAATGTACTATAAATGGTATATATTTTATGCAATAGACTATCTTGTCTTTTGTCAATGATATTTTATAGTTCTGTGTAGCCAATTCTTTTTATTATGCTCATTTCTAAAGGTGTAGTAGACTTGTTTGGTTTTATGTGTGATACTGAGATGGGGGTCTCACTATGTTGTTCAGATGCAAATTCTTGAATTCAGGTAAACTTATTGCAATGTATCTCTCAACCTTCCTAATCCTGTGACCCTTTAATACAGTTCCTCATGTAGTAGTAGTGACCCCCAACATAACATTGTTTTTATTGCTTCCTAACAACTGAAATTTTGCTACTATTATAAATTGTAATGTAAATATCTGTTATGCAGGAGATCTTATATGGGACCCTTATGAAAAGGTCATTCAACCCCAAAGGGGTCATGACCCACAGGTTGAGAATCACTGTCTTATGCCTAGGCCTCCCTAGTCCGGAGATTTAAATATGTACTTTGCTCAGCTCAGAAGGCTAAGGATTTGAGGCTCTTCAATTGACAGACTTTTAATACTGACAGTGATTACCATACACAGCACTTAGGCAAGAAAACAGCACAGTGAGAGGTAACGATGGTGACACAGCAGTTTTGGTTGTAAAAGCTTTTCATTTAAAAGGTATCAACTGAATAGTTGCATGTAGAATCTTTTGCCACCCTTTACTTTTACCAAATAAATGCATACAAAGTCATTTCCTCATAGATTTAAGATCTAAAAATAAAAAAAAGCCTAAAGAAAACAATCTATGAGTTTATCCATGTCACTCTGAAGATAAAAATTTCTCGAGCGACAGTTAAAGTCCTAACTGTGAACAAGGAAACAAATGAATTGGATTAAGTGCAGAAGCCCGTATTCATCAACTAAGCCCTTGAGTAGGAAGGCGAGGGAGAGGTCAAGCCATGACACTGATGAGAGAATGTTCATGAAAGCAGTCCCAGCCAGACAGGGAAAAGCCCGATGAATAAATAGAACCAATTACCTGAAAGGAGAAAGACACACACCCCTTAAACCTCCAGACGACCAAAGCTGAATCAAAGTGGCCAGTTCATTAGGAAAAGGTGCATTCCCTCTTGAAGACTGAGAAGATATGTTTTTAAGCTGCAGAACGACTCTACCAATCCCTCTCCCAAAACTGCCAAAAGGGGAAAATCAGCACTAACAAAATCCCAAATGGTGAATATATCAAATAACAGCTAGAGTTCACAGGCAAATGGAAGATGACCTGCTGGTACTTAACGGGACATGGGCAGGGCCAATGTAAGATGAGTTTGCTGGGCACAGTGGAAACCCATTTCAGTGCTGCACAGGACTATCTCCATTTCCTTCCCTGTTGCTTTGATAATATATCCAGAAAAATGTAACCTGAGAGATAATGGGTTCATTTGGCACGCAGTTCCATGTCCCTCCATGTTGGTGATGAGGTCATACCAGCAGGGGTTTGAGGGACCTCAGAGTCTAGAGTAGAGGGCTTCACTCACTCTTCTTTCTCTTCAGTCCAGGGCCTAGGCCATAAAATGCTACCTTCTGCCACAGGCTGGGTCTTCCTACCTTAATTAACACAGTCAAGAAAATCCCTCACAGGCATGTCCACAGGCCCACCTGATCCAGACAATTCCTCATTGAAACTATCTTCCCAAATGATTCTTCTGAAAGGTTTCATAACCCATTGACAAGGATTGAATTTCTCACTGCCCAGACCCAAATAATCACATAGAAACTATACTAATTATAACACTAGTTGGCCAGTAGCTCAATTTCTTACATCTTAAATTAACCCATTTCTATTAATCTCTGCATTGCCATGAGGCTATGGCCTACTGACTTTGCCCTCTCTCTCTCTCTCTCTCTCTCTCTCTCTCTCTCTCTCTCTC
>NC_022014.1:42741015-42768728 GCF_000317375.1 Microtus ochrogaster
TGAGTCAGGGAGTTGCCATGATTCTCCCACTCCAGGCAGATGCAGGTTAAGATCATTCCTGGTAAGCCAGCTCGTGGGCTACACAGATTAATAGAAATGGGTTAGATCGATATGTAAGAGCTAGCCAATAAGAAACTGGTCAGGCAGTGTTTAAAAGAATACAGTTTCCGTGTAATTATTTCAAAGGCATAAGCTAGCCGTGTGGGCGGCCGGGTGCCAGGGGACACAGCCCCACCGCTGGTAATACAACCTCTCTCTCTCTCTCTCTCTCTCTCTCTCTCTCTCTCTCTCTCTCCATCTCTCTCTCTCTCTCTCCTCAACGTGGAGGGATGATAGGATAGTTGGGCTTCCTCTTCTCCCAGGAGACTGCTCCTGGTCTCAATAAGAGAAAATAGATACCTTGCCCAACTCATCCCCCCATAGAAGTTTAAAACTGAAATACAGCTAGCATAATGCTATTATTACGGGCATCTTTCCTAGGAAGCTCTAGGGACTATGTTTAACTAAAGGAAAGCAAGTTTTATGTGATCATGGGGCCTCCAGCTATATGGAGCTACAGTCCTAGTATGTTCACACACACACACACACACACACACACACACACACACACACACACCAGATCTTATGGCTAGTATTATTTTAATTATCGGGCAAATGAGCCTGATTAAAGCCACCCGAGAAGAGGGAATCTCAACTTAGGAACCTCATCCATTGGATCGGCCTATATATAAGTCTTTCTGGAATTTTCTTAATTAATGTTTGATAGGGGCAGTCCACTGTGATTGGTGCCACTCCTAGGTAGGTGGCTCTGAGTAGCACACTAAAGGTAGCTGAGTGAACCCTGGAAAACACGCTAGTAAGCATATTCTCCCACAGTCTCTGCTTCATTCCTCCTTCCGGGTTCCTGCCTTGACTTCCCTCCCTCGGTTTCCCCTCAGTGACAGACTGTTACCTGGAAGTGCAAGATGAAATAAGCCCTTTCATGCCCAGATTGCTTTTGGTTGTTGTATTTATCACAGCAGTAGAACCCTAACTAAGACAGAGCCCTACTGGTAAACATTTGGTCAATGTTCAGCACACTAGACTGAGCCAACACAATTTTTTTCTTCTGTCCTTGGGTAGTAGCCACCCTCCAATCTACCCCACCCTGCCAAAAACACATGTTATATAAATACATGTACATATGACAGAGGAAAGAGAATAAGCCATCCTGGCCACCAAACTCAGACACTGAGATTCTTCTAGCTCAGGTGAGGGAAAAAATAAAGGCCCAGGCATTCCACTCTGAGCCATTTCCAGCTCCTGTCCTCCTGCCTCCCCACCGGGCACACATCCTTACCTTGTTAATCATTCTGGCTGCATCTGGAGACATTACCTCCATGACCATGAACCAGCAGCCTCATTATGGAAGCACAGCCTGCAGCCAGGTGGATTTCCCCACAGGCCCCTGGACCTTTCCATTTTATTGCCATGTCACTCCTCATTGTAACACATATTAATCACAAAGATACATTTTTCTCAGGCTATAGAGTTACCTTTCCAAGCACTCGGTAAAGGTTGGTTCATGGAAGAGAGAACAGGAATGATTAAATTTGTAAGCTTGGGTCTCTATCTCCTATTTATATATGCACAAAAAAGAGGCTGCTTGGTGCAGATTTCAAAAACATGTCAGAGGCACTTTCCTTTTATAGGACGGAGGTGGTGGTGCATACAGGATGAGGTCTGGACTTTCAAACACCCTGATTTCAAGCCTAGTTCTGCCACCAGCTAGCTGTGTAACTAATGGACTTACCTTTCTAGCTCTTAGATTCTTTATCTATACAGTAGGGAGACTTCCTCACTATAGGGTTCTGGCATTTAAACAATGGGAAGTCAGTTGGGGGCATGGGGCAGCCCTGTTCTACTTGCATTTCTTTTGCGTTGGTAAAAAATACCCCAATGAAAAGTAACTTTTGGGGGAATGGGTTTGTTTGGCTTACAGATCTAGGTTACAGTCCACCATTATGGGGAAGTCAAAGCAGGAACTTCAAAGAGCTGGCCACATCATACCCTCAGAGAGAGATGAATATGTATGTATGCTCCCTTGCTTGTTTACTTGGACCAATCTCGACTTTGCCACTCTTACATAGTTCAAGGTTCCCTCCCCAACTGCCTAAGGAATGGTGCCACCTACATTGGGCTAGGTCTTCTCACATCCATTAACATTCATGTCCTTCCATACATATCTACAGGCCATCCTGATCTAGACAATCCCTCAACTGAAGCTTTCTTCTCCAGTGACTCTAGGTTGTGGAAGGTTGGCATTCATAAACCAACCAGCATGCCACACCTACCAAAGCCACATGGACTAAGAGGAACTCCAGTAGCTACTCAGATGCAGACTAGATGTGTCCCCCGATGGCCTAATCAGGTAAGGAAAGAAACTTTTCTCTCAGGAGGTGTGACCCCTGTAGGGTTTCATATTCTAGCTAGTGGGAAAGGAGAAAGTTCCAGGCTGGTCCTGTGAAGCCTGCGACAGCTTTGTGCACGTTATGGTCTGGATGTGAAACACAGCTTCACTGGCTTCTGTGCTTTTAAACATGTGGCCCCTAGCTGGTGGTACTGTTTGGAAGGTTGTGGAATCTTTCAAAAGTGGAGCTTTGGTAGCAGAAGTGAGTCATTGGGAGGCATGTCTTGAGATCTGAAAACCCTGCCCTGCTTCCAGACAGCTATCTGCTTTTTGGCTCTAGCAGCTTCATGGCCAGCTCCCTCACGTGTCTGCCATCATGCCTTTCCTGACACAACAGACTGTATCCATTCCTAAGCCATGATCCAGCATAGACACTTCTACCCTTAGGTTGCTTCTTGTCCGATATTTGATCATGGCAAATAAGAAAAGCAACTAACACACAGCACATGACTCTCATGGTAACAGGTTGGTCTATGCGGTTTGTCTTCCTAAGGTCAGACTGTGTCTAGTTTTGAATTACTGAGGGGCAGATATTATTGGACTCTTCTTCAGGACTGGAAATAAGTCCCAGAGAGGCTGGAGTTATCCATAGCCACCTACGTGAGGAGCAAAGCTGGGATTTGCTCTTGTTTGTGGCTCCCAAGTCTGACTCTGTTGTGTTTATGGGGTAGGGAATGGAGACACTCTCAGCCTGGCTTGTCCTGGAATCCCTGGGGATGGGATGCCTCTGTCTTTCTTAAGCAATGACATTCCCTCCAAAAGACTCTGGAAGTCAAGAAGGAAGGACAAAGAGAAGGATCATGAAGCCTGTAGCCTTCCCTAAATACAGTGTTCTTCCTGCACTGACTGCTTACACTAAGATTTCCAAAGTATGTTCATAGAAGAAAACGAATATGATTTTTTTCCCTAAACTTTGAAACTGGAGGAGAGAAATTACAATCTTGTTTCAATCTACTCCAGCACATCTCCTTGGTAAGGTGAGAAATTTCATAAAAGAAATAGGGTGAGCAGAGCAAATAGCCAAAACCTACCTCCAAAAGCAGGGCAGGATCCATGCCTTCCTTTGGAAGAAATTTTCTGTCTGTTTCTTTGCTGTGTGAGTACAAATTTCTCCAAGGCTCCCTTCAGTCAAATCTGATATATCAGATCTATGGTTTGTCTCCAGCTCTCATTGATTGAAGTACCAGCAATCACCACCTGCCTTCAAGGCCTCTCATCCTCGCCTAGGAGCTAACTGACTAATCCATACACTGTGTGTGTGTGTGTGTGTGTGTGTGTGTGTGTGTGTGTGTGTGTGTGTGTGTATTATCTCAGAATGTGTTAGTTATCTGTTCCTGTGACAAAAAAAAAATCTGAGGAGGAAACCCTCAAATTAAGGGAGTTATTTGGACTCACAGTTTCAGAAAAGCCAGTCTCTGGTCAGTTGGCTCCATTGCTTTGGGCCTTGTAATAGTAGTACAAGTACTATCACGGTGAGGAGCATGAAGTAGAGAAAAGATGCTGGCCTTGTGGCATCTGGAATGCAAAGAGAAAGGAAGCAGAGAAGGGATCAGGTTTAAACATACCTTTCAAGGCTAGGCTGCAAATGACAAACTTTTTCCAACCAGGTTTCACGCCCTAAAGTTCCAACCCTGCTCAATAACATATACCAAGGAACCAATTCACCGGTGAGGTCAGAGGCATCGTGATCCAACCACTTCTAAAAATCCTCTCCTCAACACTTATGTCCTGGGAAGCCAGCTTTCATCATAGGGACTTTCAGGGGACATTTGAGATTCAAACTATAATTCAAACACTTTTTTCTATTGCTGTGACAAAATACCAGCCAAAAGCACTTCACGAAGGAAGGGTTTGTTTTGTTTCACAGTTTGAGGTTATAATGCATCCTGTCTGGGAAGTTAGGGCAGTGGGAGTGCGAGGCAACAGGTCACAGGTTGTCCACAGCCAGAGAGAAGAGAGAAGTGGGAGGCAGCAGGTCACCGTGTCTCCACAGCCAGAGAGAAGTGGGAATGGGAGGCAGCAGGTCACAGTGTGTCCACAGTCAGAAAGAAGAGTGCTGGCTGAGCTTTTCATCTTTAATTCTCCTTTGTATTCAGCTCTGGACCCCAGCTTGTGTAACTGTGCTGCCCCACATCCAGAGAGAGTCTCTCCTCCTCAGCTAAATCTTCTGGAAACACACTCTCGGGTTCACCCAGTGGTGTGACTCCAAGGTGATTCTGAAGACAGTCAAGTTGACAATCAAGATCATGCATCGCATGCTGTTTTAGTGATATTTCATTTATGCTTTAATAAATAAAGCTTGCCTGAAGATCAGAGGGCAAAACTAAGCCACTAGAGGCTAGGCAGTTCTGGCACATACCTTTAATCCCAGGATTTGGGAGACAGAGGCAGATGGATCTCTGTGAGTTCAAACCAACCCTGGGCTACACAAGATTGAATCTGTCTAAAAGAGAAACAGAGCTCACACAAAGGTGATCCCAGCATTTAGGATCACACACCTTTAATCCCAGCACTAGGGAGGTGGAGACAGGAGTGATATGACTGGGTAGAGAGAGAAATATAAAGGGAAAGGGACAGAAACTCAATGGAATATGGAGTCTGAGGTTGATGGGGAGCATTGCAGGGTTGCCCCTTTGTCTGAGCCTTGGTAGAGGTAAGATCTCTCGGATGGCTTGGTTACTTTGCTTTTCTGATCTTCAGCTTGAGCCCCAATATCTGTTTCTGGTTTTTTATTATTTGTGCTACATGCGGTGGCTACCAGAACCACTGTGTAGGGAGTGAGACTTGCAAAGCTCCATCCAAGATCAAGAACAATTTCTATGATTGATTGCTAATGTCAGCCACCATAGGAGAGGAAGCAGCAGAATGTGTTGTGAGTGTCGGTTAGCTAATATAATAAGATTATGATTTAAAATAAACAAGAACATATTCTACCATCTGCTAAGGGAGACGAAGAGGAAATGGAGAGAATGCTAGACAGGTAGAGCACACTTGTCACTAGACAAGACCGTTAGCTGTGTCCTTCTCTAAAGCATCTGTGATTCCTGTTGTTAACTGTCAACTTGATAGGATGTAGAATCCCTTAAGAGATGAGCCTCCAGGCTCTGGTCACACTAGTAATTATCTTGATTAGGTTAATCAAGTGGGAAGAACTGCCCACTGTGGGTAAGCATCATTCCCTAGTTTAAGATTTCAGACCATATAAAAATAGGAAAGTGAGCTGAGCCCAAGCTTTAATTCCTTTCTCTTGGATGTAATGAGGTCATCTACTTGACACTTCTACAGCAGTGACCCCTGCTGTGATGGACTTCCCTGCAACTGTGAACTAAAATAAACCCTTCCTTTTCTAAAGTGGCTTTTCTCAAGATATTTTCTCACAGCAACTGGAGAAGTGATTTAAGACAACATCAACTTCCCTGGCCTGCCCTGCTCTGCCCTGCCTATGTCTACCCTCTGATCCTCCGGGGCTTAGGAAATGTCTACAATTCTGGGAGAACAGTGACTTTCAGTTCTTCCTCTGTTGGCCTGACATTTCTCAGCACACACCGTAATTGCCTACCCACATCTTAATTATTCCCTGGCACGGTGGCTCTCAAACTTGCTGCACATTACAATCATCCGGGGAGCTTTCTGAGTGCCCAAGGCCCAGCTCACATTCTAATTAAACAGAAAGGCTAGGGATGAGAGCCAGGACCAGGGATCTTAAAGATGCTTAGATGGTTACACCGGGTAGCTAACATAGAAACCAGTGAGCTGCTATCTCCACGAGTGGGAATAGAGCGAGAGTCCAGGAACCTGGAGATACTTCAAGGAGACCTGCTGGAACTCAAGTTTGGGTTTAGAACTCTGGGGAGGGCACATCCAATTCTGGCAGAGCTCAAGAAAGGTTTCCATGTGAAGACATCAAAAGCACCATTAGCACCCCTTACAGGAAGTAGCATGTATGTAAAAGGAAGTCACTGGCTTGTTAAGGGGAGGAAGAGATTTCCAAAACAAATATATTAACCTAACTGTAGAGAGCCTAAAGAGTAACAAATAAGCCTGTTAGAATCATGGCGTGTCATCGGGAGTGATGGCCCATGTCTGTGGTTCTCACACTCAGGAGGTGGAGACAGGAAGAACACCGATTAAAGCTTATCCTTGGTTACATAATGAATTCAAGTCACCAAGATCATGGGTTGTCAAGGTGTAGGCAAGCAGAGATGCATCTAATCCAGTCATTAACACTAAGAACTGAGAAAGTGGGACCCAGAGAGAGAACAGTTAATGACTAATTCATTAAGATCATATACAGAACTTTATACAAGGTCTTTACACACATGCCCTCTGCTGACATCAGAGCCTCCCAAGGTAACTCTACCCTTTCTTCAGGACCTATCGTGTCTAAGATGGAACTGGCTACTCCCGTGTACTCCCATGTCCCAGACAGGTCCAAACTGTGGCATTGTCTCAGCTCTCCCACTCACATCCTCCCCTGAGCGAGCACAGCAGCACTTCAACATCTGCCTGCAAAATAGAGCTTGGCTCTTTGCCATATTTCAAATCTCAGCTTAAAGATTTCTTCACTTTTTTGCCCTTATGCCTAAGCCAGGTTTCCTCCCATCATATTTCGTATTTGTTTTCTGTTTCCTAGCATTTAGTACCCTTTGAATGATTTCGCTTATGTGTAGGTGATGTTGTTTTTCCAATTTTCTCCTGGATTGTAATACAAACCTCATACAGGGAAATGATAAAATACAAGCCTTACCCATTTTAATGTTGACCCTGGAGTCTAGAATAGCAGTTCATTAAAGAATTCTAGAAGAAAGTGAAGAAGAAAGGGGAGGTGAAAGAAAAAAAAGAAAAGAAAGAAGGAAAAAGAGAGGAGTAAATGTAAGGTTAAAAACTGAGGATGGCATTATCACGGCTCCTGTTGTCTTTCTGAAGGTTCCATGACAAGGCTAGATTAAAGGTAAAGCCAGAATTGGTACTGAGGCAGTGCTGGTATCCAAGCAACTGCAGTACTCAGGAAGCTCTGATGGTCAGACAACAGTGGTACCTAGGTCTCCTAATGGATATGCTAATGTTGATCACTCATGCTATGCCAGCACAGAGAGAAACTAAGAGTATTTTGGCCCCTTCCCCAGGACAATTTGCTGTCCCCATGGAGACAGGCTCCTGGCCTGACAAGAACTAAGTCTTTGTTGCTTTGGATGTGATCACTTTCAACATCACTGACCACAGCTCCGGCTACAAAAAGCTGACATCTCAAAATGGACAAAGAATTTCTCATGATTTACTCCTAGCTCTGCTGTCTTGTTCCCTCCGCCTGCAGCTCCAGCCACTTGCCTGTCAAATGTGGATACAAAGTTTATTTTATTACTAAGATAGTAGCAGGGATGAGGAAGGCAGCTGGTGGTTAAGAAAATGCAAAGACCTTACAGTATGGTCTTTGCACATCAGAACAATCTGTAACACTGTTCCTGAGATCAGACATGCAGCCATTCCCTCTAGCGCCCTGCTCTCGCCCCTTCTCTGCTGCATTAGTTACTTTTCTCATAGTTGCAACAAAACATCTGGCAATCGCAGTTTAAGGAAGGAAGTTTATATGGTATTTATTTATAGTGGATCTCAGAGTGGAGGGCCTGGTGGCAGGAGCACACATGAGGAAGCTGGTGTCATTGTGTCTAGTCAGGAAGAAGAGAGACATGAGTGGTGGCATTTAACTCACTTTCTCCTTTAAAAAAATTTATTTTACTTTGCGAGTGCACCACTGCACATGCAGGCATAGGAGGAGGCCAGACAGGACATCGGAACCCCTAGAGGTGGTTATGAGTGCTTGACATGAGCTGTGGGAGCCAAACTCTGGTACTCTGCAGAGCAAGAGCAGTATGCGCTCTTCATCTGTACCCCGTCTCTCCAGTCCTACATTCACCTTTTAATTCAGCCCAGACCCCACCCCATGGGATGGTTCCACCTACAGTTAGGGTCAGTCTTCCCACCTCAGATAACACAGACATGCCCAGAGCTTTGTCTTCTGGGCGAATCTAGGTCTTGTCAAGTTGTTGATCAGTATTAATGATTGTACTTGCCCAGTGTCTTCTTTAACAACAATGATTAGGAAGTATGGGGGAGGGCTGGATCTGGAAGAAGATAGACACCATCAACCCCCTTACTTTAAATGTGTCTGTCTTTTTATGGAGAGAAGTTCAGACACTTCATTTTTTCCTTTGAGAGATCTTTTAATTTCCATTGAAGACATGAAAACTAAGGCTGGGGTAAGTCAGGTAAATTCTTCAGCACAGTAAGTCAATAGCAAGATGGACATAATTGAGCAGATGTCCTTGCAGTAGGAGTGAGCATCCTTTGACCATATGTCCAAGAGTATAGGGTCTTCAGCTCAGTTTCATTGGTCTGTTTTTGTGCTAATACCAAGCTGTTTTCATTACTATAGCCCTATAGTAGAGTTTGAAGTCCGAGATGGTGATGCCTCTGGAAGTTCCTTTCTTGTACATGATTGCTTTGGATATTCTGGGTTTTGTGTTTTTCCATAAGAAGTTGAGTATTGTTCTTTCAAGGTCTGTGAAGAATTGTGTTGAGCTTTTGATGGGAATTGCATTAAATCTATTGATTGCTTTTGGTAAGATGGCCATTTTTACTATGTTGATCCTACATAGCAGCATTGTTCATAATAGCCAGAACCTGGAAACAACCTAGATGCCCCTCAATTGAAGAATGGATAAAAAAAAAAATGTGGTACATTTACACAATGGAGAACTACTCAGCAATAAAAAACAATGACATCTTGAAATTTGCAGGCAAATGGATGGAACTACAAAAATCATTCTGAGTGATGATTCAGACGCAGAAAGACAAATACAGTATGTGCTTACTCTTACGTGGATATTAGATATAAAGTAAAGGAACCGGCCTACCGTCCACAACTCCAGAGAAGGCAGGAAACAAGGAGAACCCTAAGAGGGACATGCATGGATCCCCCTGGGAAGGGGAAGTAGACAAGATCTCCTTAGTAAACTGTCAGCATGGGAGCAGGTGATGGATGTAGGGGAGTAGGGAGGAGAGAAGGGAATTGGGGAGGAGAACATGAGAAATCAAAGAGGTCGGGGTGGGTGACAGACAGAGAGGGAGAGCAAGGAAAGAGATACTTCGAAAGAGAAAGTCATTATGGGGCTAGCAAGAAACCAGGTCCTAGGGAAAATCCCAGGAATCCTCGAGGATGACTCCAGCTAAGAATCTAAGCAATAGTGGAGAGGGTACCTTAGTTGTTCTTCCCCTGTAATCAGATTGATGACTCCCTTAATTGTCATTATAGACCCTCATCCAGTAACTGATGGAAGCAGATGCAGAGATTCATACTAAGCATTGGTCCGAACTCCTGGAGTCCAGTCATGGAGAGGGAGGAGCGATATTATGAGCGAAGGGAGTGAGACCATGATTGGGAAACCAACAGAAACAGCTGACCCGAGCAAGTGGGAGCTCACTGACTCTGGACTGACAGGTGCGGGAACCTGCATAAGACTGAATTAGGCCCTCTGAATGTAGGTGACAGTTATGTGGCTTGGGTAGTTTGTGGGGCCACTAGCAGTGGAACCAGTATTTATCCCCAGTGCATGAACTGGCTCTTTGGAGCCCATTCCCTATGGAGGGATACCTTGTTCAGCCTAGATACAGTGGGGAAGGCCTTAGACCTGCCTCAAGTGATATGACAGACTTTGTTGACTCTTAATGGGAGGCCTCACATCTCTGAGGAGTGGGGCTGGGGGTGGGGTGGGGGAAAGGTGGGGGAAGCAAGAATAGGGAACTGGAATTGGTATATAAAATAAGATTTTTTTAAGGGGTTCCTTGGACTTCCCACAGGGCAGGGAACCCTGATTGCTCTTCGGGCTGAGGGGGGGGGGACTTAATTGGAGGAGGGGGAGGGAAATGGGAGGCGGTGGCGGGGAAGAGACAGAAATCTTTAATAAATAAATAAATTTAAAAAAATAGAAAGATGAGATTCATAGGCAGGCAACCAGACTCCAGAGCTCCTGTAGTTCAGACCAAGCCATCCGCTTTCCCTGGTGTGTTAAGGGTCCAAGAATAAGAAGATAAAAATTTAGACTCCAGAAATGAAAATATAAAAATAAAGAAATATAAGGTCGTAAGCCTAGAAGAACGAGGACAGACTGCCAGCTGCTTTCTCAGCAGCTTAAGGATTAACTATTAACAGTGGGTGACTCCACTTTACAACCCATAGCTCTATTTCTAAGGCGGAAGCATCTCTCCGCAAACTGAGAGCCTAACACACCGGCCATCCTTGATTAACTACAGGTATGAGCTGAGTCAACTTTGAGGAGATCGATATATGACCTCTGGGTTATGCATTATCCCTGCTATGTGAAACTGACAGCATCAAAGGGGAGAGCACAGGGCTTCAGTAAACACCACCTGGAAGTACCAAGGAAGACAATAGATTGAGTACAAACACTAGTTTAACTGAAAAACTCTGGTAATGGAGATTGTAAAGTGAGGCAATCTGTATCTGACTTTTACCTCGAGATTGTAAAAAGTTCTTTGTTCAGACTTAATGTTTGGTATACCTTTCTATAAGAAGGTGGACCCAGAAGCCGGCCTTTGCCACAGCCTTACAAAATCCATCTCTGGCTGTGGTCTCAGCTAGCTGGTAAGCTTTCTGTGCCTCATGGAGATTTTTTTATTTTATTTTTTTCCTGGATTCTGGTTTCTGGAATAAAGTTTGTTTTTGGTTCATTAGACCTTGGTGGTCTGTCCCCTTCTTGGTGTGACACGCCCCCCACTGGACCCAACAGTGTGATAGTTGAATAAGAATCTTCCCCCCCCCCATAGATTCAGATATTTGACCACTTGATTCCTAGTTGGTGGCACCTCATTTGGATAGGTGGTGCAGCCTGGCTGAAGGAAATACATCACTGGGGTGGGCTCTCAACAGTCATAGCCTCATCCAACTTCCTGTCTGTTTCCTCTGCTTCACTCTCAGCTTCCTGCACCTGCTGCCATGCCTGCCTCTTGTTGCCATTCCTCTCCCCCACCACAGACTCAGACCTCTGGAACCATGAGCCAAAATAAATCCTGTATTTCATAGTTGCTTTTGGCCATGTGTTTTATAACAGCAATGAAAACGTAACATTAGCCTAGATTAGTGGAAAATCTCTTTGGAAGTGATAAGGAACAGAGACAGCCATATCCACACTCAGGCAGCACTGGAGCTAGGTGTCTGGCCGTGTAAAGCAGCCTTTTTTTTTTTTTTTTGAATTTTCAAGACAGGGTTTCTCCTTAGCTTTTGGTTCCTGTCCTAGAACTAGCTCTTGTAAACCAGGCTGGCCTCGAACTCACAGAGATCCGCCTGCCTCTGCCTCCGTAAAGCAGCCTTTAGAAACCTTTGTGGACAAAGGGAAGGGTGAGAGGCCTCTCTATGTGCACATTGTGCCGGCCATAGGCCACCTGTTCATATGTGGTTCTTTCCATTTTGGTAAAAGACACGTGACACAAAAGTCACCATTCAAACTGTCTTAGGGTGTGCACTCTCATGGCATTAATATATCCATCATTACTGTCTAGTTCTAGGACATTCCATCTAAGAAGCTAAGAATTTATCCAAATTATCCCATAGTCTCCATTAAGCAATTGTCTGGCAGCATTCCAAGCCCACTTCCATCCCCCAGCAATCACCAGTCTCCTTGCTGTCTCTGCGGTTGACAGAAACTCTCTTAGATCCATATAGCTTGGAGTGGGTAGATGACTCAATAAATAAAATACTTGCCATAGATTTGAGTTTTATCTTCAGAATTCATGTTTTTAGATTTTTGTTTTGTTTTGTTGTTTTTCAAAAAGCCAGACATGGTGACGTGTGCTTGTAACTGTCACATTGAGAGACAGACATGGGAGGATCCCAAAGGATCAATAACCTGTCAGCAACCTAGGCTATCAAGTTCCAGGCCAACAAGAAATCCTATCTCAAGAAACAGGGTAGATGGTTCTGGAGGCTAACCTCTGAGCTGATAAACATGAACATGCATACACACACACACACACACACACACACACACACACGCACACGCACTTGCCTATGCCTTACTTAATGTATTGGGACAAGACTCTTTCCAGATGCTGCTTTAGAAACTGCAACTGTCCTTCTGCTCCCAGTTCCAGCTTAGCAACTCCACCTGTCTCCCCAGAGAGCTACCTGCTAATTGCCTAATTGAAGGACACAGAGCTGGGGAGCAGGAAGCTCTCCTCCCAGGGGAGTCATCATACCAGCAACTGAAGAGGCCCAGGGACATTAATACCTGTTAGGAGCTTTCCAGATTTCTGATGAGAACAGACCTTTCAGGAACAAGGGTGGGAAGTTCTGCAGGGTGCTACACTGAATATGATCAGTCATGGCATGTATGAGGGAGAAGAGGTTTTAGGGATTGCATGACTTAGAGCAGGGTAGAAACCGAGCTCTTGAGATTCTAACTCAGTAGAGAAGAGACGAGAGAAGAGAGAGGCAGGTAGAGAGCTGGAAGAAAAACTGTGGGAAGACGGGTGTTGCTTCAGAATTCCTGGAGGAAAAAAATGGCAGAAATACATATGTTGTGCTAATAAGTTTATGGGAGGTGCCAACATCTGAGTGACAGCATCAGGATACTCAAATGGCAAAGCAATGCAGTTGAGAAAGATGAAGCTTGTCCTAGGGATGGACCATTATCCCTGTTGGAGTATTCTGTGTGCACTTTCCCCCTCCAAGTCTGATGTCCTCTCAGAAGCCAGACACATGGAGAGGTAGAGGTTAGAGATGCCTGCTTTGTTCCCTTTGTGTTTTACAGAGTACCATCAGACACCATGAGAGCTATTCCCTGGGGAAGAGGCTTTCAGGTCAATGGCAGCTCCGCTCCTCCAAGTCCTGTGTCTGAAATGGGTGGGATCTTCAGCAGTATGGTCTCACCCTGAAGTTCTGGGAGGCAGTCAAGAGCCATAGGCAACAGCCTATATTGTTTTGGGAGTCTCTTGGACTTCTTTGACCAACAACTCAGAGAGGTTTGCTATGCCTATGAGATTTTGTTTGTTTGTCTATATTTCTTGTGAGAAACACTATCATCCCAAACTTCATTTACATATATACACGCAAACTTTTTCACACATATATAATTTTTACACACATACACATATGCATACATATGTATGTTCTTCTCTCTGGATTTTCAAATATTCTTTAGCATTACTTAGCCTTCCTCCCTGCCTTACCCTCCCTCTCCCATCCCTAGCGAAAGTCCTCCTGTGTTTTCCGGTTCTCCACTCCTAGCACTTGTCTCCTCTTATTACTCATACCATGTTCCCCACCATGGTCCCTTTGTACATCCCCAGTTTCTGCAGTTCCTACAGGTTATATTCTCACACACAGGTTATGTCTCACATCGAAAGACTCAGAGCTAGGACCCACAAATAGGAAGGTTGTGTTTATCTATCTGAGTCTAGATTTCTTCACTCCATACAATGTTTTCTAGCTCTATCCATTTACCTGCAAATGTCACATTTTTATTTTTCTTTACAGCTGAATGGAATTCCATTGTGCATATGAACCACATTTTCATCGACCATTCATCAGTTGAAGACTACTTAGGTTGCTTCCATTTCCTAGCTATTTTAAGTAAGGCAGCAATAAATATGGTTGAACAAGTGTTTGTGGAGTAGGATGTCAAGTTCATTGAGCATATGCCAAGGGGTGGTACGGCTGGGTCATGCAGCAATCAATAGTCCTACCCAGCTATAAAGTCTGCAAACTACAGCAATGACCAGCCTGGCAAGACATAGCCAATGCTGTGGCAACAGCACTTAGATTTTAGTGATAATTCATAACCATCTAATTGGACTTAAGATCCACTCAATAAGAAGGAATTCATGCCTGGTGCTGGAACCCTAGACACCTACCCACGACTGGTGACGTCTTGGACCCTAGAAGAGAACTATAACAACACCAGTTGGCAAGCCAATGTGGTTATAGATAACACCACAGGACCACACCCCTAGATGAGGAGCTACAGGTAATTAATGGCTCTTTAGAGAGAGGGACAAGTCCCTGATAGATTGTCCAATTTCAAGTGATCATTCCTAAACACATATGTATACAGCAACACTAAATGGACTCAGCATATGTGTGTGTGTGTGTGTGTGTGTGTGTGTGTGTGTGTGTGTGTGCGTGTATTATAAATACATCAGTAATAAAGAAGATGAGGTCGTGAATTTGAGAGGGATTCAGGGGACTCAGGAGGAGTTAGGGGTGGATGATATAAATAATATAAATGGAATGGGGGACTCATGCATGAAATCTTAAAAAAAACAAAATTAAATTAGAACAGAAATGAAAAGGAGACAATTTGGGGCTAAGAACATAAAACTAGGAAGCCCATGGAGGTAGAGATAGAGCAAAGGCTGTGGTGGTCTCTACTCCCAAGTCTACCCTGCCTCAGGGGTTTAAGGGATGTGTGTCTATAAGCCACAGTTGCTGCCACCTACCTGAAATATAGCCCCACTCTGCCCATGGGATGGACACAAAACAGGGGCTAAAGGCAAAGTGGTCAAGAGTACAGAGTCAGCCAACCTTCAGCACTAGACACAAAGGATCTCAGAGGGTCTCCTGCTCCACCCTCCTAAGTTTTCATTCCTATAGAGAACACTGGGAAGCAAAGACGGTCAGGATTTCCCAGCTGTCACAGAAGGAGTGTGTAGCAGAATCAGACACAGCAGCCACCTTCTTGGGCTCTCGGGCTGGTGTTCTTTCTCTATTAAGGGGATGGGTTAGAACCTTGAAGCAATTGTCAAGTGTGAGAATTTTAAAAATTAAGATTAGAACACTTCTGAGATAAAGTAAATCAATGGAAAAATGAGATTTGATTCGCACAAATTTGATTTTTATATCATCTTCTCCAGCACACACTTATTCTATAAATCAGGGGAAAACCCGCAGTGCTAGTGCTGTGTCTAATGCTTCCATAATTCCCAGGTAGCTGCCGTGACAAGCAATCTTTAGGAGAAGATATTATTTTCATCCTTGAATGGAAGTTTTAAGAGGCGTAGTATTTGTTGAGCAGAACCCTAATTAACAGATCCGGTACTTGGAGCTTTAGGGAAGCATAGCAGGAAGGATTACGGTCATTGCCCTGGTAGATAGAGAGCTCAAAACGAGGGGGAAGCCATTCTGGTTCCAAGACAACTGCACTCTCAATTCTGACCCACTGATCTCAACTCCTAGCACTGACACTACAAATGAGAGTTAAGACTACGGATGTATCTCCTCACCTTGAGCCATTTCCTCTGTCTCTTCCTTCCTAGCTGCAGGCTAGCTAGGGCACCATTTCCTCAAGCTCTTTCTTTAGATCACCCGCCCTTTCTGCATACAATTTGACAGGGAACATTTTATATCACTGACACTAGTAGAAAAACAGCATTCCTTCCATTAACCATATGTCACTGTAAACACATGTGTACTTACTACAATTTTAAAAGGGGGCAGGGCTGAAGAGATGACTTACTGGTTAAGAGCTCACTCTGCTCTTGCAGAGGACCAGAGAGTCTGGCTCCCAGCGCTATCCTCAGGTGACACACAGCCACCTGTGACTAACTCCACAGGGAGCCAACGCCTCTGGCCTTCTCCCACCATTTGCATCCATCTCAGATCCTACTCTGTCAAGGAAGCACACAGCTGGCTGACTGAGTTACCTCCCAGCCTCCCCCTGTCCTGTTCTCAGGGGTTCAGGCAGCTGTGGTAGCTGGGAAGGTCATAGAATCAGGGGACAACCTGTGTAAAGCTCAAGCATCAGCACAGAACTCAGTGACCAACCGTACAGCGCTGGCATCAGATTCGTAATTATCGGTATAAACAAGGAGGATGCAACCCGAAGAGCGAAGGGAACCAGCCTTCTAGCTTCTGTCTGAGTCTGAGCCACAGCCCACGATTCTAAATACTGATTATACAATATTCCAACTCAAACAAGTATTTTCTTTTTAAAGTCAGAAACCACAATCCTGAACTGCTGGTGATCAAAGCTTTCCAACTATTGACATCTTATGATCTGAGTTCCTGGGATGTCAATCATCACCCCTTCCTCCCTGTAGTCCCTCCTACAGAGCTGGAGCTGTATGGCCTGCTGTGCATGCAGAGGTATGAGACAGAGAACACATGAGCCATGTTATGACAGCCCCTGGCTCTGGGGATGCTTGAGTCCCTAAAAGTAGCAAAGCAGAGTGCTGGGCCGGTAATGTGTTCACTCTGCAAACACAAAGTCCTGAGTTCGAGCCCCAAGACACATTTAAAAAGCAAGCTGTGCTGCTTGCACAAGCAATACTAGTGCTGGGGAGGTGGGGACAGGCAGATCCCTAGGGTTCCCTAGCTTACCCAGTGAGCACCAATGAGAGCTGTTGTCTCAGAAGCCCAAGTTGGATGACACCTGAGTAACAATAATAATATACCTGAAATACACAAACACACACACACACACATACACACACACACATACACACAAGTGCACACATGCAAAGACACACAAAATAGAGCAGAGGGGAGCAGCACCAGAGAGATTTCATCATTCACCTGGAACAAGCTTGGATTGACTCTTTCAGGAGATCTGAAGGGAGAGGCCCTTCAGGGGTGAGTCATCGGGGTTGTATCCTGACCCTGCTCATAGTAGACTCTTTTTTTTTTTTTTTTTTTTTGGTTTTTTTGAGGCAGGGTTTCTCTGAGGCTCTGGAGCCTATCCTGGCACTAGCTCTGTAGACTAGGCTGGTCTCGAACTCACAGAGATCCACCTGCCTCTTTTATTTCACTCTCTTTACTTGATGGTTGCTCACACAGGCTAACCAGCTGCCTCATCCTTCCACCACTGTCCCAGCCCCAGGCTGTCCCTAAGACCATACCTTCTTAAGCCATGGGTGAGGTAAAATGAAGCCCTCCTCCCTCAAGTTGTTTGTGTGTGGCATTTTGCCACAGTAACACAAAATGAAGAATACATTGTCTAACTGCCTTCCGATGACCCCACCCCCACTCCCGCCTGCCCTGGGAATGGCTGGATGGTGGAACTTCTGCTATGCCTTCACCCTGACACCCTGGAGCAAGAACACAGACCCTACCAGCCTGCACTCAAGTCCCCACAGCTTCCCAGAGACCTGACTTTCTGATTTGTATGCATGTCTGCTTCTTTATTCAAACATCCTCACTCCTCTTTCTCCACTCTGCCTCCGTGTGTCCCAGCTCCCTTCAAGTCTGACAGAGACCTCCCTGGGACATTTCCAGCCCAGACACAAAGCAGGTAGGCTCTGGAGAGACACAGGGAGTGAGGGAGGACCAGAGCTACTTTCTATCTCCAAGTCACCAGAGGAAGCATTTCAAAGAGCCAGCAGGAGCAGCCTGGGGGTGGGGAGGGGTGGAGATGCTGTGACTCTCCAGAGAGCCAGAAGAAGAAACAACAACAACAAAAACCCTCAGCCTCTGAGGACAGCTGCAGTCTCCTCCAGTCTAGGTTGGTATGGGAAAGTTTGCCAGGTAGAGGGACCCTTGCAGACAGCCCTGCACTGCCCAGCACCCATGGTTTAAAGGGCCGTGGCTCCTTACCTTGACCATCTCCACTTGCTTGGTCAACCTTTATTCAGGCTCCAGAACCCTCTCTGCACGACCATCTTTGTAAGATCCAAAATAAGTAAAGAGTCTTCTCGGTCAGTTTAGTGAGAATCTCCCTTCTTTCCATATACGATCAGGTTCCCTCCCCTCCATAAGTCCCGGGTGAAGCTGGTACCCTGGCTCATCTCCAGCACCACGAGCCAGGTGGGCTTAGCAGAAACCTCTTTACCCATAAGGTTTTCCCTTAGTCACTTTACATCTGAAAACCTCACCCTGCTCCTTGGCTATAAATTCTCACTTGCCCAGCGTAAACCCCCACCTTGTCTATCTAACTCAAGCCTCACCAAGGTGACTTTTGTGTCTACCGTGAAAGCCCAGAACAAACTCTGCTCCACCATGATTGATCAATAAGTGTCGTGGGAAAACCATCTCCTTTAGAAGCTGTAAAGATCCTGTGATTTCCCAGGGAAGCGAACCAAGTGGTTTTCTCCCCAGCATCTGGTTTGCCTGGACCTTCTTAAAGCGAGGAGAGAGAAGGGGACACACCGGGGAGAGTGACCAGGACAGTAGATGGGAACAGCTGTCCTTTGAAGTTAGGGATCAGCAAGATGCTCTAACTTCAAAGGAAAGGTAGAAAACAACCTCCAGGAAAAATTGCTGGGGGAATTTTGTGCCAGAGCTTAAGCCAGTTGCCTGTGTGACTGCGATCAAAGCCTCGTTCCCATCCGTGGACTGAGGGGTCCTGGAACCTCAGGCTACCCCTCCAGATTTCCAGGTCTCTGACGAGCTGCAGTTTATATCCTGGACAGTTGTCCTTGCTCCTCCAGAGAGAATGCGCCAAGCCAGCCAGGAATACGCCATGAGTCCTGGCACAACGTGATTTACAGCCAGGCTGCCTGGATCCCTGTCAGAACCTTCGGAATGAGTTCACCATTCACAATCTAGTGTCATCATTATTGGCCTCGTGGGAGACATTTATTTCTTCACTGCCCTTCACATCTCAGCACAAGGTGAAAAGCTCTCAGGTTCTCACGACTTTTCCTTTGTCATGCAACATCTGCATCTCAGAACTCGGGGATATGTGCACACCAAGGTCTGAGTTCAGACAGAGGATATGTGCTCAGTCCCGGATGCAGTACTAGTACAACCCTGCTCATTCCCTGCATGAGTCCACTGTGACCCCTGCTGTGCATCTATCCTGACCCTCTGGGTTTACCTTAGTGCCCTCTGCCTAGAGCACCCTCCAGCCCCAGCTAGCATCCACAGTGTTTTCTCTGCATCATACCCTCCCTACAGACAGCTTCTTCCCCCGGGGTTCCCCCAATGAGCTCTTTACACCAATTGTTCCTCCCTGTTCTCTGACTCAGGATGAGGCACCTGCACTTTGTGCCCATCTCTACCTGTCCTGATTCAAAAACAGTGACGCATGGTGAGCTCATTGAGGATAACATCTTTGCCATTGATCTCTATCATCCTCATGCCTGTCCCTGGTCCTCAACCCTGTGTTTTCTCAACTGCAGAAAGATGAGGACGCAAAATCTGAGTGGCATACTCACAGGGCAATGGCTGCCATCAGCTAATAGTTTAGAGGCATTTTGTTGTGTTTGCTATAGTGGCAACAGTCTGTCTAGCTCAATCCCACTTCTAGACTGGCATTCTCAATGTTCATATCATTATTGGTAACTTGGCCCTGAGTTATAGCATCCTCTGTCCTGAGATTTTTTTTAATACTCATTTCACAAGCAATAAAAGGAGTGGGAGGCTCAGAGAGGTACATTCTTGCAGAGCACCGCAGGCTTCTTGATACAGAATGGCAGCCAAAGACGAAGGTCAGGTGGAAGATGAAGACGGTTGGGGAACCGTGCCTTCTTCCCTGTGGTAAGTACCTTTGTTCAGGTTCAAGGTGGGAAGACAAGGCCTGGGATCTTCACCGTTACATGAAGGAAAAAAGGTCCTAATTGATCCAAAAATACTTACAAGAAACATTCCTTACACGATTGGATTATACATCATCTCAGATGTGGGTAATGAAGCCAAGTCAGGCAATCTATCTTAAATGTTATAGTCTTTTAAAGCCAAAGTTAGTTGTGTTTAAAATCCTCTCTGGAACTAGGATGAACCAGTTGTGGAAGAAATGAGCTCTCCTGGGCACCAGCAATCCTCAGCTTAAGCCAGACTGGCCACACGGCAGGGAAGGCTGAGTCAGCAAGTTAGAGTTTGGAAGGATATGACCATGACCCAAGGTCTAGGTGGTAGTTTGATTTCAGCTCCATGTTTGTTTCTGTAGTGCTGGGAACAGAACCAGGGGCCTTGTGTATGCACTGGCACCACTGAGCCATACTCCAGTGGTTTGATTTCAACTGGACAAGGACAAAACCATGTGTGATGTCAGACTCAAATGACACTGCTAATGAAGGTGCCATCACCACCCCCGGTGACATCACAAACAAGCTGACTAGCAGTCACTGAGTTCATACTTGACAGTAAGCACCTTCGGGTCATATAGCTTCATCCAAATTCTCTGCCAACCCTCAAAACTGGCCTAAAGAGGAAGCATCACTCCATGGATGCTTGGGTCCCACCCTGTAGCTAAGAGAGGGAAAATTCTAGAAGCTACCTTGAGCACGGGCTGAGCTGATCACCCGTGCGTAATGCACACAGAAACAGCATTCATGACACCCAACGGTGATGGAGAAGAAGAGGTGGGTGGCAGGCCAGACTCTGCTCTTGCCTTGCCTGGAAAAGCAGATATACCACCTCCATACAACCTTAGGGTTGAAGGCAAACTCATGTGTACAGACACTGAAATTAGTTCCTGGTGTTCTCAGTATCTCCAGTTCCGTCTAGTCATTGGCCTGTCCGTCTATTTGTCGACACTTGCCAGTAAATGGCAGATAAAATATCCCTGATAGAAACGCAAGTGAGGGGATTGGAGAGAAGATGACTCAGTGGTTATGAGCACTGACTGCTCTTCCAGAGGTTCTGAGTTCAATTCCCACCAACTACATGGTGGCTCCCAACCATCTAGAACAAGATCTGGTGTCCTCTTCTGGAGTGCAGACAGACACTGTATACATAATAAATAAAAATAAATCTTTATTTTTTAGAAAAGAAAGAAATACAAACAAAATGAAAATTCAGAATTCAACAAGGCTTTTCTCCAAACCAAGAGGTTTCAAGCCACAGGTCAAATAAAGAGAGGTAATAGGTCCACAAAGAACAAGACAGAGACCCAAGAAAGCATCTTTTCTCCTCTAAGGGCCTGAGAGGTGAAAGGAAAAATATGGCCTCCAAAATGGCTTGTCTGACATTAAACGCAGCCTGCTTCCTGATCAGGAGAGGAACACAGCCACCCACAGCGGGAACACCACTCTGAGCGTCACCGAAACACACTGCAAATAAATAAGTACTGCCTGCCCCTTCTTCAGGCTCTCTAAGTAAACGCTACCATCTGAAGGACCAGCATCAGGCGTGAGGAATGCTTCTTAAATCAGAATCATGTCCACACTTCACTTTTCTAGGTGTCAATAAATTTTTATTAAAAGATAAAAACTATCTTTCCAAAACAGCCACTCTGCCGGTTTTGTGATTAGCTGCCGGGAAGCCCTGATTTCCCGAGTGGGTTCAAACCATGAATCTGCCACAGGGGCCTTTTAGTTTGACACTGGCGCTGTCAGGGGGCACCAGAAAAAGCATCATGAAGGTTCTGCTGCCTCTTGCCATGTGACCTCTGGGACATGCTCACCCCCAGAGCTCACCTCGCCCCCCCGCAGGCCAATATCAGTGGTATGAGAAATGGACCCAAGCGAATGGGGTCCCTTGAAGCAAAGCCTAGAGCTGTGTTCTAAATAGTAGATGAGGTACAGTGGGGACTGGCTGGAAACGAATATATTTAATCATAAGCTATTTCTAGCCTTCCTTTACAGTATTAACCCCACACCAACTCCACAGGGCAACCAGGAGTAAATCCAGCTTGCTCAGGCTTTTTGCAGACTCTCTTATTTTAAAAAATAAATAAATAAATAAATAAAAAGTCCTGAGCAAGATAAAGATAAAACCTCCACTTCTTTGAGTTTGATTTCTAGAGATGGTCACAAACTGGGCCACCCTTGTGAAAATACTTAAGAGTAATACAAGGTTTTTGGAAGGTCTATCATGGTTTTGCAAAAAATTAGTTTCTTGTTTCCAGCTGTTAACTGAGAATCCAGTTATTTTATTTAAAACTTTTTTATTAAATTGATTTATTGTATATATGCATATATATGCATATGTATGTACACACACACATATACACACGCACATACACACACACACATATATACATACACACACACACATATATATATACATACACACACACACACACATATATTTCATAGTGTACATATAGAGACCAAAGCACACTGCAATGGAGTTAGTTCTCTCCACCCTGTGGATCTGAGAATTGAACTCAGGTCCTCAGGCTTGGCAGCAAGCACCTATATACACTGAGCCATCTTGCTGGCCCAGAGAAATCTGTTATTTGCTTTTAATCCCAGCACTTTTCCAATGTAACTTATGACCATGTCACAAAATTGATATCGTTGCTATTTGAAAATTCCACGTTATAGCTTCTCTGCATTGTTTTGCAGATAACTGCAGGTGTTTCTTACCCCATCGTCATACTGATCCACTAAAACACTGATGTTCAGAGTGGGAATTAGGGCAAAGGCAAGCTTCAACAGGGTGCGTTTCACAAAAGTAGTCAACGCCTTGGCAACTATTTTCTTGTAAAGACCTTTTCACTCCCCTAGGCAACTTTGACAAGACACGACTTAGGGCCACCCCCATCCTCAGTTACCTTTCACCCCCTTTAGCCCTTTCCACCCTTGTTTCCATGGCAATCTTAGTTAAAACTACAGGCTTACTCCATTTCCATACACAACACTCCACGGGCCACGTGTCCACCCTGATTTCTTTCAGCACCCATGTACCGGATATTCACGTCACTCATTTGCTCATCCTACCACCTCCACTGTCTCCATCCTAAGAAAGACTCCTGAAGACAGGAGGGCTCCCTGCCTTGTTCACCGTGCACCACCGGGTCTAGTCCTGGGCTGGGCTGGAGCTGAGTGTAGCCAGTCTCCAAACACAGGTAGAATAAGTGAGTCAATGAACAGCAATGAGGACCCGTCAGCATCTCAGAGGTCAGAGAACGTGGCTGACAGGACCAGAGGTCAGAGAACATGGCCGACAGAACCAGAGGTCAAAGAACATGGCTGACAGGACCAGAGGTCAGAGAACATGGCTGACAGGACCAGAGGTCAGAGAACATGGCTGACAGGACCAGAGGTCAAAGAATGTGGCTGACAGGACTAGGTTGTAGGTGCTCTGCCTCATTTAAGGAAGACCAACAGATTCCATCATGGTTTGCTTAGGGGCTGTCTTGAAAACTCTGTGAAAAGGATCATGGGAACGAGTGGTGAAATAGATTAGTAATGTCTGCCCTGATGTATGAGAAGTGCTCACAGGAAGAACAGATGTTTGATTTAGCACAAACACTTAATTTTTATTGATTTATCTTCCTCAGATGGGGTCTTTCTCTGTAAGCCAGGTCAGACTTTACCTTGGGCCAGTCCCTGCTGTACTAGCTTCTCAAGTGCTAGCATATTACAAGCCTGAGATACTCTGCCTAGTCTAAGTACTCAGTATCTTAAATCTTGTTTATATCATGCAAATAAGAATTCCATAGGAGCCGGTCTTTATGAAGCATCTCTACAATCTTAGCACTCGGGGGTAGAGGCAGATAGATCAGGAGTTATCAGCTTCAATTACATAGTGAGTTTAAAGTCAGCCTGGGCTACATGAGACCCTGCCTCAAAAACCAAACAACAAAAGCCCACAGCTCTAGCATTTGGAGACAAAAGGCAAATCAGGGCTTTGAGCAAATTAAAGGAAAGGGGAAAGAAGAGAAGCATTTGGGTAAACACTGCAGGACACTCTCACACTTCTGCCACTGTGCAAGTGGAGTAAACCCATGTACAACCATTCCGGGCAACCTCCTGTCTCAGATCATGGGTCAGCCAAGTCCTCACTTCCTGGACTTCCTTTGTCAGAATAAGGACATGGCTGAGCACTATGCACGGCAGTCCTCCACCTGACTTCTGAGGTCACTGTAGTCCTCCCCCTGACTTCTAAGGACACTAGTCTTCCCTCTGACTTCTAAAGTTACTGTAGTCCTCCACTGACTTCTGAGGTCACTGTAGAGGCTCCTTCCCTGAGATTCCCTGGGCTCAGACAGGTTTAGTACCCCCAGATGCTTCAGAAAACTGCCATCAGACATTGTATCTGCCCTTAGATGGTACCCAAGACAGCAGTTTCAGCTGACACATACCAATTTAAACTCTCAAAATCTTTTTTTTTTCAGAAAATTCCAACAAAGCTTTTCCTGAACAAAAAAGGTCACAATTTAAATTCATAAAAATTATAAGGCCCAGGAAGAAGCTCCCCAGTGCCTGGAGTCTCTGTCACTCCATGACACTGAGCCATACCTGCCTATGAGTCCCTGCACGACAGTCACCCTGGTATTGCCAACCTGGACCTCACCTGGGGCTGGAGAGATCCCACAGTCAGACCAAGGCTGCCTCAGCCTCCTGCCCACTTCCTTGAAGCCCTCCCCTAGCCAAACTGGAGGAGAGATCTTCATTAGAGCCATCACTCCGGAGGCTGAAGAGCCCTGTGCAAATGGTAGAGATTGCTCAGCAAACATGAGGGTCACCCAGCAGTCTAAATAAATAGACACACACCAAGGTTTCCGTGACCCAGAAAGCCCAAAGAAAATACGGTTTTACATAGCGAAGAGGGAAAAAAATGATATCTCCCATCTAAAATAGCTGATGAGTATTTTTCCCTTCCACTTGGGCAAAGTAACAGTTTGAGGATGAGCAGAGAATTGGAGTTCTTTGTAATTCCCTAAGGAGTCATCTGTGGGAGAGATCTGAGCCAGGGAGAAGAACGGGCTGGATGGGAGGCTCCAGTGCAGTGGGATGGGGCAGGGCGAGGAGGAAGTTCAGTCAAGAGTTATTTTCAGTAGTGTGGGGATGCAGCCTCTCCCAAACAGGGCTGTGTGTTTCTTGAGGGTGAGCACTGGGCTCCTGCCCCAGATGTCCCATCCCTTCCTGCAGGCCATCCCCTTCACAGTGTGTTATAGTTCCTTAGTGAGTAAGATCACACATCTCACCCTTAAAGACTGTGATGTCACAGGCTGCAGACTCACACACAAACACACACACATGCATGTACGCACACGCACACACACATTCATGCACACATGCTTCAAAGTGGCATCCACATCAATATCTCAATGTGAACCCTCTTAAGGCATGCAGCTTTTCTTTTTGCTGCAACAAATACCTAGCCAAAACCACTTAAAGAAGGAATGGTTTATTTTCATATAGTTCAACGATACAGTCATCACAGAGGGAAAGTGGTCTGTCAGAAGCATTATATTATATCCACCCATTTCCACATTTTACTCAGTACAGGTTAAGCATGGAATGTATTATCCACATTTAGGGTAAGTTTTCCCACTGAACCCAACCTAGAAACTCCCTCCTAGACATGCTCAGAGATTTGTCTCCTAGACTAGTCTAGGTCCTGTCAAGTTGACCATCATGGCAGAGAATCACTAAAAGCCACCTTCACCGTTGCTAACCCAGGTCAGCAGTAATTTTAACTGTTTATTGTTATATAAGCAATACAGGTGTGCCCCAGCATTGACTGAAACCATTGTGCAATGATTTCTCTTTAGAACACTGCCTTCATGGGTGATGATACCCAAGTAGTGTACCTAAGATCCTTAGCAACAGTCATCAGGTAAAGTCACCCTGATCAGCTTGGCTAAGTTAAGGCCAATCGCGGACCACACACTGCAACTATAACCCAATTGACTGCTCAGTTTTAGACTGCCCTTCACGAAAGATGCCAGAAGGAGTAAGAAGTCATCAGAAGGCAGAAGGATGGCTCATTACACTTCTTCACAAATGAGAGAGATCTCCAAGAAGAAAGACACAGCACTCTCTCCCATCCAACTCATGGAAACCCATGGCTGCCTGGACTGCCTTAGGCAACTCTCCCATCTCTGGAAGGGTGGATCCCACTTTCAAGGTGGTGGAGAAAGGCTGGGTTCTAAGGGTTGTCTTTGCCCGTGAAAACCAGTCTAAGGATCTTTTTGCCCTTTATTGCTTTCTATATACACCAGCGATTTTTAATTAAATTGGCTTTTTGATGTTGGAGGTTTCTAGCTCCTATTATTGCTCATGCCCACAGACATACTGTCTGCAAGCACACTCTCCTCTTCTGTAGGCTATCTCTTCTCTGATAACTGTTTCCTTTGCTGAGTCGAAGCTTTTTACCCAGATATATCCAAGCCCCTTTTCTAGCTGGTATTAAACTGTTCATGAGTAAACCCTCAGGAGCTAAACACCTCCCATTAGGCTCATTGTCCAACAGTTTGCATAAGAACTGAGTTCCCATTGCATGTTTTCGTTTTTTTTTTTGGAGATTAAAAAAAAAACCATAAGTGAACTCCTTTTTAATAGTAATTCCTCCACTAACATGCAATAATTAGAATGAAAAGACCTAGAGAACATTGCAGCAACAGTTTAACCTATTTCATAACTTCACCAAGGAAGTCTGCGCTTCAGAGAGATATTCCCAAACCCATGGTGGTGGTTAGTTTGAATCATCAACTTGACACAACCCAGAACCACCTGAGACTAGCCTCAGTGAGGGACTGTCTATGCTGGACTGGCCTATAGGCCTGTAAAGGGATTGTCTTAATTAAGTTAATTGATTTTGAAAAACACAGCCCACTGCGGGTGGCCCCATTCCCAAGGCTGGGGATCCTGACATGTGATATATATATATATATATATATATATATATATATATATATATATATATGCTGTAGGTGTGAGCAGGTGCTTCAAGCTTCTGCTACTATTCCTTTCTGCTATGATGAACTATAATCTGGAACTGTAAACTTTCTCCCCAAAATTGCAGCATATTTTATCAAAGTAGCAGAAATGAAGGCAAATATTCATGAATTTGAAGCAGCAAGCATTTTAGAGTATGACAGGATGTTAACCGGTGTTGTGAAAGGGGTTAGTGATCAAGTGTGCCTTAGAGACACAGATTAAACCAAGCTTTTTTACTACAGGACTTCTCAGAACCTTTAATAAGCTTAGAAATTTCTTTCCTAAATCTGAGAGAAGAGAAACTGGGGAACTGGCATCTGCTGCCCCTTTCTGGTACATATGCCCTCTGCTGCCAGGGGCGTTGAGTTTGTCTCTCCAGAATAGATACACATTCCATCCACCTAACCTACAACCCTGTGTCTGGCCCCCACACCCACACAGTTTATTCTAGTTTCTTTGTCTCTTATCATTCCCTGTAGTTTGGGAAGTATAAATTCACTGGTAGGCCAGAACTACGTGGTCCCTAAGCAGGAAAATTTATTTTCAAAGCAAGAAAAGCAGAGTGAGGGCTGAAGGGACAGCCACTCCAGGGTATCTGACACCCTCTTATGGCCTCCACCAGCATGAGAACACATCCACAGATACACACATCCACAGACACACACATCCACAGACACACACATCCACAGACACACAT
>NC_022014.1:42768948-42769474 GCF_000317375.1 Microtus ochrogaster
AGACACACACATCCACAGACACACACATCCACAGGCACACACATCCACAGACACACACATCCACAGACACACACATCCATAGACACACACATCCATAGACACACACATCCACAGACACACATCCACAAACACACACATCCATAGGCACACATCCACAGACATCCACAGACACACACACATCCACAGGCACACACATCCACAGACACACACATCCACAGACACACACATCCACAGACACACACATCCACAGACACACATATTCACAGACACACACATCCACAGGCACACACATCCACAGGCACACACATCCATAGACACACATCCACAGACACACATCCACAGGCACACACATCCATAGACACACATCCACAGACACACATCTACAGACACACACATCCACAGACACATACATCCACAAACACACACATCCATAGGCACACATCCACAGACACACACATCCACAGACACACACATCCACAGATACACATCCACAGACACACACATCCACAGACACACACATCCACAG
>NC_022014.1:42769574-42777214 GCF_000317375.1 Microtus ochrogaster
AGACACACACATCCACAGACACACACATCCACAGGCACACACATCCACAGACACACACATCCACAGACACACACATCCATAGACACACACATCCACAGACACACACGTTCACAGACACACATCCAAAAACACACATATCCACAGTCACATACATCCACAAACACACACATCCACAGACACACATCCACAGACACACACATCCACAGACACACACATTCACAGACACACACATCCACAGGCATGCACATCCACAGGCACGCACATCCATAGGCACACACATCCACAGACACACACATCCATGGGTGCACACATGAATGGGCACACGCATCCATAGGCACACACACATACACATAACTTAAAATATATCTTAAAATAAGAAAGGCATCAGCATTCAACTGCCATGGCTTCCTGACTGTGATCAGCTGCAACCCTCTCTTTAATCCCAGCTAAAACCAGGCTCACAAAGAGGTCTTTATCATGGAGGACTCTCCAATGTACTTTACAGAGTAAAGAGAAAAGGTTATGACACTGGGTGCAAATCTTGACTTTGGAAGTATCATTTTTAATGTGTGTGCCAGAATCTTACTACCAAAGGTTTTTATAAAAGATATTTTAATCCCCCACCACAATGTGTGTGTGTGTGTGTGTGTGAGAAAGAGAGACAGACAGAGAGAGAGAGAGAGAGAGAGAGAGAGAGAGAGAGAGAGAGAGAGAGAGAGAGAGAGTGCCTGTGGGGATAAGAGGTGCTGGATGCCCTGGATCTAGAATTACGGGCAGTTATAGGCACCCAAACTTAGGTCCTCTGCAAGAACAGAGCTTGTGCTTAGGCACTGAGCTATCTCCCCCTCAACTCCATTAAAATCCTTTTATATAACCATAAAACATAACCTAACTGGGACTTTTCCCCTCCTTGCTTTTCAAATGAAGAGGCACAATCAAATGATTCCCCTTTAATAACTATATCTATATCACCAATGTCATGGCCAATGTCTCTTTGATTTTCCCTTGCAGGGTCAGAAACAGCCTGCCAGATCAAGAGCTTAAAAGGAGTCAGACTTCCCTATTCTGTATCTGTGTTCTTCCCTCAAGGCCTCCACACACCTTCCCCTGCCCCTATAGTAGTTAGTCCCCTTCCCAAGTGCACTTAAAGGGATTAAACAACTACCAGGCCTCACCCACACAAGGTATGCAGAGACCACACTTCCCCACTCCTTCTCAATGCTCTCTCCTAGTCACCCTGACCTTCCAAATATGCAGAACAAAGCCTTATTCCCATCTGTTACAATAACCACCAAAGCCACCACCCTTCAGAGAGTAACATAAATTCTTATCAGGTCCACACACTGTCACCATGTGTGTCAGAGCTGACTGTCCAGCCTGCCACAGCCAATCCATGCCACTTTGGTAATGATGGAACAGCCTCAGGGAAAATCGTTGGCTCATTCAACTTGGCTTCAGCTGCAAGCAAAACCTGCCAGACCTCATTCACCTCTCTCCCTCTCTTGCTCTTCTCTCTCCTGGCCGTGGCTTTCACACAGCCCTCCCAGGGGAGCACAGTGTCTCCTGTGGTTGGACTCTGCATGCATATAGAAATACTATCTACATAATTTATCACCCCAGCACATTTCCTTCCCTTCCCTACACGGATATGGACCACTGTCTCTATCAGGGGAGCCCGGGAGAATTTTACATATTGAATGTGCCTTTGTACAAATATGACATTTGCCAATCACTGGGCAAACTGTATTCTTTTTTTTTTAAATCACAAAAACCAAACAATGAGTTTTATTGCTATTACTAACTGGAATATATTCACAGTAGCAGAAATGACTGAAACTTCTTCAGCAGAGACCAAGCCAGTCTAAGGGATGGCACTGAAAATATGAGATCTGGAGCACATTGTTCAACCAACAGGCAGTTCGCTGAGTTAGAGAGTGTATTTCACAGGTAGCTGCTGGTCTGAGCCTCTTCCAGGCAGCTCAGCTGGTTGAGTTTCCAGGTCTTTGGTCTTTGCTTCTTTCAAGTATCTCAGCTAGTATGTTAATCTTAACGGCACTTCTACTAACTTATGCTAACGTACAAGCTTGGAGAGAGTGTGCCCAGTGAGTCTACTCGGTTTCAAAACTTTCTGATATTTGAATTGTTTGTTTCTCGAGAATTAAGATGTGTCTCTTCAAATGGATTTTTCTCCTATGCCTAGAATGCACTGAATCTTACCAAGATGATATGTTTTTCTCAGAGATAATTTTTATATAATTATCAAACTCTCGTCAGAATTTTAATCCAGATTTCCATAGATCTGAGCAGCTCACAGACATCATCAGAGAAGTATCTTTGTACAGTGAGCAATAATAGCACAGAATCTCATGTGAGATGCAAGTTCAGAGGATAGGTATTGGAATATTCAGCCACAGATGGGACACGTCTATCATCCCTATCATACACGCAACATTACCGACGAAATTCTCTACTCAAAATGAAGTGATATTTTGTTTGTCTTTTAACAAGCAAACACACACACACACACACACACACACACACACACACGTTTGCCTGAAGATCAGAGTGCAGAGCTAAGCCACTAGAGGCCAAGGAGTGGTAGCACAGGACTCGGGAGACAGAGGCAGAAGGGTCTCTGTTCATTCAAGGCCATCCTGGGCTACGTGACACTGAGTCTGTCTAAAAGAGAAACAGAGCTCACACAAAGGTGTTCCCACACTTGGGATCCCACATATTTAATCCCAACAGTAGGAAGGTGGAGACAGGAGTGATATGGCTGGGCAGAGAGAGGACTATAAGGCAGAAGGCGACAGGAGCTCAGTGAAGTCTGAGGAGCAGTCCGAGGTGCACACTGAAGCAGTCAGTAAGAGGATGGGTAGAGACAGGATCACCCCTTCAGTCAGAGGATCTGGGAGTTGTAAAAGGTCTCTCCAGTGGCGCAAACTGTATTCCTTAATGCCTCCATGCCACTGCTAAGACTTGTTCCCTGGCTAGAGGGGCCCTTTCTCCTGACCTCGTTCTGACACTCACCTAATAATAAAAGACTTTCATTGCTTCAGATTCTTGTGAGTATCCAGTCTCATAGGATGTGGTCTAGGAGTCTGTGTGCAATGCCCCTATGGTGAGCTGGAACGGCCTTTGCTCCATGCTTGGACACCTAGCTAGAACTTGTACTTCTGTAGCCATGAGGTTTGGTTCAGGAACATGTATGTGATGGAAGCCAGCTGGTAACAGTCAGTCAAGAACTTCTGCTCTCACTGCTAAGGAACTATCTTTTCGCGTGAAGACACTACGGTGGCAGCCCATAATCCCATCACTACAGAAACGGTCCCTGTCCCCACTTGAACATGATGTGGCAAATGCAAGGAAAGAGCTTCCAGAGAAGTGATGATATTATTCAGGACATTGCTTCATCTTTAGGATCAAGCCACGTTTGAAACTAATACTGTCCACTAGCTTTTCAAATCTGTGACCCAAAAACTGGTGGCATCAATGGTGGTAGTGGTGGGTGATAGTGATGGTGATGATGGTGATGTTGGTGGGTGATGATGATGATGGTGGTGATGGTGATGTTGGTAAGTGGTGGTGATGGTGATGATTGTCTAAGTTGGCCTATAGTGTTAGATTGGATCGCATCCACGTCAACCTAATCCTCCTTTAGAACATTGCTGCTACATAACCTAGGGAACAAAGGGTTGTTTTGGCACAAGACCATCTCATGTTACAGAAAGCATTCAGTACTATCTCAAAGTCCACAATCATAATAGCATCAGTGCTATTCAAAAGTCCAAGTCTCAAGACAGCATCTTAAGTTTGAGTTCCTACCAAATTAAAAAAAATACATATTCCCCATGTGATGACATAGTGCAAACATTCCTGTTTCTAAAGGAAGGAATGGGAAACTGTGAAGGGACAACGAGACAGAAGCAAGACCAGAACTCAGCAGAGCAAACGAGATAAGCAGCTCCGTGTCTGGCATCTGAAGCTCATGATGGTATCACATGGGCACCAATGGACTCAGGAAGTCCTGCTTTTCCAGTTCTGTTGGGTGTGGTATGTATGGTCTCTCCTGGGTGACTCCACTCAAGGCCTGAAGTCCTCTTTAGTGAGCATCCCATGTTTCTAGCATATCCAGCATCCTAGGGTCTCTGCTGTAACTTGGGCTTTACATTCATGACATTACCCATAGCACACTCAGGAGCTGCATGCAGGGACTCTAACCTTGTCAACAAGTTTCCTAATCTCAATGACTTTCTTTATCTGTAATCTAAAGCTGGTGGCGTCAGGGGTGGTGGTGAGTGATGATGGTGGTTTCACAGTCCCTTCACTCTTATGTCTTGAGTGCCTGCAAAAACCAGTGCAATGTGGAAAATGACACAAAATTCAGCTGTCAGTTCAAGGTGTAGGAATGGCTGCCTGAAGGAACCTGGGACAACATTCCCTAAGGTGCCCCTGTTGGAGCAGGATTCTTTTTTAGTTGCTCTCTTTTCTTTTAAAAATACGAATTATTTATTGAGGTACAATGCAGTAGATACTTAAATATACTATAAACATCCCAGGCTTTAAAAATTCCATTAGTCATTCTTAAATGCGCATTTTGAAGATGAAATTAAAATCAGAACATATGAATAAATAAAATTACCAAACTAATTATATTGTAGAATAGCTAAAGTTGAGTGATAGACTATGATAGAATGCAATGGAAGGATGGATGGTTTTGACTATTCGATTTGAGATAAAAGACTTAGAGCTAGAGAGTTGGCTCAGTGGTTAAGAGTACTTGTTGCCATTATAGAGCACCCAGGTTCAGTTACCAACACCCACATGGAAGCTCATGACCATCTGTAAGTCTAATCCCAGGAGTGTGGCTAATATACCCATGCCGCTACACTCAAGAAAACTGCTTTTTTTTTCTTCTCACAGCAGGTCTCAATAGTTTCTTGACTGGCAGTGGGACCTCGTGCCCACTTCCTCTTCTCCATGCTGAGATTTTGTACAGCCTGTGTGTGCTCTCACAGTTGCTGAGTGCATCAATCGTGTTGTGCCTGGAAAACACTGCTACCTTGGTATCTTAGATAGAGTTTCCATTGCTGCAACGAAACACCATGACCAAAACGCAAGCTGGGGAGAAAAGAGTCTATTTGGCTTATATTTTACATTATGGCCCATCACTGTAGGAAGTCAGGGCAAGAACTCAATCAGAGGCCATGGAAGGGTGTTGCTTAAAGGCTTGTTTCCCACGGCTTGTTCATCCTGCTTTCTTATAGAATCCAGAACCAGGGATGGCACCACCCACAATGGTCTGGGCCCTCCCCCATCAATCACTAATTTAAAAAAATGCCTTCCAGGCAGACCTTACAAAAGCTTTTTCTCAATGGAGGTTCCCACCGTTGAGATAACTCTAGCTTATGTCAAAACAGCACACTTAGAGTCACCCATCACCTCTGACTCTTATAATCCTCCCATCTCCTCTTCTGCATAACCCCTGAGCCCTGAGGGCAGGGGTTTGATGAAGACACCCCATTTAGGGCTGAGTGCTCCGAAGTCTCTCACTCTCTGCGCACTGTCCAGTTGTAAATCGGTATCAATTACCACTCCTGCAAGAAGCAGTTTCTCTGGTGCAGACTGAGAGATGCAAATTTCATAATTCAAATGAGGTTAGTCCCGGAGCTTTAGATGGACAGGACCTTGTCCTCCGGGCACCTTTCCTTTTGCTCTAGGGCCAAGTGTTCATTTACTACTTTTGCTGATCAGTGACACTAAGGTAATAATTATAGCTGCTTTTTGTCTGATCTTACATGATCTTCTCCACCTAAAACTTCAGCCGTGTTCTTGCTCTTGCCCTCGTCAACTGAACAGTTTTCACAACTTTCTGCTTTCTCTCACTGGAAATATGACTAAGAACAATGAGCAATGATTATACCACTACCTGGGTGCTCTACTATCAAGAAATTTCCTCCATCAAATGAGTTAGTCCATTGATTTTGCGTCCATCCTCACTCCAATTTTCAAAATATGAATAGAACATATTTTCTAAATATCAGATAAATTATCAAATGTGGCAGGAATGGCCTCTAATCGTTATTGATTCTTTGATCTGTTCTCAGACTTTAAGTACACAATCTGTAAGGTAAATATTCATTAAACTTTAAGACCTGTCACACCAGAAATTTGCTGCCCCCAGCTAGCATATAACATTCCACAGATCCTATAACCTCTTAAGGCAGTACCTCTAGCTGTGCATCAAATATGCAAACATGGGAGCTGATGAAACACATATGTTCTATATTCAAGACGAAAGGATTAAGGTGTCAATGCCTTCAATGGTGTCACTCTTGGGGGCTCAGAAACACAACCCAATTGAAGGCTTCCCACCCAGGTCTGTGTCCCCTCTGCAGGAAGTTCACATCCAGTGATTGTAAACACTGAGTGTCTGCAGTTGAGACCAAATGAATCCTGGTATACTATTCTAAGGCCCTTTCCAAATGCTTGCCATGCCTCCCAAAAATCTTCAGCAGCATCCTGTGCTCCTTCCTAAGCTCCTCCTGTATCTGATTCTTGAGACTCATGCCTTCATCCTATGGAATCATTCATTATTCCTTAGCTTGCAGCTAACAGGCTGTGTCTGATCCCTCTCCATGAAACTCTAACCCTAAGGATTCGTCTTTGTTTTCTGAAGCCTGTTCACTTTGTATAAATCTGTGCTCATCATAAACAGAGGGACATTCAACATGTGTCCCTGTGAAAAGCTACACTGTTCTCACTGTTGGGGAGGTGTGGGGGATGTATTAGTCATCTAGGGCTGTATAACAAATTATCCCCAAATTTAGCCACCTAAAGCAAAAGCCCAGTTTCTGAAGTGAAAGAATTATGTGACCTGAGATCTCTCTCACAAAATCAGAGACAAGACATCAGGCACAGCTGCTGTCACCTGAAAACCTAGTGGAACCTAGGGTCTCTACTTCCACATGGTGACTCATGCTGGGCCTGGTGTTTCAAGTTCATAAGCCAACACTTGTCAGGTTGATGAAGGAGGATTGTCAGAAGGTCATGGCCAGCCTAGGCTACAGAATGAAGTAAAACAAAATGAAGGAAGACGGTGAGTCACAAGGCTGATGGCAGAAGAGCTTAGTCACAGAGTCTAAGTCTTCCCCCTGCCTCTCCCTTCTTTGCTCTCCTTACACCACAGAACCTGGCTTTGCTCAGAATGACAGCAGCGGGAAAGCATGGAGGGAGTCACTCTGACTTAGATTTTCATGGCAGACATCCTACACTCAAGAGAAGAGAGCTGGTGAATGGGGAAATGAAGACTGTCTAGGAAAGGAAGAGTCTTAGGGATAGTTTGAAGATCCTGTTTAAACTGTGAGGATGCTGTCCATTACATTCAATAGCCCCAAGAAAATCCCTTCCAATCCCCCTACAAAGGGATCTTAATCCTGTTTAGCAGCTGCCTGATTGTTTTTCCCTCCAAACACAACGAACCGTGTAACAGATCTTTTTACTCTTTTCTCCTCAGAAACTTAAAGCACATCTACAGGCACCTCCATCCAGGATAAAATATTCCACAGCATGTAATTTATGTAGTATCTTGATCTTTAAATTGTCTGCCCTTGTCTCTAGTTTTCTTTTTTTTTTTTTTT
>NC_022014.1:42783449-42800405 GCF_000317375.1 Microtus ochrogaster
GTGCTGGATGGGCAGGTAGCAAACAAGGCGCCAACCCTGCTCTTTGCAGGCAGGCTATAGAAACAAAGGAACTCCCTCCCGCTTGGGTGCCCCGAGGATTCGGACCCAGTGCCCAGACAGGCTGGGCTGGTTGATGTTATGTGCCTAAGGAGGGCGGTCTCTAGTTTTCTTTTGACAGGACTTTTCCTAGTTTAAAATTTACTTCACTTTGCTATAAGCTTCGCAGGCTAATAAGCTGACTTGGAACCTTGTTTTTAGGACGAGGTATGGGGTAAGCAAAACAGTAAATACAAGACTATACACATGTAGACACACACATTGAAAATAACTCTCTTGATTTGCCCATCTATATACCCAGAATCAGTGCACCAATTTTTTTGAGGGAATTCAGGTCACTATGCCTGACAGAGCTGGTGGTAAGGAGACTCTCAATGGCACTTAGGACCCCCACGGACCCCCATCTCCCGTCAGTAGTGTGCCATGCTCAGTAATCAACCATTTCAATACTTCCTCTACTTAACCCCCAGGAAATCTGCAGAGTAGGCACTCCCACTTACCTGACATGGTTTCCATGGGTGGAAAAATGGAACCAGGGTTACCTTCCGGAAAGTGGTAGAAGGGCTAAGATACTAACCAGGGACCACCCAGTTCTGCAAGAAAGCTACGCATTGCTGCTGCTGCTGGGCAGATGGCAACATAGTTTGTAACATATTGTCAGGAAGGCCAAAGCTATGCTGGAGCAACAACCCAGTGGCACCTGCCACTTCCACCAAGTGCACCAAGAGGAGGTCAACCCAAACAGAGATAGTGCAAGCCATGAGGACTGATAAGATTATGGGCTACATGGTCAGTGAACAAGACAAAAGAGGCTGTATTTGTATATTCTTTCTGTCTTGTTTGGCTCTCCGACCTGAAAGCAAGTCATGAAGACAACTGTCTTATGTTTTATTTTTAAGTCTGAAAGCAATACTAAACAAAACAGAAGGTCTGTTACATAGTCAATTAATGAACTCAACTACTTAATTAAAGAGATAGTCCCTGATAGATAGTTGGGGGGGTGATATCATGCAAAGATAGGTAGAAAGCAGGGGGGAGGGGATGGAAAGGAATAAGAGGCCTATGAAGTTCCCTAAGGAGAGAAATGGGGGAAGGGATTCCTCATGCTCCTCCCTTTTCTACTTCCTCTTTCTAACCACCTCAAATTAATAGAATTTAATCAGTGTGGTTCCCAGACTGAGACACCAGCTGAGCCGTGTTTGCAGGTGAAACGGCTCAATGCACGTTAAAAGGTCAACTCTCAAGTCTGCCTGTCTCCTCCCTAGCTGGCATTGGCACTGGAGTAGAAAGTAATTTAGGCTAGGCATCATTTTATCACCATGAAAACTGCTAATAAGTGATACGTCCCAAATCATAGATATCAGACCTGCTCCTGGAGAAGGGAATCGATAGATTAGTGCTGGCCACTTTCAGAGGGAGTGAAGCTCAGTGGACGAATGTAAATGAGCTGAGGAAATGTTGTCTGTTGTTCTTTCTGTCGGACCTGGGCTCAGGTTGTGGAGAACATGGAGATGTCAATGGGCTGATTGGAGGACTGGGCATGATGTTGGCACATCAACAGACAGTGAGAGTAGTCAGCATGATCTGTGGCAAGGGCCTGCCCCACACTCAGCACTGAGTGTCCAGAACATCCTGTGTAGAAGAATTCAGAGCTCCCAGAGCATACCCCAAGCTCTAGAGCAGAGTGCCACCATCAGTTAGTAATATCTGCCATGGGCACACAAAAGAAACACAGAAAGTCCTATGTTTACCATGGCTGACCTCTTTACAATCCCATCATTAGTATCCTTCCAGTACCCTCATCTCACCAGCCCCTGTCATTTCCAACGTCCTCTTATTCCTGAAACCTGAGATGGGAATTTTCACAGCCCCCTGAGACACGGTTGTTGTGTCCCGGTTTTCTTCCAATAAAATGTTGCATCCTGCACAGAAGTTTATTAAGCTCAGGCTGTAAACAATTTCAGTAGCTTCAGGAAGTCCCTAAAGCTGATCAGATTCACTAAACCCCCTTCTTACCCAAGCATATATAAGCAGTAAGGATGAAGAGACACCTTTAGATCAGCCCAGTTGCCTAGAGGACTCTCCAACAAGCTGCCTAGGCAAGGTTTCATTGCCTGGAAGAAGCAGCAACCAGCCTAGCTGCCCGGAAGAGGCTCAGACCACCCATAACCAACTGGGCTACCTGGAAGACACTCTTCAGCGTGCCACGCTGCCTGCAGGCTGTGCAGTATGCTCTAGATTTTCAGCTTTTGTAAGATGTCACCCATGCTGGGGTAGGCTTGGGTGATACAGTTGTCTTTGGGTCATTTCTGCTCCTGTAAGTAATCCTCAAAAACTTAATGTTCACCAAGTTAAACTTTAGTGGTATCAGTACTTTGTCTTTCATTATTTTCCTATCTGCAGTGAGAAGTCATTTGGTCCCATCTCTTTAGGAATAATGCATGCCATACAACAATTATAGAATAATTCAGGAAGTGTATCTTTCCACATGCCTGTTACAAACATGTCTGAGTTGTCTGCTGCTCATGCTCTTCCTCCCTTTTGCTGCACAAATGCCCTGCCTTGGAAAGACTTGCACCAGGAATGGGGTGAGGAAGCCATTTAGTCCTATGCAAATGTCCCCTTAACAGATAGAGAGCCATACCACACCCGCAGGATCTGCTGTGTAAGACTGAACTGTCTCTAAATAGAACATGGCTTCAGGTTTTTCCATGGGGGACCTGCATCAGCATTTCCATAAGTAAGCCACTGGGCAAAAGCGACTTTCTCTTCAGCATCCTTTGCCTCTAGCAAATCTCAGCTATGCAAAGAGAAGCAGGTTAAGGAGATGGGGTCACAGCATAGGAGGAGAGAAAGAAGCAAGAAGTAGGGAAGACCCTGACCTCACCTCTCAGGCTCAAAGTTGCCTTCCAACCAGTGGCCTTGGCCCCCTGGACTGTGAGCATGCTGTCTGTCCCCTCGCTCCAGAGTGCCCCATGTTTTTTCAACAGGGATAACTCAGTTTACCTGAAGGTATTAGCTGCTAGTCACTCCCTCAAGGACGTGTCTAAAGCCTAATACCCTATAAGAATTATATTCTAGTGATCTCCCCCTTGTTAAGCATCAACACAGGTCACTTCACTTAAGGGACAACATTAGACAGGGCTGTATTCTCACTGTTCAAATGCAGAAGTGAGGCTCAGAGAGGTCAAGAGTCATCTATACAGTAACACAGACCTTACACCTAAATGAACAGCAGAACCAGGTTTAAAGATGAGCCCTGGCTACTCTTGCTGAGGACCTGAGTTTGGTTTCCAACACCCACATGGTGGTTCACCACCATCTGTAAAAACTCTAGCTCCATGGAATCCAACATCCTCTTCTCAACTCCTCGGGTACCAGGCAACGCATACATGCAAAAAACATAAATGCTCATACACATAAAACAAAATAATTTTTAAAAACCATAAAAAGCAGACAAGCAAAAACCAGATCCAGGCCATCAAGCTGGCTTAGTGGTTTAAAGTGTAAAGCTAAAATGAAGTCTAACAATCCAAAGCTAAGGGAGGGATCCCAGCAAAGCATAAACAAGATGAAGTCATACCTGTGTGATCTAGTTCTGGGAAGGTGGAGGCATGAAGATCAGAAGTTCAAGATGATTCTCAGCTCTAGTTAGCTCAAGGCCAGCCTGGGCTACAGGAGAACCTACCATTAAAAAAAAAAAGTTCAAGAGAAGGAGGCCAGTCAGTGTCATCTGAACTATATCTACCCTCCCCGTAACCTGGTTTCGTCATGCAAATAGAAAAGCACAATCCTGAATTCATTAGGTTGCCAGCAAGATGAAATGAAATAGAGCATGAAAGAGCATTCTTGGGGTAGGGAAGATGGCTCAGTGGTTAAGAGTGCTTGCTGGTCCTGCAGAGGAGCAGAGTTTGGTTCCTAGTATCCATGTTGGGACATAAAAACCTGCAATGGGATCTAGATGGGTCTGAACTCCCTCTCCCAGCAATGGGTTCAGACGGATGCCCAGGATACAGATCCAGACGCTCTAAGTGTGCACCTTTAAAAATCTCTTTGAAAAAAAAAAGCCCTTAGTCCAAACCAAGCAAATCTGAATTGATGTGTTGAGGACCCAGGGCACACAAAACCTTAAAGTGTAGTTACACCTCAAACGAGCTATGCCCGGCAGGTGCTGTCACCTATCTGATAGCTCAGATATGTACAGTGGTCATCCAAAGTCACACAACAAATAAATCCAGTTGCTGTTTGTGCAGAGTTCAGCTGGTGTCTGGATGTTATTTGACTTTTCCAGGGAGGAGGTGTACTCTTTCATCCATAAGCACCTCCCCCCACCAGTTTACAATCTGGGAACCCCAGGCAGTTCATCAGAATGCCCCCTAGCCAAGACTCTATACTTCCTAGATTCGCTCCTCAGTTCCTAAATCCATTATCCTTTAAAAAAAAATCACAAGAGACAAGCATATCAGCAAAGAAGGGATGGTTACAGAGAAGCCCATCTCTTTATCAACCTCCACCATGCTTTTAACTTCAGGCCATGAGGGAGAAACAAGAGCCATGAGCAACAGTCACAGAATCATCTCAGACAGAGCAAAGAATGCCACACACACACACACACACACACACACACACACACACACACACACACACCAGTCCCAGAAGCGAGTGCTTCTCCGCTGTGTGGCTCTTCTTATTTTTCCATCTGGAGATGGGATCAAGTAAAAGCAGATGTGTGGGGGTTGGAAACCCCACAAAGTCATGTTTGGTTCATAGGTCTCCAAGAGAAGCCCTAGAGGCACTGCAGGTCCTTGCAGAGAAAAAGCCAGTAGGGATAAATCCTGGTGCCAGTGGCCCCTCAGTCAGCTCCAACCATGCAACTGTCAACCACATTCAGAGGAACTAGTTTGGTCCTATACTGGTTCCTTCCCTGTCCAGCTGGAGTTGGTGAGCTCCCATTTGCTCAGGTAGACTGTTTCAGTGGGTGTACCCAACTTGGTCTTGACCTCTTTACTCATATTCTCAATCCTCCCACTCTTCAACTAGTCTTTGGGAGCTCAGTCCACTGCTCCAATACAGGTCCCTTCCTCTGTTTCCATAAGTTGCTAGATGAAGGTTTTATGGTGATATTTAAGATATTCATCAGTTTGACTACAAGGCAAGGCCAGTTCGGGCCCTTTCTCTATTGCTTAGGGTCTTAGCTGGGGTCATCCTTGTAGATTCCTTGGAATTTCTCTAGGGCCAGGTTTCTTGCTAGCCTCACAGTGGCTTTATTTTAAATTCTACTTCTTTTATTTTTATTTTTATTTTTTGATTTTTTTGAGACAGAGTTTCTCTGAGTATCTTTGGCAGGCCTGGAACTCACTTTGTAGACCAGACTGTCCTTGAACACACAAGCTTCTGCCTCCCAAATGCTGGGATTAAAGGTGTGTGCCACTACACCCAACTACTCTCTGTCTTTCTTTTGTTAAGGAATTCATACTTTTTCTTTTCTATTCCAAGTCTACATATTTTTAAACCCACTGTAAACCATTTAGGGTTTTTTCATCTGAATCTATCTTTACTATGTATCTCTCTTTTCCTGACCACATGAGTCTTTAAATTGCTAAGCGATATGTCTAGGATTAAAACTGTGACTTTGATCTACCCCATTCCTTAGCTTTCTGAGAATCTAGAATCATGGTAAAGGTACTGGCCAGAGACATTTATTCCCTAATTTTATGGAGCTTCAAGGTCCCTGCTACCACCAAGAAACATTCTGTTGGCTATTCATAGACACCATTTAAGTGTCTGGTGGCAAAGCCTCTTAAAAGAGCTGCAAGACTCTTGTAGCTAAAGCTGAGTCAGAAGGCTCTCTTAAGGCAGATGTGCTTGCCTGTAGCAAACAAAGCCCACCCAAGAAAGTGCTGCTACCAAGAAGCCATGCTTAACAACGTTCTTTTGTGTTTAGAATTATTTCCCAAGCTCTCTCAGGTTTCATGTGGATGTAATTGTGCACATTGGTGCCATTGTAATCAGAAGTTGCTCATTCATTTCCTGGCTGCCCAGATTCCTGAAATAATCACATAGAAATCGATATTAATTGCAATACTGTTTTACCAATATCTTCAGCATCTTTCTAATTAGCTCTTATATCTTAAATTAACCCATTTCTGATAATATGTGTGTTGCCACATGGCTGTTGCCTACGGGCAAGGTTCCAGTGTGTCTGTCTCCAGCAGTGGCTATATGGCTTCTCACCAAATCTGCCTAATCTCTCTCCATTTCCCTGTTTGGATTTCCCACTAGGCTTTACTCCACTAACCCATTGGCCAAAACAAGCTTTATTCATTAACCAATAAAAGCAACACATATACAGAAGGACTTCCCATACCAAAAACCGAAATAGAGACAATATAGAAAACACAAACTGAGGAATCATAGAAATGGAAATTATAAGAAAACAACTAGGATCCACAAATGCAAGCATAAACAATAGAATACAAGAGATAGAAGAGAGAATCTCAAGTGCTGAAGATGCACTGGAGGAAATAGATTCACTAATCAAAGGAAACATTAAATCCAACAAAAATTTAACCCAAAATATCCAGGAAATATGAAACACCATGGAAAGACCAAATTGAAGAATAATAGGTATAAAAGAAGAAGAAATATAACCCTAGTAGCACAGACACTGAGAGAAACAATTAATAAATGCGACCTCCTGAAATTGAGAAGCTTCTGTAAAGCAAAGGACATGATCAACAAGACAAAAGAGCAGCCTATAGAATGGGAAAAGATCTTCACCAACACTACATCAGACAGAGGACTGATCTCCAAATATACAAAGAACTCAAGAAATTGGTCATTAAACAACAAATAATCCAATAAAAAATTGGGGTACAGACCTAAACAGAGAACTCTCAACAGAGGAATCTAAAATGACTGAAAGGCACTTAAGGAAATGCTCAACATCCTTAGCCATCAGAGAAATGCAAATCAAAACAACTCTGAGATTCCATCTTACACCTGTAAGAATGGCCAAGATCAAAAACACTGATGACAATTTATGCTGGAGAGGATGTAGGATAAAGGGAACACTCCTGCATTGCTGGTGGGAGTGCAAACTGATATAATTCCTTTGGATGACAGTATGACGATTTCTCAGAAAATTAGGAAGCAACCTTTTTCAAGACCCAGAAATACCACAGTATATACCCAAAGGATGCTCAATTGTACTACAAAGACATATGCTCAACTATGTTCATAGCAGCATTATTTGTAGTAGCCAGAACCTGGAAACAAGCTAAATGCCTCTCAACTGAAGAATGGATGAGGAAAATGTGCTACTTTTACACAATGGAGTACTACATAGCAGAAAAAAAATAGTGACATCTTGAAATTTACCGTCCAATGGGTGGATCTAGAAAACATCATATTGAGTGAGGTTACCAGGGTCCAGAAAGACAAATATCACATGTACTCACTCATAAGTGGCTTTTAAATAAAAAGCAAAAAAAGTCTATAATTCACAATCCCAGAGAACCTAGACAATAATGAATACCTCATGAGAGATATACATGGATCTAATCTAAATGGGAGGTAGGAAAAGACAAGATCTCCTGTGTACATTGGGAGCATGGGGACCATGAGAGTGGGTAGAAGGGGAGGGGAGAAGAAGGGAGAGAAGCAGAGAAAAATATATAGTTCAATAAAAACAATTTATAAACAAATAATAGTACAATACATGATGGTGTGTAGCTGTATCAAAGAGTTCTGGAATAGAGTATAACAAAGGTTTATTTATTTGGGAATAAACACACAGTAAGCATAGCAATCCGTAGCCCTCTATGTGTGCTGGAAACTGGAACCGAATCCAGAAGTAAAAGGGCCACACAAGGCTTTTTGTCTGCACTTATAGTACATGAGACCATGCCCAAAGTGGGGCGGTATTTTAAAGACTATTGGCTAAAGAAGTTCCCCCACAACAATGTTGTCCTTGAGAAAAGAGTAAGAAGCTTTGTGACTTAGGAAAGGTATCTCCAGTCTGAGCTTGCCATGTCTAGAAAAAGAGCTGGCCATGCTGAAGTAGGAGCACCTCAGAGGAGGGGATTAAAAACACAGAAGCCCGAGGCAGATCAAGGTTTAATTTGTTAAGAACAAAAGAAAAGACAAACTCTGCCTGTGGGGAGTGAAGCAGAGTGAGGGATGGAGAGAGAAGGGCGGATAAGAAATGAGATCAGAGATGGAGACAAGGTTCCCTCACACCTAAAGGTCAAGGCCAGAAGCTGGGCTTTTATTCTGAGGCACATTGGAAACCACTGACAGATTTAACCAGAATAAGATGTTGTATAATTTACATTTTAAAGAGACCTTATGCTTAATGTATAAAAGCTAAGTAAAAGAACCTTCTCTAGAAATTTGTCCTTCCTCTGCTTGCAGACACCTCCAGAGACCTAAAAATCTCAGAGCAACAAGATCAAGGAGTCCAGGGCCCTGACGAGGCAGTGGGACCACCCCCAGCTGACGAACCCCACTAATGCTAGGCTGTTACAGGGCTTTGCTATGCTGAATCAACGGGACGGAAAAAGGGGAAAAGAAAGAAGGGAATGCGGAGAGGAAAGAGAGGAGACAGATGTGGGGGCTGGGAATGAACCCACAAAGACTCTCTAGTCCACTCAGCGCCTTGAGCAGGTCATTTAGCTGCTGGTGTGCAGCTTAGCAAAGGACCTATGATGTGGGGAAGGAGCCTCCATCACTTCTAAGGCTCAGGCTGCAAGGGGCTTGTGAAAGTGCCCTTGAGGACTGTGAAAACCAGAACAGCCTCAGGTGATGCTCTCCAGCTCTCATGGCTTCTCTCTCTTCACCAACGACGGAAAGTGAATCGTAGTTTTCTCCGTCAAACCCCAGGCTGCCTTTCTGAGACCTTTGTGGATAATCAAGGTTGGCTTCTAAAACACTCGATTACGAGTAACAGGGCTTAGGCTGCTGAGTACCAGGCAACCACCAAGCAATGTCTCGCCCTAGGTATCCTTCTGCAGACAGGTCCTCTTGAAGCGCGTTTTGGACAGCCGGTGTACTCCTGGGTTCACAGTCATTTATCTGAACATACTGACTAAACACCGACTTGTACCAGGCCCGGCTCCAAGTACTTGCAGCGTTTGTGGCAAACCAAACAAACGCAATCCTTGTTCTTTTCTCAATACATTAGTCAACAACCATGTACAAGACAGAGCATGTCCCCAGTCTCCTAGTAAACAAGCAGATGCTGATAAGAGCCCAGGAGAAAATGACAGAGTGCAGTACAATAGGGTGTCTTTGAAGAAAGGACAAGGAGCCGTAAAGTAGGGCAAGCCCAGAAACTGGCACTCTGATAAAGGGAACAAAGAGACCTGCGAAGGATGCCAGGGATGTGTACAAGTAGAGTGAGGGCAAAAGCAGGGAGGGGTGGCACAGTGGAGAAACTGGTCAGAACTGGATCAGGCTTTGAGATGGCACAGTCAGCAGGTATGAGGACCCCGGTTCACTCACCAGAACCCACGTCTTAAAAAAAAAAACAGGCACAGTAGTATGTTTGAAACTTCAGAGACAAAAGGATTCTGGGGCTTGCTGGCTGGTGAGCATCACCTACAGTTGTGTAGCAACACCCTCCAAATCGAAACATTCCCACTCTGGAGGGAGGCTTCTGCAGACCCAGGAAGTGAACAATTTGTAAGTCCCAGGAAGCCCTTAAAACTTAAAAAAAAAAAATTGCAAGCCCCCTCCCCCCCCCCCAGACACAGACACACTTAAATGACATGAGCAGTAAGGAGAGCTGAAGAGAGTGCAGGCGCTCCAGCCTGTGGAGCACCTGAACATTGAGCAGGGAGCTCCAGGACTGGTCTTATATGAGCTGTCACACATGTTGAGGCAGGCTATTCATTGATGCAGCTGCCTTACCTTACCATGGTCCTGTAAGTGACTGCCCACACATATTTTTGTAAATGATTCCCAAGAAATTCATTGCTTTGTCAAGTGGGTTGGGGTGGTGGTATCTTTCCTTGTTTTGTTCTTTCACTGTGCCCTATCTCAGGTAAGTAGATGTTTGCTTAATTTCTCCTGGGGAAAGAATCACACAGCATATATTACCCCTGACAGCTTTGTCTTGTCCTCTCTTTCTTCCTACCTGCTCTCCTGCCATGCTTTCCCTTCTCTCCGAAACCATAGCCAAAACAAGCCCTTCCTCCCTTAAGTATTTCATACCCATCATTCACAGACATCACCTGGGATGGTCACACATCCTATCCTGGATCCAGAGGGTAAGTGTCAATAAATGAAGTTTGGGGCATGGATAAGAGAGTCTTAGAAATGATAAGCATGGGTCTGGAGAGATAGCAGTTAAGAACACTGGCTGCTCTTCCAGAGAACCCAGGTTCAATCACCAGAACCTCTGTGGCAGTTTACAAACATCTGTAGCTCCAAATACCTTGGGATTCACCTCTCTCTTCTAGCCTCTACAGACACTGGGCATCCATGTGATGCAGGCAAAACGGCCATGCACACAAATACATTTTTACATGGCAAGAGCCACCCTGCAGAATGTGTTCACGGCCCAGACTCCTTTTGTTTCCCTAATGGGGCCCTGGTCATGTGACCCAAGGTGGCTGCTAGACTTCCAGGCATTATGACCATCATCCAGGAAGCATTAGTCTGGAGACCCGCAGAAGCTCACTTCCTCACTCCAAAGAAGTTTCCCACTTTCCTGTCTCTTCCTTGTTGCTCTGACGTGGCCTGACTGTCCGAATGGAAGCTGAGTGCATTTCCATCTGAAGCAAGAAACCTGCCCTCTGGTGACACCGCGCCATTACAGCTTTGACTGGGAAACTGACCTTCAAAGACTCCATTTTCCTACTGGTGCTGAGGAGAGGCGCTCTCCAGGGAGCCGAAAGGGTAATTGCTTCTGCCTCTGTTTGGAGGGCACTGACTTCCTTACAAAGCCAGCCTCACCTGCAGGTTTAATTTAGCTCCTTTGTCTGCGTCAAACTCCCTGGAAACCATCCTTTATGTGGTGCCAAACATATCACACGGCCGGCCACTTCTGGCTGAATTTAGAGTTGTCCTTTCCGCTGATGATCATGGGACACTCTGACTGCCGCCTGGTCAGGTACTTGGTCTTCCATCCCTTGAGATCCCTGCTCTCAGGGCTGTGGGGGATCGAATCCTACCACTGGGTGTCAGCATTGTTTTGTCCTCTTTAAGGAACATGAACTATTTGTGTGGCTGGGGAGTTGTCTGCAGAGAAGAGCTGAGCTCCAGTGTGAAGACGGTCACTTTGGACATGTTGGGCACGCTCCCATCACTGATCCTGACTCACTTCACAGCTCTTTGCCTGCATCACTGCAACCATCCATCCCCCTTTTCATTCTTCATCTCTCAAGTCTGTCTTTGCCATGATGCTACCATCCGAGCTCATTTGGAGACTAATGACCTCCCTTGCTACTATATAGGCTTGCAAGCAAAAGCTAGACAAACACCTGGCAGGGATATTTGTAGGAGAAAAAAAACATATAAATAAATATCATACATATATGAACCTAGATACATGTTGTCTTTGTGTCTATGTGTCTGTGTGCGTGTTTTTATATATGGCTAAGTGGAACTAGACTCCATGTGGGACCTCTTTGGAGCAGGGGTTCCTGGGCAAGTTTCTCAAACATAAATGGAACTCTTGCTTCTTTACTGCTGGAGAGACTTCAGTGTTGTTCATAAGAGAAGAGTCTAAGTTACTTAGTGCTTGACAAACAGTGCTATATGAACCTGGCTACTTCCAAGCCATCCAGCTCAACTCCCTGACAAGAAAATCGGCTTCAAGATGAACAAACTTTCTCAAAGTGAATCCAGGCCTAACCCCCACCCCACCTCACATCTTCTCTCTAGTTTCATGAACCTGTGCCTCCCCCAGGTTCTAGCAGGGCAGCCTCTTTCTAGAACCTCCTGCAGGGAGCTGGTAAGAAGTTCCTCCCTGCAGCCTCTGCTCAGCCTGAACTCTGTCTTCCTGCAGACACCAGAGCCCATGCATCAACACGGCTTCCAAATAAATTGAGCTTCCCATGACGAGTCCCACACAGGCCAGACTATAAACTGCTTTTGAGGGGATTTGAGGTTTTTATCTCTGTGTCCCCGACTCCCATCCTGTATCAGGCAGATAGCTGATAATTCCCCCAGTTTTTCTTAAGCTGATGTAATTGGACCACAGGGTTATTGTGCTGATTTTGCTGAGTCTGCAGTATCCTTTGTAGGCTTTTCCTGTGTGACTTGCCAGTGGTCCAGGCAGTCACACCGGCTCACTGTGTCCCAGACTTACAACTTATCACTTTCTCTATCTGATGGTTCTTAGTGTTCCTAGGCACCTTGTGAGCTGCTTTTGTAAAAAGTCTGTTGGCTGTTAGCTCCATTTGTATTTGTTTGGACTCATCCCCAAGAGCTTACCCTGAACCAGCCATGCGGGCCCAAGCCTGTTATCCTAGGGAGTGGAGGAAGGATGATCACAAGTTCTTATTTAGCCTGGGCAATAGAATGAGTTCAAGGTTAGTCCAGGTGACTTTGTAAGACCTTGTCCCCAAATGAGAGAGAGACAGAAACAGAGAGAGAATGGGCTCAATGATATAATCGCTTAGCATGTATGAGGTTCTAAGTTTTACCCATGGTGTGTGGGGTGTGTTCAGGGGCTACCAGAGAACTAGTAGAGAAGCCCCCAACAATGAGCTCCATAGAAATAACCAGACAGAATGAAGTAATCAGCGTCATACTACCTGACCCAATTTCATTCATCCCAATGCACACCTAAAATCACCTCTGATTTTTCCAGACTGTATCCACAGGTACAGTTCAACATTCTGTTTGTAGTAAAAGGGTGTTACTTCTCAATTGGGCTTCGCTTAATTGCCAAGATACTGAAGTTCACGCTGGTTCAAATCCCAGGAACCATGACATGGTACCCCAAGTCTACACTGGTTCACAATTCAGGTACCATGAGAGGCTCACCCCCACTCCCTCATACCCCCACATAATCAGTAACTTCCCCCACTGTTCACTGAGCCCTCACTGAAGCTATCCAGTCAAAACCAGGCACTCAGAGGAAGTGGGAAGTCAGGGATGGCTAAGACACAGACTTTTGGGGTTAGGGCGATAGTTCAGTTAGTGAAATGCTTGTCATACAAGCATGAGAACCTGAATTTTATTCTCAGGGCCCACATAAAAAAGCTGAAGATAAGCCGGGCAGTGGTGGCACACGCCTTTAATCCCAGCACTCGGGAGGCAGAGGCAGGCGGATCTCTGTGAGTTCGAGACCAGCCTGGTCTACAGAGCTAGTTCCAGGACAGGCTCCAAAGCCACAGAGAAACCCTGTCTCGAAAAAAAAAAAACAAAAAACAAACAAAAAAAAAGCTGAAGATATTGGCACACTCATAATTCCACCACTGATAAGGTAGAAATAGGCAACTAACAATTAGGCCCTGACCTAATTGTTGATCCACAGTGAGAGGGGTAGATGATGCCTGAGGAGGAACACCCAAGGCTGTCCTCTGGCCTACCCATCCACACACACACACACACACACACACACACACACACACACACACACAACTTCACTTTTACCAGCCCTCAACTTGTACAACATGTAAGCTAAAGCTAGAATGTGCAACGCAAGTCTACGAAAGCTTCGGGATACCCATCTCGTGTAATTGGCAGGAGAAAGAAAGTTTCATGAGAGAGGCTCCCAAGGGAGGTGGCACCCCCAGGTATAAGAAAAGAGCTCTCCTGATTCCTGTCCTACAAGCAGGCAGGAGGTGCCCTTCTCTGAACCCCACAGGGCATCACCACATACCATGTGTCACTCATCATTCATTCATCCGTCCTTTCAGACTCTCAGCTCTTTGAGAGCATTGACCGTCCATCTTTGCGACGTCAGCAGCAGTAGCAGTTCATGGACATTGATATGTGTTTGATTGATGGATAAGTGATGGATGGATACATGACAGGTCATGAGAGAAACAACAAACACACATACACAAACTTGACTACAGGAGAAAGAGATATTTCCTATGAATATCTCCTCATTCATGACCCTGTAAGCTGCCCCAGTGAAATTCATTCAGTCACCCAAAAACCCCCCAAAAAGACATATAAATTCTAGAAACTGAACTAATTGAGAAGAAGAAGGGGTCAATGGGAGCTGGAGAGATAGAGAGAGTCTAATAGGGGTAAATATGATCAAAATATGTTATATTAGTCTATGAAAATATTACAATGAAACTCATTATTATATACAGCTAATGTAAATGGTAGAACAATCTTTAAGTCACCCCACTTATATGATTGTGGAATCATGTCGTTGCCATCTCTGACATCCTATAGCCCATCCCTGGGAGCTTTAAGATCAGCACTTCTAGCACCTTCTTTCTTGGGATAATCTGAATCAACAGAATTCAATGGATCCCAGGCATCACTTGCTGAAGGATTCTGAAGCCTGTGGCCCAAGGCCTGGTTCTCAGCGAATCCCAATCTCACTCATTCAAGTGTCATGATGGTTTTGTATCTTCAGGGGTTCTGTTTGTTTTACTCACCTTTTCTTCACAGAAGGCTCAGCTTTCTTGGATAATGCACAAAAGACAAAAAAAAAGGACAAAAATTCACACTGTGACTTGTAAAGCTCCACGAGGAACTGTCGACTTGGTAGGAACAGTGACTAAGGCCTTCTATGCTCACTCAGTTCAATCACCAACTCTAAGAACATGGGAGTCTCTGTTAGGCCCAGTCTGTACATGGGAAAGTGGAGGCATGGGGAGACTGATTGACTGTGACATGGTTTAAAACACTATGTGGAGGCATGGCGGTTTGAATAAAAATATGTCTCATTGTCTCAGGGAATTACACACTTGGTTTCCCATTGGTGGTGTTATCTGGGGGAGGTTTAGCAGGTGTGACCTTGCAGGATGAAGTATGTCACTAAGGTTGAGGGACTTTGATAGTAAAAATCCCTCTCTCTGCTTTGTGGTTGCAATTTATGATTCACTCTCTTCCCTCCTGCTCCAGCCCCAGTGCCTGCTTCTTGCGGCTATTCCTCATTACCACGATGGACTCTAACCCTCTGGAACCACAAGTCCAAAGACATTCTTTCTGCTGCAAGTTGCCTGGACCACGGTGTTTTTATTACAACTACAGAAAAGTAACTAACATGGGTTGATCTGGAGAGGCGGCTCAGTGGTTAAGAACATTTGCTGCTCTGCCAGAGAACTTGAATTTGGTTTCCAGGACCCATGTTGAGTGGCTCCCAACGGCCTATAACTAACTCTAGCTGCATGGGATCCAATTCACCCTTCTGGCTCCTGCTGGCATGCATGCACACACACTCACACACACACACACACACACACACACACACACACACACACACTGACACATACACACACACACATACACAATTAATTAAAATGAAACAAAACACTGTGGCTGCAGAGCCCCAGGTTTTATGTGGAAGTCATGTCCTTAAAAACTATACATAGAGCAGGCTGAGAAGAGACGTGAGTAGCAGGGTCAACCCAAAGCAGGATGAAGCTCACTAAATACAGAGGTCTCTACAAACGAGAAGATACAGATAAGACTCAGATAAGGTGCAGATACGGCTCAGCCCTCAGATTCAAATCCCCATGCAGCTACATTTCCCTGTGTTGAGTACTTGGCATACATCTCACTTAATTCCCAAGGATAAAAATGCTATTTGTATCACCATTTATTTTCAGGGGAGGTTGTAGTGATATTTCATTTGTGTTTTTAGTAAATAAAGCTTGCCTGAGGTTCAGAGAGTAAAATAGTCACACTGATCAGCCTTACAGACCAGGCAGTGGTGACACACACCTTTAATCCCAGTAGCCGTGCTAGTTTGCCATAGAAACCAGGCGGTAGTGGTGCTCACCTTTAATTCCAGCCCTAGAGAGGAATATAAAATGGGAGGAGGCAGCTCTCAGACACAGTCTCATTCTGAGATTCCTGGAGGCAGGATCGCCATTTTGGACTGAGGTAGAGGTAAGAGCCAGTGGCTGTTTTGCTTTCCTGACCCTCAGGCTGAACCCCAATATCTGTCTCTGGGTTTTTATTAATTGTGCTACAGGAGGTGACTGAGAAGCCGAGATGTTGAAGAACTTGGCTGCAGCCACACAACTGAGAGGATTATAATTGGGACTTTAGCCCCCCCCACAACCTCCCTCCCAGTCTCCCTCTGGGCCTCCTCTCTCAACCGCCATCCCAGTCCACCCCCAACTACTTTCCTAGCTTCTCTCCCAACTTCACTCCTAGCCTCCCCTATTACCTAGCATCCTTGGTTCCCTCCCATCCTCCCCTACTCGCTGCCAGCCCAGCCTCCCCATCCCAGCTCTTCTAGCCATCCTGCTGCACAGTGACAGACAGGCCTTCTTGGGTGACTCGCGTCCTTTCCTTTGGTTTCATCTCCAGTACAATGGAGTCTAAGGGTTTCTTTAATGTCTGATATTTTTAGTGACTTCATCTAAATTTTTTTAATGTACATTCAGAACTGGATAAATTGCCCAGAAGTTCAAAGCATATGCCACTCCTGTTGAAGAGCCAAATTCAGCTTCAAACATTCATGCCAGGCTGCTCAAACCCACCTCTAACTCCAGCTGCCAAGGATCAGAGCTCTCTTTTGCCCTCTGCACAAATACACATTCAAACATATATACAGATAATCAAATATAAAACCATTTTGAAAAGTATAAGTTCTTGTTTCTAGAGATAGATAGATAGATAGATAGATAGATAGATAGATAGATAGATAGATAGATAGATAGATAGATGGATGGATGGATGGATGGATGGATGGATGGATGGATGGATGGATGGATGGATAGATAGATAGATAGATAGATAGATAGA
>NC_022014.1:42800505-42809362 GCF_000317375.1 Microtus ochrogaster
TGGATGGATGGATGGATGGATGGATGGATGGATAGATAGATAGATAGATAGATAGATAGATAGATAGATAGATAGATAGATAGATGATAGATAGACAGATAGCCACTTGAGCCATCTGACTAGCCATCTTAGTTAGGGTTTCTATTGCTTTGATGAAACACCCATAATCAAAGAACAAGTTGTGGAGGAAAGAGTTAATTTGGCTTACACTTCAGCATGGCTGTTCATCACTGAAGAAGGTCAGGTCAGGAACTCAAGCAGAGCAGGAAACTGGAGCAAGGAGCTGATGCAGAGGCCATAGAGGAGAGCTGCTTATTGGCTTGCTTCCCCTCTCTTCTTTAACCCATCTTCTTATAGAAGCCAGGACCAGAAGCTCAGAGATGGCACCACCCACCATGGGCCAGGTCTTCCCCCCATTGATCATTAATAGAGAAAATGCCTTACAGTTAAATCTCACTGAGGCATTTCCTCAACCAAGGCTCCTTCCTCTGATGACTCCAACTTGTGTCAAGCTGATACACAAAACCAGACAATACACAAGCCAACAAAAATAATTGAATTCAAATGTTTCTTTGGTGAAAGATGAAGTCTTATCCAAAGGCAGCGAGGCTTCCTGTGAATGCCACGGGCCGATGGTGGACCAACACACAGGGACGTCCTGGTTGATTTCCAAGACACGCCACAGCCAGGGATTCCTCCAAGCTCACCAACTTTCTGTCACCGTTTGGTGATCTAGTTCCCAGAAACATACACCATGACAAGTCAACTCAAACACGAGCCACCGCACAGCCACGTGAGGCAGCCTACACAGTGTCCCTGATGCATGTGACGTAGAAGAAGTTGCTCATTTCTTTGAGCCTCAATTCCCTCACCCAGAAGATGGGTTAACAGCCATCCCTCTATCACCAAGATATACAAGGCTGAGGCAAGATAACACAAACAGATGTGGGTTGAACCCATACTGACAGTACCAATTACACCCTCCAATGCTGTAGCATGCTTCAGCCATTGTTCTAAGCAGTTCACAGCGTCCCATGGAAGAAAAACAAATGCCTGACTTTGAAAAGTGACCACACCCTTTTGGTCCCACTGCAACAAGCTAATTCACTCACTAACTTCCAGGCTGCCTGTAGGAAAGAGGATGCTCCAGTGGCAGACACTTGCCCCTTCTGCTTACTGTTCTTCCTGCACCCGGATGGTTGTTTTTTCAGTTACTTAGGAATCACGTGACCGAGCCTGATAATGGGTTAATTACCATTCAGTAAGCTAGTTACTATTGAACACACTAACCATAATGATTAACAGTATCCGCAATGGTGATGGAATATGCCATTCTGCAGAGAGGATGCCCTTCAAAGCTTCATGATAACCCACAGAAGTGTGTAGTGTTTGATCTGCTCCTATCTGGTGGACACATACCCATGACCCCTAAACAGCAAATGCAGTGGAACAGATTTCAACCCAGCAGCCTGACCCTGGCATTCACACCATATCAAAGCCCCACTCTCCCTGGGTAGAATGCAACACCATCAGGACCCAGCAGTTGGCATCCTTCACTCTCCAGTAATCAGATCTTGTCGCTTCATCCCGAGTAAAGAGGATACAGCCAGAGTTTGTGGGGCCTTGATGCCTGGACACCCATCATACACTGTCCCGGAGCTTCCAGGACTCCAACTCAAATAACAGATGATGTCTCCACGTTGGGGCTCAGCATCCAGGTGCCGATGACGGGTTGCTGGTTAGTGTGTCAGCTGAAGGACGATATATTTTAATGGAAATGCAATGAGCTGGAACCACGGTGCTTCTCTAAGAGTCTTAACTAGGCTAGCCTGACCTCCAGAGGGGCCAAAATTCTAACCGCAAAATTAGAATAGAAAGGCTTATGGAGATTTCTATGCTAATCAGCCATATTTTACTGGAACCATTTTGTTCAGCACCCTGGCCATTTGCCAGCTTCAGTCAGGGCATCATGTGGTCAGAGGATGGACAGAAAATGATGACTCAGAAAGTGGTGGGGAGGCCACATTAAGGTGATGGTACCCCAAAGGGGGTGCAGGACTAGAAATAAAGGGAAGTCCCCAAAGAAAAGATTTCCCAGCAGGGTTTGAGTGCAGGCCCTTGCTACTCTGTATGTAGTCTGTGTTCAGCTGCAGTAAAAATCTTGTCAGGGCATCAGTAAGTGCACTGGACCCCAGGGACCAAAAACTGATATAAAAGAGAAAAACAAGAAAATGGCTTCATCCAGTGAGAGGATTTTTTTTCTCTTATGTGATTTTCTTTTCACTTGACTTGGAGACTGCCCTGTTGAAGGGAAAGGGACGTCACTGTTCTGGGTGTTTGTTTGTTTGTTTGTTTGTTTGTTTGTTTCTGACCTGGCATATACTTCATCATCCTTCACATTTGCTTTGCTTTGGGATTAAGGGAGTTGAGAGAAGGAGACACAGAGTTGAGCAGACACAGAACTTCATGCAGAGAGAACCCAAAACCCAAACCCCTGTGTCTGTAAGAGGCAGCCACATCTAAACAAGGAAACGAAGAGATGAAGACATCGCACCATGTCCTTTGGTATTAAAAATGCCATCTGAACAGATTTTTAATGGTTTTCAAGAGATTGCTTGGCACATTCCCAGAAGTACTGAATCATAGCCACAAGGGGAGACAAAGGAGAAATCGTCCACACTTAAACAGGCCATCCAGATGATCTTCATGCAGGACCAGTGTGGACCACAGTTCCTTGCCATGCCACCCAGAGGAAAAGCATTGATGCTCACAAGGTCCATAGTGCCCTATATTCAAACTGCTAAATGCTAAGCCGGGAGCTGAGTTTGCAGGTACGTAGCTGTTAGCTTCCCTGACATTGACCCCAGACAGCATTCCAATAATTAATATTCACCTAGCACCTAATGTGTGCCAGGAACTCTTACATATATTATCTTGTTCCAGTCAAAGGTTAATGTCACTGAAACATTTTGAAAATTCAGCATTTAGATTGGTTAGTCGCAGTCAGAGTTTCTTAATGACAACATTATACATAATTGAATCACAGGATTCTGCTACACCTCAGCTTACATGAGGATGGAAAATAAATTCGGACTGTGACAGAATTTCTGTTCATCCACAACCCTCATCTGAGTGGGAGAAAAATTCACTAAGGGGATGGTCACAAGATTGCTCAACAAATAAAGTGCTTGCTGCCAAGTGGGATGACCTGACTTTAATCCTTCAGGACCTTCATGGTGGGTGAAGAGAACCATTTCTATAGGAAATGAACTAAATGATCAACAGAATTTAAATGCAATCTGTTCTTACCTAAACAGTCACTAATAAGTGGTGTTCAATTAGTGTTCATCTTGAATAAAAATACATTTTTAAAAAATTTTTCATATGGTCTCTTGTGACTCCACCAAGATGGACTGAGGCTATAAGGAAAGTAGAGAAAAGTGGTGAGCATCATTTGTAAGCACTGATGAGGGTGATGGATACAGGGATGACATCACTTGCTCTGGTCCAGAGGTCATGTCCCTTCTACTCCTATAAGATGCTTAGACTTCTAACTATCATGAAGAATGGGAGTTGTCAGGATACTTCCTGGTATCCGTACTTTTATATCACCTTGATCACAGGCCCTGTGTGACCCTGGGGTTTGTTGCTCATGGTCCGTACTACAGACTCTTCTAAAGTTTGGGGAAACTGAGGTTTTCCTCTGCCTGTTGAATCTGGGCTGCAGTTTAGTTCCCATTGAAATGCCTTTTTACCCCAAGAACTGTTTTTTCTCAGCCCAGCGATCACCACCCATGACCAGCAGATTCTTCGTCTCCTGCTCTCAGATGGCCATGCAGCCAATTCACTCCCACACTGTCTGCCCCACTTCCTCTAATGAGCCTCCCACTCCCTGGGCTGAAGCCAAGCTGGAAAGAGAAAATGACGACGGTGTCTGTTTGCTCTGCTCTCCACTTCTCTTCCCTCAACGAATTCCCACTACCTTTGAAGAGAAAATGGGTCAGAGCCTCCACACGGCCTAGCTAGGGAGATCTTAGAGAAAGCATGCCTTCATGCCCTGACCAGGCAGCCAAAGGAGTTGAGGATGGCCCTCCTGAGATGGTAGCAGGCTGTGTGTGGAGGTGACCCCTTTCTTCTGGCTACCTGGTGCTCCTTTCTTATCTCTATGTTCTCCTCCAGGCTTCTAAAGCAAAGCCTTGCACTTGAGAAGGCAGAAGTTAAAAGCATTGTTCGTTAATTCATCATTAATTTCTTAGTGTTATGTGTTTACATATGTATGTATGTTCATATGCTACTCTATGCTCCCTAAAATCAAGTTTTACTTTGAAAAAAAAAAAGGCAAGTTTACAAACACTGCAAGGCACTGTGGGGGCACATGTCTCTAAGACCAACACACAGGATGCAGAGAAGGGAGGATCAGGAGTTCAAGGCTATCTCTGCTAGACAGAGAACTCCAAATCAGGCCCAGACACATGAGCCTTGACTTTAAAAACAGAAACAAAACATCCACAAAGAAAATGGGAACTAGTATCTGTACTTCACAGAGGAAGACACTGAGAAAACCATCACCCTACAACTGTGTCTACATCTAGCTTTGCGTAGACTATGTCTACAAAGTTATCCTTTTGATTGTCCCAAACAAGAAAAGGAGGCATTTTCCTCAAATGGTAACATATTTTCTTTTTAGCAATAGTTTTAATCATTGCTACTCCATCGTTTAATGAATGAGTCTTGCAAAGAAAAGAACTACAATTAGTCCTGTAACATTGAACCTTTCAGGACTTTCTTATCGTTTTCCACCAATCAGAAGCATTCTATCTCATTCCTCCAATCAGAATCATCCCATCACATTCCACCCATCAGAACAGACCTATCAAATCCCACCTCCCAGAAGCCCTATCTCTCCAACCACCCCTAGGACCTTTACAATTCTAACTCTAGTCCAGACAGCATCATGTGACACACAGTGTAATGCAGTAGTGTTCGTTGATGTCATTCCATCCGTCTGTCATCCATGTATCTCTTCTCTCAATGAGTGTGTACAGTTCTACAAGCTGTGTGAAATCAGAGACTGCTTTGTAAGATCCTACCCTGTGACCGAGACAAAATATTCTTCGTTAGATGTTTTAGAGATAGAGTCTCACTATGTGGTACATGCTGAACTTGGATTCATGATGATCTTGCCACCCAAACTGCTAGACTTATAGGTGTGTGACATCAGACTTGGCTAAGACAATAGAAACTGAAATTAAATGATCTAGGTTTAAATCCTGCTTCTGAGCTGTGAGATGCTGAAGATGTCACTCAGCCTCTCTGGGTTTTTGTTACCCTACCCTCCATCTATAAAATGAAGACAATATAGCTACTCACAAGAATTTGTAAAGAGGAAGTAATGCATCCATTGGCGCATCCAGAACAGCCCTAGGTACACACATGCTTGACATCATCATTTAATTTCTCCAGCCATATAGTCTTTAATTTTTAAACCTTATTTTTAAGTGTGTGTGTATGTGTATTCCCAAAAGGGGCATTTAATTCCCTGGAGCTCAAGTTAGAAGTAAGGTTATAATTTCTGGATGTGGGTGCTTGGAACTTGAGTTCTCTGCAAGAGCCGCAAGTACTCTTAAGGTCTCAGTCATCTCTTTTCTCTTGAGTTATTTTATTTTCATTGGTTGCAGTTGTCTTAATAATATTTCACTTATAATAATAACTCTGAGGAGCAAATCTAAATGTCTCAACATTGAAATTCTTCAAATATTGAAGTTCTTTAAGTAAATGAGTCTATAAGAGTCTAGAAAGCAATGTTAATCACAAAAATAACCACTACCCCAAACACTACACATCTCGGGAACAGAGAAAGGGAGGTGCCAGCCCTCAGCATCTTCTTGCATCTCTGTGTTACCCAAAGAAGTGTTTTCTTGACCTTATTGTTTTTATCACTGTTCTTTTGTTACAGTGAAAACAGATATTAAGGGTAAAAGCAACGCTATATTTACAGTAGATGCCTGGGAGTACAGGAAGGTAAATAAAAGTGCTTGCATATGGGTATAATATAGCCAGAAAACCAGATAAAAAAAGGAAGGAGGGGCTCTAGGAAAGAAATAAACACAGTCTTGGCTGTCTCTGACTGGCTCCCACCCTTCCACAAAACATATGCAAGACCAAGTCTTCCCTTCACGTTTGATTACACCTGATTGCAGCAGCAGATTACACTGTGGGAAAAGATCCCCTATTTCAGGAATCAGAACACCCAAGACTATCCTACAGTTAAGGATCAGGCTGTGAGGCAAACAAGGAAGCTGCAGTTACATCTTGGTAGCTGTGGTAGGAGTCAGCCCTCCATAGTCAATAAAGATAAGTTGTCTGATGAACAGCAAGATGGTTGCCCAAATGTGAAAACAAAGGCAGTACAGTTTAATTCATAGCTAACAGACTCTGCCAAGGTTGGTGGCTCATGGACAGCATCAAGGCTGAGGGCTGGCAGACCTAGCCAAGCCAAGAAAGAAAGAACATAAATAACTGTGATACATGATCACCATCTCTGATTGAAGGAGAAGTATGTGAACAGTGTGTGACCTTCTGGAGGAAATGCCTGGAACATGCAGGCCTCTATTGGCTCAGTGCATGATGTGCCCAGGGGATTAGTCAATCTTAATAATAATAAAAATGACTCAATCTTTGTCCATTTTCTGCCATAAGTTCTATAAAAAGACTCTGGACAAGCTGTCCGGTGGTGACCTCTTGGGATCTTCTCTTACTACAAGAGTCTTGATCCGTCCTGCGCTTTTCATAATAAAGCTTGGTTTTACTTTACTCTTGTAAGGAGGCTGCTTGATGGTTTCTGGCTACTCAGCCCCAAAATAATAACATAGAAACTATATTATTTAAAATACTGTTTGGCCCATTAGCTCTAGCTTCTTATTGGCTAACTCTTACATCTTATTTCAACCCATTTCTAGTTAATCTGTGTATCACCCGTGGCTGTGGCTTACTGGGTAAAGTTCCCAGCGTCTTCATGGCTTCTCTCTGACTCCACCTTCCTTCTCCCAGCATTCAGTTTAGTTTTCCCCTCCTACCTATGTTCTGCTATCAATAGGCCAAGGCAGTTTCTTTATTAACCAATAGTATTCACAGCATACAGAGGGGAATCCCATATCATTACTCCAGGTGCCCCTGTCCTTAGCTATCATGGACATAAGATGATGACATTGAGAGCCCTTTTGGTTGGCTTTCAATGACCTTTGATCATCCACCACCTTAGTCCTTGGGTCAAACTCATTAGAATAAGAAAGATTCCATCACCCTGAAAGATCTGCATCATTTTGGGAAGCTGATAAGCCAAGGAATTTACTAACCCATTTTAACTGCACATGTTAGTTGTGTTCACTGTGGTGAATACATCTCCACATGATGATATACATGAATCATACACCCCTCTTTTGTTATTACCCTCCTCAGTCCCAAGTATAAAATATTTACTTCCAATCTGACCATTTCCAATTTTCACATATTTAAGAGAACACACAACACAAATATATTTATCTGTCTGACTTACTTTGTTTAATGTGATCATTTGTTTTACATTCACTTTTCTGAAAATGACAGTATTTTATATTTTATGACTTAGTGACACACACATACAGTACTTATGACAAATTCCTTTGTAGTTCAGCCACCGATAGATGCCCAGACCAATTCTTTAATAGCTGTTGTGTTTAGCCCAGCAATGAACATGAGCCAGCTCCATTTCCTTTGTTATCTAGACATGACCTGGTTGGGTCACAACATAATTTTATGTTGAGTTTTTATTTTTCTTTGTTTGTTTAGGCTCCAGAAGTCACACAAACGGCCACAGGCATCCCAGGCAAGCATTCTGCAACTGAGGTTCAGTCCCAGGCCCTAGTTTTAGAGTTCAGATTAACCTCCATATTATTTTTTCACATTGCTTATGCTCATCTAGATTCCCTAATTTACATCCTCATCAATAGTTCATTGCTTTCTAGTTCTATTCATTTTCTTGGAAAGGACATGATTATTTTCTTTATGGGTAATACTCAATTGTGAGTTAGACTACATTTTATTTGTTTATTGATAGGTACTGAAATCATTAAAGTGAGAAAAATAAGCCAGACTCCCCAGGAAGAGAAACATTTAATGTTTTCTCAAATATGTGAAATCTAAAAAAAAATATTAAAAAATTTTAAAAGAATACATAAAGTTTGGTAGGGGGACACAAAGCAAAAGAATCAGGGAGGAACTGTAATGGGAAGAAGGTAGATAGAATTATGATACCATAAAGCCATGCATTTACGGTGTTCATGATGTAAAATACAACTTTTCTGCCAGACACGATTTGACTATCCTATTGCCATCACAGAGCATAAATAGCCTGAGTCCATAGTCATGGAAAACACAGGAGCAAAATGACAGCGTTAGAGCTCACTCTCCAGTAGTGGTGTCTGTCACCACTCTCTAGAACAAAGAGGAAAGTAGAATTACAGACCCTTTCCTGTGTTTTCAGCTAATTCTCTTTCTAGACTGCATATCGCATGTTGTCTTGGGAGGTGCTAGATCACACAGGGGACAGAAGATCAACTATAGACAGAGACTGCTCTTTCGTTCCTGGCTGCCAAGACCCAATAATCACACAGAAACTATATTAATTATAACACTGCTTGGTCAATATCCTTGGCGTAATTCTAGCTAGTTCTTACATCTTAAATGAACCAATTTCTATTAATCTGTACATCACCACGAGGCTCTGGCCCACCTAAAAGTTCCCGGCATCTGTCTCCTTCAGCAGCTACATGGTGTCTCCCTGACTATGCCTACTCTTTATATATATATCTCTTCCAGC
>NC_022014.1:42809462-42813909 GCF_000317375.1 Microtus ochrogaster
TTATATATATATTTATAATATATATATATATTCTAGCCTGGCTACATCCTGCCATGTAATAGAATCAAAGGAGCTTTATACATTAACTAATAAAAGAAACACATATACAGAAGGACTTCCCACATCAGTCAACTGAAAGCAAGACACCAGGGTACAATTTCTATGAGGTCATCACACATGATGGGGTAGGACTTTTCCATGATGTAGTTGTTTTTGAGTTATTCACAGTCTTGCAAATAACCCCTCACCCATGCTCCTGCCATAAACCCTATGTAATTCACTGGCTCACCATGATACATTGGGTTGAAATGTTCCTTTGGTCTGCCATTGGTGCCCTCTCTGAAGTGAACATCGATATATCTGTTCACATTTATGGAGAAGTCACACAAGAGACCCAAAGGATGTCTGGGGACGTGGTTTTCTGAGACACAATATAAAGACATCCAATATTGCCTCATTCATGGCCAAAAGCTCCTCCATTCTATTGCATTTATAATGAAGCTGACATCTTCATATCCATTTTTGCTGATTTTTATATCTGTCTCTTAATTGGTTTGGGGCTTAGGGGGAAACATATAGGTAATATATCTACAAAGTCCTTAAAATCCCAATAAATATCATGTGTTGCTGCCATTACCTGTGTTAAAAGTGTTTCCAAGCAGAGATATCAGAGGTTCTTAATTTCCTCATGTTCTAAGAAGATTAAAATGACTCTAGAGAACTTGGCCATTCCATTCAGCAACAATCAAAAGTGGAAGTCAGAGAGAACACAGAAGTGGTCCCCACTTCTCTACTTCACCTCAGCTATGAGAAGCATAAAGTATAAAGCTGGCTAAAAGACATTGCTTAGAACCATCTTTTCGTGAGTGGATCATTGTGGCCCAGCTAAATCTCTGGTCACTTTCTTGATGTTCTTTTGGGCGAGTGTCACCTTGTATGTCCCCAGAATTTATTTTAAAAAGAAGATGGGGGAATTCTAGAAGATTGACCAGACATCTATTCTATTTTGGTTCTCCAAATCTCCAGCAGCCTGATGATGTCTGAGCTGAGAGAAATGGGGTTATTTCAGAGAATAGCAGAATGCCAGTGGCAAGGGCTTCCACGTGGCTATTTATGGATGTCCCTTGATGCTGTGTCATTGCGAGAGCTGTGACATCACACATTTCCCAAAGCTTGGCATTACAGTGACTCATAAAACTTGTCAGCTGTGGCTGCCAGTCTCACTTAATACACATAGACTATGGAATCACACCAAGTGATTTGTACTGAGGTTGGGTAGTAACAGAAAGGTAAAATATCAGGACTGAAAATGACCTAAGATGTCCTCTAGCAAATTCATGGGTCTTTGCTAGTTTTCCTGTAAATGAGACCTAGCCTTTGCTGGTCCATCTCCAAAGACAGTGTGCCATGACCTCCCTGGACAGCTGGATGCCAATTATTTATATCACAGTGACAGATTATTTAGGCACAAGATTTTTAACAGTTCATGCCATTGGAAGCCTAGAGGAAGGTGGTACCGGTGTCAGCCTGTGGCTCGAGACAAAGGACTAAGGAGTCAGGTTTTCCATCTTGTTAGAGATCAATGATGGTTTTCTCCATTGGTTCAAGCATCTTTTCCACTCAGTGAATAGTACTACAGCAAGATAAAAAGGGTTGCACACAAATGATATTCTCCTTCTGTCCTCTCCCTGTTCCCCAGAGTGGAAAACCTTCTCCTGAGACCCAGAAACTTGTCTTCAGTCTCAGTGGTCAGAATAGGGCTATGAGGCCATCCCTCAACTTTCCACAGACTCTGCCTTTTGACTGTGAATTGTGCCTTGGGGCTGGGAACACTGCTGTCCAGATAAATAACAGTGAGGAAGAATGAAAAATGGCTGCCAGGTATGGGCAGTCAGCCATGTTACCACAGTGATTCAAGCCCTTGCTTGAACTCAAAGATTTTTTTACAATCCTGAGCTGGACATGACTTTTCCTGTCTTTTTGCCCTTTGGTTGCAGTTCTGAGGATCAAACTCAGGATCTTTTACAGACTAGGGAAGTGTTCTAACACTAAGCTACATCCCCACTCCTTGTTGCTTTGAGACAAGGTTTTACTATGTAGATCAAGTTGGGTACAAACTCACAAAGTTCCTGCTTTAGCCTTCTGTGTTAAAGGTGTGTACCACCATGATAAGCAGTGAATTGTTCTGAATTGAAGTCTCCTTGGTCACCAATACCAAAGGTACTCAGATGACCACACAGAATAAATACATTTCCACACAGCAACTTAAAACATCTTCAAGCTGTCATCAGTTATATTCTCCTTAACTGAGTGACACAGGGAGCTCCAGAAGTGGGTGGTTTGGGCCCAGTGGCCTGCTCTGTTATTTCCTGGCTGAGTAACTCAGGAATGTCTCTTTAACCTTTGTTCCATCCTCATCCACACAGTGAACACACTGATATGGTTTATCTCTCAGGCTACAGTAAAGATTAAGAGTATACAGAAAACACTTGGGAAAGTGACTGTCATGTGGCTGGTACATTAAGGTGTCTATTAGTTTATGGTAATCTAAACATATTCAGTTGCTTGCCTCTGTCAATATTCTCTCTGCATCTATCACAAGGTAGATAAAAAGCATTAAATTTAGACCTCAGCATTGTATTCTTGATCTGCCATCAGTCTGTATTTCTGTAGTTTATAAAAAAAAAACTCAGATGAAAGGCTGAGATTACACTTAATGTCCTGAAAACATATAAGCACTGAGGGTAAGCTGTCATCCGGGAAACAGACATGCAGAGCAAACCCTGTTTGCAGAGCTGGACCAATCACCCAGACTTTACACAACCTGTTGGCTTCCTCATCCTATCCACTGCCACCACTTGTAGTTTTCCCGTTGTGGTGGTCTGAAAGAAAATGACCCCCAAAGGGAGTGGCACTATTGGGAGGTGTGACCTTGTTTGGTGCTGGAGGAAGTGTGTCACTGTGGAAGTGGGCTTTGAGGTCTCATAAATGCTCAAGCCATACCCAGTAAGACAGTTCATTTCCTACTGCTTTGAATCAAGATGTAGAGTTCTCTAACACCATGTCTGCTCATATGCTGCCAAACTTCTAGTCACCATGCTCCCTGCCACGATGATAAGAAGGCTGAACCTCTGAAACTGGAAGCTGCTACCTCAGTTAATGTTTTCCTTTATAAGAGTTGCCGTGGTCATGGTGTCTCTTCACAGCAATAGGAACCCTAACTAAGATACTCATTAACTGAACTGCTCCATGAACCTTCTGTCGACAGTGTTATCACAGGACAATGTTGAAACTAAATTCTGTCCACCTAAAATTCATATGCTGAAGTCCTAACCCCCCAGCATCTCAGATTCTAGCCATGTTTAGAGATAAGGTCTTTTAAAGGCTGATTAAGTTAAATGAGCTCACTGGTATGAGCCTGGGTCCAGTCTGACTTTGTCTTAATAAGAATACCCTTGGATGCGTAGATACACCAGGACACTAGGGATATAGCTCACAGTGGGAATAGAATGCACATAAGGACGACAGACCAAGCAAGGACACTACCATGAGAAGGTGGCTTCTGCAAGCCAAAGAAGAATGCCTGTGGTGATATTTTGTTTGTATTATAACAAATATAGCTTGCCTGCCACTAGTTAGCCACAGAGGCTAAGCAGTAGTGGTCACACCTTTAATCCCAGCACTCGGAGGCAGAGGATTGTGGATCTCTGTAAGTTCAAGGTCACCCTAAACTATGCTAGATTGATCAAGTCTCAAAAAAAAAAAAAACAGAGCCAAGTACTGATGGCTCATGCCTTTAATTCTAGTACTTGGGAGTCACAAGCCTTTAATCCCAACACTAGGGAGGTGGATACAGGAAGGGATATGGCTGGGTAAAGAGAGGAATGTAACGCAGGAGAAGACAGGAGCTCAAAGCATTCTGTCTAAGGACTTGTAGAGATAGGATCGCTCATTCTGTCTGAGGATTTTGTAGAGGTAAAAACTAGTGGCTGACTGTTCTGTTTCTCTGAACTTTCAGTATTAACCCTGATATCTGAATCAAGTTTTTATTATTAAGACCAATTAAATTTGTGCTCCAAAGGCCTCAGAATAAAATCAGCTCTGATGATTGGTCTTGGCTCCAACTTCATGAACTTTGAAAATTAAATTCATGAAACACAAAGCACCATATTTGTGGTGTGTTATGATGTTATAGCAACCACAGAAAACTAACAGACCATCAGTGATTCTTCTGCTTGAAGTTAAAAACCCCATTAAATATAAACACTGATTCATCCTCCGCTCACCATTCACCACCTTCTCCATCACCTCTATCATAACCTCCACCATCATCACCACCTCTACCATCACTGCCACCATCACCACCTCTACCATCGTCTCCACCATCACCACCTCTACCATCATCTCCACCATCACCACCTCTACCATCACCTCCACCATCACCACC
>NC_022014.1:42814044-42820420 GCF_000317375.1 Microtus ochrogaster
CTCCACCATCACCACCTCTACCATCGTCTCCACCATCACCACCTCTACCATCGTCTCCACCATCACCACCTCTACCATCACCTCCACCATCCACCCCTTTCTTCACCATCTCTACCACCATCTCTTCTACCACCTCCTCCACCACCAATTCCTTCACCCACAATCCTTCACCTCTTCCTCCAGAACCTCTCTCACTCTGCTGTCATCTTCCTCCTTTCATCTACCACTACACATCCACAGAAATTGCAATAGTCATTTTTCATCATGACAACATTGCTCTACCCATCTCGACCCACACCAGTACAAATGCTTCTGCCAGAAAATCAACAATAGATTCCATCAGGCAGAGGGAGTTTACAGGGCATATCCTGGTCCTACCTCAGGGTGACAGGGGACAGAAACAGTCTCTGGGACTTCATACCCACCTTCCCTGGTGCTGTTCTATTACTAAACATTTGTCAGCTTCATGATTTTCTTCCAAAAGGAGCTGATATGGAGACTTGCACAAAATGCTTTTCTTTCTGGACTTCTGTTTACTCTTCTGTCCATCAAGGAATATAATGCCTAAGATTCCTTTAGTGTCCATCAAGTGACTACTAGAAGCAAATTTACTTAGAAATAGATCATCATATCTGACTGATATTCATCAAATTTCAAATTCCACACTTCCTTATCCTTTGTGATAAGAAAGAGCACAAGCAGATGACTTAGAGGGAGAAGCATCCATCAGACAGATGCTTGCACTGACTGGATCTAGGAGGAATGATGGCTCCCTGGTAGATGGCCTGTCCTCCTGCCCCAATAGCATCAGGGAGCCACTCCAAGGCCTACTGCTCCAGGGAGTCCTTCTAGACTGAAAACACCCCAGCTTGGGAAGAAGCATCCTAAATAAGAAATTAGCATTACAAAGCTGGATTTGCCTGGGATGGTCAGCTTCTGAGGATGAGGGCAGAAGGGAAGGTAGAGCCTGGACTGTTCATTCTAAGATGGCTCAGTTGACTCAAGCAGCTGAACAAATACAGTCTCTGACACCCAGAAGCCTGCTGTGACCAGGGCACAATCAAGCACTGTATACCTACCTTTCCCATGGACAACCAGCCAAGAGTCTGCCCAATGAATGGAAAGGAACAGGGGCAGAATGCTTGTAAAACAGCAAAAAAGAGGACACAAGAGTCTTGAGAGAGCTGGGAAGTTTTCTGTGAGAACCACCAATCTCCCTGGCTCAGGCCAAGCAGCTGTCACAGGCCGGAACCAGTTTTGGAGCAATACTGCTCTTGATACAACAGTGACTATATCATATCCTGTATTTTCAATCATGTTATAACTATACCATATTTTCAATCATGTTATATTTTTTCATCTTAAAACCAAGGAGAGCTTTTGCCTTTGTACATAAAATAAATGAAAAGTGTATCTATGATATCAGTAAATATTGAATATGATACACATAAGAGCAACACTAAATAGACTCATCAATAGATTACATATGTATATATCTATATTATATATTTATATATATGCAATAATAATAATTGAAGAAGAGGTCATGAGTTTGAGAGGGAATGGGGGTGATATGGTGGGAGCTGAAGAGACTTTGAGGGAGTGATATAAATAATGTAAACACAGTACTCATGCATGAAATTCTCCAAAAAAAATTAATTTAAAAATATACAGTATGTTACAAAATATAAAACACAGAAGGATAGCTTGCTCTAAGGGAGGGCTGCTACTCGAGCATGCTAAAATCCAGGCTTATTTATTAATTTATCCTTAATGTATTCCTTTTTTCTGTATCCAGTCAATGAGTATGTGCTGGAAAATCTGAGTATCAGGCCCATGCTGAATATTGAACATGATAGACCAGTTCCTTCTTGACAGGAGCTCCCAGGTCAGCAGAACAGAGCAACAAATAAAACAGAAACAAGTAGTTATGATGTTCTAGCTTTTCTAAATCAAATCGAGGAGACACACATGCATTGTTGCTATTTAACTGTCTTCAGAAAGGAGTTAGGTGGGTGGGAAATGCCTGCTAACATTTTGATAGGGGTGGGACTTCCTAAGGCCCTCTTCCAACCATGGTAAAATTTTGAGTAGTTGAATCTGTGATGGCTGATGCAGGAGAGAAAGTCATTTTATATCAGGGATGTAACCCAAGAAAGGTTACCCATACTCCAGTGGATTGGCTACACCCAGGCACATCCTGGCAGCACTAATGGGACTCAGTGGTAGTGAGGAACATAAACTTGAAAGAGAGATACGGAAACATTGGGGAGAAGTTGTAATGGAAGGGGTGGGTGGATATGATTACGCTACATTGTATACGTGAATGAAATTCTCAAAGAATACATTCGAAATCAATTTTTAAAGAAAATGCTTGATTGGTTTTACATATTCTATGTACCAAGGTCTCCTGAGTCCTGAGCTTCCCTTCAACAGATGTGGGCGTGTGACAATTCCAATCGAGCTGCTCCTGGCTTGTTAGATTTCTGTTTGTCTGTGGCAAGATGGTTCAGCTATACTCACAGGCGGCACTATGATGCCTGTGTGTTTATTGTACTACAGTGTATGCATCTGTGATACCTATAAAACATACCCATACATAACTCATTGTGAAATGAACTTAGGGAAACAGACACAAGCACCACAGTGGATTTCTGGAAGGTAGCCCATGCTGGGGGATAATTTCTCCATCCAGAATTTGGTAGAATACATCACTCTGGGTTGGCAGCTTGCAAATTCTGCCCCCCCCCCCCCGCCATGAGTGTATTTCAGCAGCATGGAAACAGGAGTGACGGAATGGGGTTAGGACAGAAAGAATGACATGGGTGTTTTTTTTTTCTTTCTCTCTCTTTAAAATTCCAGTCTGAGGTACTGCAGAAGAGACAGTGGTGAAGAGTCCATGGTGGCAACGTACTGGGATGAAGTAAGCAGGAGATGCTTTTACCAATGAAGACATAAGGTCACTGGGAGCATGGGTGTTCCAGTCTAGAGAGAGGGACTCCATCGTAAAGCCCAGGGCTGGGGATATAGCTCAGTGGATGGCCTAGGTTCAATTCCTGGCACTACAAAAGGAGGAAGAAGAGGAGGAGGAGCTAACTGAAAACTGAAAGTGTAACTTCAGATGTAGAGAGCTTGCCTAGCGTGCACAGAGCCCTGGGTTTAATAACTAGTATCAGTATCACAAAGGAGGAGGAGGAAGAGGAAAAGTATGGAAGGAGGGAGTAGAGGAGGAGGGGGAGGAGGGAAAGAAAGAGAAAAAGTTCCTGCTCAGCTTACAAAACAGCCCATGCAGTATAATTTTCATTTCTTTTTAATCCCAGTCACGACATTTCTCTGGGCCTCGGGTGCCACCCAAGGAAAATGGAGACAACTACGTTCTCCAATTACCGAAACTCTACAAATATGAAAATGCACATTTTAGGAAAATGTGTTAAAGAGACAACAGCTACTGAAGATAAGCACCTCTGCCCCTGTTAGCCAACTGAAACTTTTATTTTAAGTGAGCCACCTTCAGTGAAACACCTCACACCAGGGAGAAGCCATCGTGCCTAGGGATTGCCGCAGCATTACATGCAGAAGTCCTTTGTAAGCTGTTAGGGTTTACCATGGCTAGAGTGATTAGTTTAAAATTAATTATGATTAAAATCATAATAATTATCATAACTTAATTATTTTTTCTTGCCTGTTTGAGATAGAGTCTCAGTTTGTAAGCCAGGCTGGCTTCATACGTTAATTATTCTGCTCTGAGTGGTTGGATGCGGGGAGGAATAATTAGAGAAACAGAAAACCACACATTTCAAAAGTTACACAAAACAGTTTCTCGACATGAAGACATGAACTTTCAAAATGCATAAAAAACTAAATAATATCTCTTAATTTTGAAAATGTGGGCCAAAGATTTTCATAGACATTTCTCCTAAGAAGACAAAATAACCAGCAAGGAGAATATGAAAACGTGTTCAACACAACTGATCACCGGGAAAATTGCCATGAAAGATCTAAAGAGATAGAATCATCTCATACCTAAAGGATATTATTCAAAATGAAAACTAGAAAACCACAAGTGTCCATGAGCATGGGGATAAAATAGAGTCCCGAGCCTTGGAGGGAGTGGAGCGCAAAATAGCGAAGCCACCATGGAAAACTGCAAGTTCCTTTGACACTTTAAAACAGAGTTATGATGATTTGCAAAAATGGGTATGGCATCAAATTGACCTCAAAATTCCCATCTTTATATCCATAGATTAGTGCAGCTCTCAGCGTCATCAGAGAAGTTTCTTTCTGCAGTGGATGGAGGTTGATACAGAAAACTCACAGCTGGTCAAAGTCCCAAGAATAAGTGTCAGGGGAATGCTCGCTATAAATGGGAAATCTGTGCTGAATCCCTCTCCACAAGGTTCAGAGAAACCACTGTAGAAGACAGGGAAGAAAAGTTGTAAGACACTGAGGTTGGGGAGGACTGGAACAAAACTGTATTTTCTCTTCCTTATGGGACTGGAGCTCTCAGGAACTCACAATAACTGGTTTCTTGCACAAGATCCTTACGAGATCAAACGAGTCAGCATTTAAACGAGGAGTTACTGGAAGCCAACGGCTTTAGGAGAGAAAGAGTTATTTGTTATTTTTAAAGTATAGTCTCTGGCAGGTCAACCACATTCTAGCGGATGACTCTACACCTAGAAGTATATAGACAGCAAAAATTAGACTTGCTGAGCTATACATTTTTAAAAGAGAACATTATGTAGGTAGGGGCTTGGGAGGTGGGAAGTAGATCTAGGAGGAGAAGAAAGTAAAGGGGCAGATATGATTAAAATACATTGTATGTGTGCATGAAATTCTCAAGGAATTAATATTATATTTTAAAAACGTAGAACTAGAACTACTGCCTTGGATCCACCCATCTCAGTTCTGAATATTTAAGCTATAGAATTGCAAACAGCCTCCGAACGGTATCTGTACTCTCATATCCATCGCACCTCAGTATCTACCAAGAAGTGAAAGAAACACAAATAAACACCGATGTCCATTGCTGGATGGGCAGATAAAGAAAATGTGCTTTTGTATGCATCCAATGAAACAATATTCAGCAATTAAAAGTAGTCATAGTCATGTTCTGTAATGGGTTGAACTTTGAGGATACAATGCTAGGAGAAATACGGCAATCTAGGGACAACAACTAAGACATGATTTAGTTTCTACGAGATATCTAAAATAGACTCACTGGAACAAACTAAAAATGCCGTAGGGGTGCAGTGCTGCTCAGAAGGTACAAGGTTTAATCCAAGTAAGAGTTCTAAAGAGTCATGTGCAACATTGGGCTTCCGGGTATGGATAGTGCTGCTCATTTGAGTGATGCGCAGAGGGGGCTGGAGAGATGGCTCAGTAGTCAAGAGCACCTGTGGCTCTCCGAAAGGACTCAAGTTTAGTCCCCACCACCCACACGGGGGAGGGGGGGTCACAGCTGTCTCTCACTTCAGCTCCAGGGAATCCGTCTCCTTCTACTGGAGGCTGCACATTCTTCTGCACAGACTTAAAGCATACTTAATTAAAAATAAAAGAAAAATTTTTAAACAAATTGTGTTCAGAGGGTAGACTCCTTGTTATACATATTTTATCATAACAATGAAATGTTTTTAAACAGCCTTCTCCACATTGCTGCCCTAGTTTTTGTGTGTGTGTGTGTGTGTGTGTGTGTGTGTATGTGTTTCAGATCAATTACTTATGTTTTGTTGTTCTGTCTTTGCTGTATTTTGTCCAGCACAATGCCTATCTTTGGAAATTAAAAAAAAAAACCAGCTATCCTTTTAAGGAGCAATTGAGAAGCACATATTGACTTGCTTTTGAAACCAACAATCATAGAACATGAGCATCAGGGAGTGGGGAGATATAAAATTATGGAAAGCAGTCTCCAAGTTCACAAATGAGAAACCTGGGAAGTGGAGGTGGTCAATGCTCTACTGCCAGTTAGTAAGTGAAGAAGCAAACACATCCACAGTGGGACATAGTAATTCGAGGGACATTTTATGTCTGAATATAACTGGGATGCCAGATTTCTAACAACTTGCATATTGTTTTCCAGATAATCTGGAAGTTAGCATTTGATAAATCATTCTTAAGCAAATAAAAAGATCTTTTTAATTTATAATTTATTAATGTATTGTTATTGTAATTGAAAATGTTGTGGATACTTTCAAATTCACTCTTTGTAGAAAGAACTGCATTAAGCAAAATTATGTGAATAAATATTCCCCCAAAATACAAAAAAAGAAGAAAAAGAAGAAGGAGGAAGAGGAGGAAGAAGAAGAAGAAGAAGAAGAAGAAGAAGAAGAAGAAGAAGAAGAAGAAGAAGAAGAAGAAGAAGAAGAAGAAGAAGAAG
>NC_022014.1:42820520-42838444 GCF_000317375.1 Microtus ochrogaster
AGAAGAAGAAGAAGAAGAAGAAGAAGAAGAAGAAGAAGAAGAAGAAGAAGAAGAAGAAGAAGAAGAAGAAGAAGAAGAAGAAGAAGAAGAAACCAAGCTCGCAACAACTCTGGATCATCTGGATCAGCATCCTGGTTGGGGAAGCTGTTCAAAGCCAGGTTGTGAACCAAACCACCTGGGAACACAAATGATGAAGGTGTAAGACCCAGTAGATCAGCTGAATACAGGAGGTAGAGGAGTGGACCTGGAATGTGCATGTGTGTTGGTGCCTGCCAAAAACAGAGAACAATCATGGGTGTTGTTCCTCGGGAGGCTTCTGCCTTGTTGTTGTTGTTGTTGTTATTATTATTATTATTATTATTATTATGTTTATTATGTTTATTATGTTTATTGTGTTTATTATGTTTATTGAGACAGGCTATCTCAGTGACCTGGAACTTGCCTAGTACACCACACTGACTGACCACCAAGCCCAAAGACCACCCTGTCTCTTCTGATGTTACAAGTACACATATCAACAGCCACCTATTTATTCTTACATGGGTGCTAAGACTTGAACTCAGGTCCTCATGCTTGTGCAACAAGCACTTTATCCACTGAGCAACTCCCCAGCCTAGCATGTTCTGGCAGGCAGAAAACAAACTGGCCTGGCCAGCATGAGCACAAGCCGTTCTCAGTAAGACCGATGCAAGAACAGAGGTATCTTATTCTTTAAATGACTGGAGAGTTGTGACACCCAACAATAGCCAGACCCAGTTCACTATGAAACATCTGTAAATACCTTATCTGTGAACATTTCCTCTATCCACACAACCTCAAAACAGTGCTTTTCAAGTCTGTCTCAATCACTTCCATTCTCATGTCTGCTTCACCAAACCAGGGTCAAGGTTGACAACTGGTACCCAAACAAAGTGGTCACTGCAGGGCTTACCTTTCCCATTGTCAGGAAGGGTCTTGGCAGAGGCAGTCACAATAATAATTTTTGCTAATTTAATAATCATAAAAATTTCTGCTAGTATTGAGGGAACCCAAGGGAAAAAAAACAAAGTTTGTAGGGTAAATTTACAGTACTAAATATATTTTTTAAATATGTTATATATTTTACATTATAGATGGTATGATGTATTATAAAATATACTGTAAATATAATATATAAATATATACGAATATATTATAAAAACTCATTTTTTGTTTTGTTTTGTTTGTTTGTGGTACTACATTTCACATCCAAGTTTCCCTCTGGACATTTATCTATGTTTTTACCATGTCCATGCTTGGAGGAAGCCAGTAGCCACAGTACAGTTAAGTAGGGTATCTGTGAGTCACATTTGGGCCCCTGGGTCCCAAAGGCTCAAGTGCTCTCGGCCACCAGTCCACAGTGAGCCCGAGAGACTCATCTGGTATCTCAAGTTCTTCTTGACAAAAAAAAGCTAAAATTGCAGTTGGGAGGTGAGGAATGGGCTCAAAAAATGTATACTGCTTGGACTCACTTAGAGCATCACCCATCCTTGTATGAATCCCTGCTTCTTCCTGAGTTTTTGTTTTTTGTTTGTTTGTTTTTATTTTTTGAGACAGGGTTTCTCTGTAGCTTTGGCACTTGTTCTGGAACTCGCTCTGTAGACCAGGCTGGCCTAGAACTCACAGAAACCCACCTGCCTCTGTCTCCCGAGTACTGGGATTAAAGGCGTGTGCCACCTCTACCCCGCTGAGTTTTTGCTTTCTTATATCATTAAACAAATTTGTGCCTTTGCTGTGATTCTGATATGTAAGAACCCAACTGGCTTTCACCACTATCCCTCTGAAAAAGGCTTTGGGCTCAAATGTTGTAGAATATTAGTTAAAGATGTGTCACATTTGTTTATGCTGTGGAATATTGGTTTAATTATGCAAAGATGTGTTGCGATTGTCTAATTCTTTGAGGCTGCAGTACTTTGCCTGTCTAAAACACCTGATTGGTCTAATAACTGAACAGCCAACAAGGCAGAAGAAAGGACAGGTGGGGTTGGCAGATGGAGAGAATAAATATGTGGGGAAATCTGGGAGGAGATCTAGGAGCGAAAGAAGGAGAAGGAGAGGAGGGCTCCAGGGGCCTGCCAACCAGCTACACAACAAGATACTGTTGAAATAGGAGCGGCGGGGCTGCGTCCCCAGCACCCTGCCGCCCGCATGGCTAGCTTAGCTTATGCCCCAAAATAATTATACGGAAACTGTATTCTTTTAATCACTGCCTGACCCATTAGTTCCAGCCTCTTATTGGCTAGCTCTTACATATTGATCTAACCCATTTCTATTATTCTATGTAGCCCATGAGCCGGCTTACCAGGAATGATCTTAACCTGCATCTGCCTGGAGTGGGGGAACCATGGCGACTCACTGACTCAGCTTCTTTCTCCCAGCCTTCTGTTCTGTTTACTCCACCCACCTAAGGGTTGGCCTATCAAGGGGCCTAGGCAGTTTCTTTAAGATACAAAGTAAGAAGTAAAGAAATGTATATAGATACAGAAAAAGGTAAAAAGCCCAGAGGCAAAAGATAGACAGGATAATTTAAGTGAAGAAAAGCTGGCAAGAAACAAGCCAAACTAAGGATTCCACTTCAAAGCTTCTTGAATTTATATAACTGTGAAGCTATGACTTTTTCCACAGGAAAATTAGCTGTTCTCTTCATGTCTCCATTTTCTCATTTGTGAGCTGTGCAGAAGTGTCCTTACCTCACATAAGCCATATCTGCTTTGGATTAAGTAAACAAATGCACACTCGTCATCCCAGTGGCAGACTGCTCAAAGCAAAGCCCCGAAACTACTGAGTGCTGTCTGCCCAGTCCTTTGTCTCTCCCACTCCCAGCATTCTGTAATTCTAAATAACCAAGTTATATTCAAACATTTAAGATGACGAGCAGGGAAGACTGAAGGATGCTCTACCCTCTGTAGGCCACTACCTAGTATATTAAAGAATCAAGTTGCTTTTTGTCAGAGACAGAAATAGAAAGCTGAGCACCCCAGTATGGAGAGTTCAAAAAAGATTTCAAACAGGAATTGAGGATTAAGGTAGCTTTAAAAGCAAGTGGGATTTGGATACATCAAAGGGAGGAAAGGACATCCATTAAGAAGTAGGAAGAGAGTAAATTCTAGAAAGAAGCTAACCTGACCTCCAATACAGCTTCAGAACGTAGGAGCTATGTGGTACAGAGACCAGTCATTTAAACCCCTCGAGTTAAAATAGGGGTGATATTAACATCTACCTCTCAAAATCAGGACAGGGAGATGGCTCGGCAGGGAAAGGCACTTGCCACCCAGGCTGGGGACCTGAGTCCAATCCCTGGACTCACAAAGTGAAAGGAGAGAACCAGCTCCAGCAAGAGAAATCTGACCTCCGCACATGCATGCATTTGTGCAAACATACACGTGTATGCACGCACGCACACACACACACACACACACACACACACACACATGCACACACACAAATACAAATGTAATTCAAAATTACTGTGTGGCAAAAAAAAATTGTGTACATAGGGCAGTCAGAATAATTATGAACACATTTCCATAATATCAGCCATCAGACAACTTGGAAAAAAGCAAACCGGTCTGAGGTTAACATTAAGGGTGCCTTTCCTTCAGCCTTCATTATCAACCCAGACACAGGTTTATACACTGAGGTTCTGAGCACCCTATAACCGAGGCTGACAACTAATCACCTCTCGTCTTTGACTAGGGATTGCTGCTTTGGGCGTTGACAAGATGGATGCCACCACCTACCAGCCTTCAAGATCCTAAGACTGTATTCTCAGAAATTAGAGTGAATTATCTCCACAGTTGATTTTTCCTCAGGTTTTATTTGTCAAATGAAGAATTCTAGAGCATGAAGGTTGGTAGTCTACTTTGGGTGAGGCTGAGAAGAAAAGTCATAGTTTTGAATGAATCCAGCTGTTGGTTCCTTTGAAATCAAGGCAGGGATTTAAGATTGAGGTCTTTCTCGGGTGTGTTTGGTTCTCGGCATTTACTACAAAAAAAAAAGCACCATTTAAAGATGCTTCTTAACACCTCCAGCAATGAAATCAGAGTCTTTATTCTAGGATTTTCTGTTCCTTGGTGTTTACCTTCCTTTCTCTACCTGCCCTCTTATTTATGTCTGTCTCAAGAGCCATTTTTTTCACATACACTGTAGATGCCTTCAGCCCCAGGAGGTCTGTAGAAGCCCAGTGTCTGAGTTGGAAATTCTAGAGTAATATTCCCTTCCCTCTGTTCCTGGGTATTCTCACCATTCCTTGAGGAAACAGGCGGCCTCAAAATTCCTTGAGGACAATACAGGGGTTGACATAGAGCTTGGCAAGAAACTATATATCAAAACAAATGCCAATGCAGGTATGGCATCCTTTAAAGTGGGAGGTTTTAAAAATTCAGAAAACAGAGAGGTACTGTTGATAACCTACACCCAGTGTCTCTCCTCAAGAGCCTAGAGGGGCTTTGGCTAAGTTCAACACGACACACACATGGCAAATTTCACGACCGTGTTATTGTTTGCTCTATTCCTCTTCACTGCCTTCTGCTGTGATGCTTGTGCTACCTTGAACTATAATCATGCCAGTAGCACCTACTGGGCACAGCAGTGGTGAGCACTGAGGAGCCTCTTTCTACTTGAGAGCCTCTACATTGGCCATGTAACATGCTTTGCTGATTTAACACTTGCCATTTGTCCTATTAGGTGACATTACATACCCACTTCACAGCTGGCAAAACCAAGACAGCACAATACGGATGCAATTTCCAATGGTTACCTAGCTGACAGCTCATCCTATAGATTCACATTCTAACTTAAGCCACAGCTATTGTGCTCTGAAATGCCTCATTTGGGAGCTGGACGTGGAGCTGAATAATAGAGTGCTTACCCATCCCACATGTGGTCCCGGAGTGCATCCTTCATACAGGAAAATCAGTGAGAGATTTAAACATTCAAGTTTAATTTTTTTCAAGATCAGAGTATTTTTTTTGTAAGGGAAAATTTTAGCAAACCAATTCACACTTTAACATATTCAAAGGTAATGAATATTTGTTTGTTTTGATTGTTTTTGAGGAAAGGTCTTAGTATCCTAGGCCAGCCTCATACTGGCAATTCTCCTGCCTCAGTTTCCCAATTGTTAGGAGTATAGGCATGCATGACCATGCATGACCAAGCATAATGTTTAAGAAGCCTTACAGGAAAAAGCTTTCAAATGTTCCCCCACAAAATAAGAAGCTATTATTTCATATACAAGGCAAGTATTTTTCCTTCCTCTGGGTCTGAATTTTTAGTTATTTTCCTTTTCTTTCCCATCTGGTGTTTAAATGAAATTAATTAAGGGTACCCACCAGGCAGCCCACACAGGCAGGATTTTGAAGGTAATGCAAAGTGACAAGTCTCCGGGCTTCCAGGTTGAGGGTAGTGTCCTCCTTTCATGTGAAATGGCACTAACTTAGAGAAGAGAATTGACGGGGTATGTCATGCTGCCTTTGCTATCCCATAAGAATACAGCCCCACATAGATCCTCATCAAGAGCTGCCAGCCTCAGTCAGATGAGTCTCTGATGTTGAGGGCTGTGCCCATCTGAGGTTTTCCCAGAGGCCCTGATGTATAGAACGTATCACCTTCTCTAAACCAAGGGACTGCCTTACAGAGCCAATAATGGTCTCAGACCAGCACCTTGGGGAGGTACAGGTCCTGAGTTCAGATCCTGAGATTCCAACTCTTCCCACCCTAAGGGGCTATGATTATCAGTCACAAGGCTGATGTGTGCTCCATCTCTTTGGGGGTATCTTATGTTCATTTGTGAAACACTGTTTGATTCGCTTCTTGCTGAATTTGTCCCATTGTGTAATAGCTTTCTACTGGCTCTATCTCATTTTCCCCCATGAAGACTATATAAGGTGCTGTACTTCTTAACAAACTTGTGTAACATAAGCCATCAGATTATGCAAGATCTTCTGACCCCAACTTTCTGTCTTTTTTGTCTTTTCATCTCCTAACTCCCCAACTTAGGACCGTACACGTAAGGAACAACCTCCGGGTCCAGGTCACTCTGCACCTCCTTACTCTGATATTTCTAAGTCTACCAATGTACATGAATGTGTTCTTTCCAGTTCTCCAAGCTTCCATGCTTAGAGATATCTGCTTCTTTCTCATTGAGACAGGTCTGACACATCCTTTCTGCTTTATAGAAGAGGAGAACAGTACAGAAAAAGTGTGACATAGGGGTTTTTAATTATTTTTTATTTACATTGTGCATATTCATGATACCTGCATCTATGTTACAGAAGAAAATTTCATACAAGCATATTGTACATTAAGCACACTCCTACATTCTCTTCCCTCTCAATCCTCCCTCCTTTAGTGCCTTAAAACAAAGGGAACTTTTTGCCTAGTAGGAAGATTTGGAAGTGGGATGCAGAATTCAGATATCTGTTTTGCCTCATCTCATATCTACCACCGAATAGCTGACACAAGGCAAGTATTTTTCCTTCCTCTGGGCCTGGATTTCCGTGCAGGAGGAGAGTTTGATGAATGGTTTTTTGAATGACTGTGTGGATGAAGGACACACGAAAAAGGCTTTGGCTGACCCCCAGTGTGCTGCAAAGTCTCAGTAGGTTGAAGTTCTCTGAGGATGCAGTTTCAGCACCACGGACAGCAACAAAGAACACCCGAAAAGAGTTTGGAATGAATTTGTCTCTGCCAGGTGAAGCTATGGCTCCATGAATTTATATTCAAGAGGTCAAAAATGAAAATGTTATAAAATACCAGCGCTGGGGTGCACTGGGGGTTTGTCTAGTACAACTCTGGAGCATCAGCGTCTCCAGGGGAGATGTGTGATGCTTAAACTATTAAGAATGCACCTCAGGATTGCTGGCAGGGGACGTGGCAATCACTAGGGTCTTTGTGGTCCACTGAGATGATAGCAACAGGAGGGCCAGTCTCTCACTGCCCTGTGAGCAAATGCCCAAGAAAGTTGTTCCAGCCTTGCTTTTGATTTGGCCCAGTTTAGAAGATGAATCAGCAGCTTTCCACAGACTATGAAAAAAGCAACTCCAAAATAACTCTTCTTCATCCATACCTGCCCCTGTTCCATGACCCTGCCTCCTTGGGCCAAGGAGTTCTTCCAGAAATCTGACTCGAGAGAATCTGCACCTCGAGTTTCCAGTCTTTCTTTGGCCCTTGTTTCTTGATGAACAATCAATTGCAGTCAAGTACAAGCAGAAGTTGGAAGCTAGGTTGCTGGGAGAGACGGGTTTGGGAGGTTAAAAGACAAGAGAGGATGGAGCAAATGGGACCTACTATGGGGGAGTGACGTCGTCACTGTTTTGATACTTTCAAGTCATTACTTATGACTTGTGAGATAGCTTCAATATAAATGTCAGCCAGCTTGCTATTATGCTGTTTTAAAACTTGGTTATGGTAAAAAAAAATAAATTAAAGGCATATCAAATATAAATATGGTAAGTTCTTTACAAGAGGAATAAAAGACAATTTATTCTGAAGTCAGACATAAATGACATGACTTGGAAACATAGATCCAGGTTGCCCCAAATACCACATCCTAACATGGTAACTGTCTTGGGAAGCATTTATAGTAACAGGACAAAAGAAAGTCATAAATCAACACACTTTTTAGATATTTCAGTTGACGATATCAGCAGTGCAGGTGATAGCAAAGAGAAGAGATCACTGTTAAGGACCTCAGATGTTTTCTGATGGCGTCCTTGGTCTTTGAGCTGAGGGAAGCCAGGAGCCTGAACATTCCAAAATGTATGGTGATTTTTAACTTTAAGTGGAAAAGAGGGTTACTTTATTCCAGATAACCAAGCTGCCACTTGGATATACATGCATTCATTTGCTCATTCACTGAGCAGGTTATACTCAGCATACCCCACTGGGGTACCTACAAGGAATATTTAAAGATACAGGTTCTGGCCTCCATATGCCACAGGACACACGCAGAGATGAGGATGTAAACACAGTAAAATGTGAGACCAGCAATTGCTTTTTCCACACCCTCCACATCCTGTTTGCCCATTTGTCTAATAGATTTATTTAAAACATGTCTCATGGATGCTAGGGACATGGCTCTGTTGGTTAAAGTGTCTTCTTCTCAAACATGAGGATTTAAATTGGATTCCCAGAAACAAATGAAAATGAAGTGTATGCCCTGGCAATGCTGAAGCATGCATGGGCAGCCTGTATATGACAGTTCTGTTGAACTTGTCTATATTGGGTTTTCTGGTCTAAGTTGATGAGGATTACTGATCAGGTCTCTTTCTCAAGAGGACACCCGATCTCATTATAGATTATTGTGGTTGCTGGGAACTGAACTCAGGTCCTTTGGAAGAGCAGGTAGTGCTCTTAACCACTGAGCCATCTCTCCAGCCTGAGGAACTGACTTTGGATTCCCCAGAACTCAAGTGCAAATCCAAGTGTGTTGGTGCATGTCTGAACTCCCAGCCATTTGTAACAGAAGGCAGAGAGACAAGAGGATCCATAGCAGCTACCCTGACCTTTATGGTGAAACTCCAAGCCAATAAGAAGTCTTCCCTCAAACAAAAGGTGGAAGATGCCGGAGAAGTAACGCTTTAGGTGGTCCTCTCACCTCCACACATATGCTTATAGCTGAGCACACATAGAAAACCCACAGATAAATGCCACACAGCCCCACAAAGTACTAGGACTGGAGAGATGGCTCAGCAGTTAAGAGCACTTACTACTCTTACAGAGGACCAGAGTTCAGTTTCCAGGACCAAGGTCAAGAAGCATACAACCATCCGTAACTCCAACTCCAGAAGATCAGGTGCCCTCTTCTGGACTCTTGGGCAACTGCACTCATGTGCACACATCCACCCCCATATACATGTCACACACACACACACACACACACACACACACACACATCGCATGCCTTCAATTTCTCCTCTTCTGTCCACATGCATTATTATAACAATTCTAGTCCTTGGGATCTCTACTGGACCACTGGATGGAAGAATCTGTGATAGCTCCTGAGTTACTATCATCCCCACCTTGTAATCCGCTGTTGAGAAAATAGCCTGAAAAAACTACGAATCTTAAAAAAGAAAAAAAATTGAAAATCTTGCCACGATTCTGTTTAAAATGAGCTGATTTAGACACACTTAGAACTGAATGGCATGAAATGTCCTGCACAATTCCATTCTGCCCACCTCACTCCTGTCCTTCCTCATGAACACCAGGCTCTAGCCACACTGACCTCGTTTGGGCTCCTGTCATCTGAAACCTTCACTTGGCTCGTCCTTCTCGTCACTTCAGCATGGCCATCACACTGTTCAGGTACCCTAGCCCACTCCACACTCCCTCCTCTAGGCTCTCTCCCATCCTGCCTGCATGGCTTCCCTCATGGAGCTCACCCAATGCCTCATTTATCTAGGGCCTAGCTTCTTTACCACTTCATCATTCACAATACTTAATGTGAAGGGAAAGCCATTCTTGAGAGACCAGAATTGGAGCCAGCTGCTACTGGGGACTTTTCACAAGCATGGCCCAGAAACTTCAAGTGGCAGCCTCAGAGTGCTGTGACCTGATACCATGGAGCTGCAGATCCAAGCCTTTTGACCAGGACTGGCCTTTGATCAGCCAGGATTCTCCTTATTTGTGTAACCTTAACTGCACAGCCCTGATGTGCTTGGCAAGGTTTGCAAAGGTAGAAATGATATGTTCAGTGTCTCACACTAACCACAGAACTGTACAACAGGACTATACTCCTTCGTATGGCATGAATCACATCCCAAGAAAAATGCACAAAAGACTCTCACCCTAATGGAAAATTATGTGTCTCAAGTGCAGACAGACAGATAGACACACCTGTACTCATCACCTCCTTACCTCACATTGGACGATACTCTAGTTACTCCCCAGAAGGGCACCCACCCCATCTGTCTGTCTATAAATCCCTTCCCAAATCCATAGTGTTGGTTATTACAGTTACAGTACACTTGGGTGAGAACAGAGGGTCTCTGACCTGTGTGATCTCCGATGGCAATTTGTTTATAGTGCCAACTTTTTTTCTGAATAAAGTTTCTAGGAAAGATTATTTATGCCAGATAGTGCATGAAAAACACAGAAATCATCTAATAGCCTATGTCACTCGCACAAGATATTAGGTCATTGAAATATTTTTGTCATGGGTAGGTTCAAGGAAACATCTGTAATCTATCATTTATTCATCTGTGTGTGCATGTGCACGCATGTGTGTGTATGTGTGCACATGCACGCACAAGCATTTAGCGGTTGCACGCCATTGTGTACATGAAGGTGGAGGGTAGAGGTTGATGCCCTAAAGTCAGTTCTCTCCTGCCACCTTGTGGGATCCAGGGATTGAACTCAGGTCATCAGACATGCAGGCAAATGACTTCATCTACTGAGCCAACTCGCCAGTTCAATTTCTAGTTATTTTTAAAATTTTTATTGCCATATATAGCTTTTACATAATACCAATAATGCAGAGGTCATAAGAGAATACACACAATTCATAGTTCTGAAACACTGTAAGAAAGGTCAGAGTCTACACTCAAATTATTCCCTCTCATGGATGCATGCATGGTAGCTGGATGTTTGTAGACATTTGTGAATAAGTGTGAGTATATTCAGTAAAAAGGTGAAGTTTTATACATGAAGATGAGCTTCTCTTCATTAAGAAACCCCTGGAAAATATCCACCCAACCAAGAGAAAGTTTCTCCCGAGCCCCTGATGCCTGCAGCATCACTGTTCAAGCATTCAAATCAGCCTCTCTCCTAAGATCAAAAGTTACCTGTGGTAGAAGCCATGAGAACGACTCTTGCCTTTGAATAAAACCTCTGTCTTAAAAAGCCTTGACAAATTCATCTCCTCTTCCATCCTCACAGAGACAATCCTTTCTACTTAATAGGTGGGGAATCTGAGCAATTAATATCTTGTGCAACACACGGCAGCTAATTTTAACCCATCCAAGATCAAATTCTGTCTCTTTGGGCTCAAAGAAGGGACAAGAATCTAGGACATAATACTGTACACTGGTTTCAAATCTTATTACAAGTAGTTTAGGCTGGCCTCCAACCTGCTGAATACAATATGAACTCCCAATCTTCCCTGCCTCCACCTCCGAGGACTTTGTGCATGCTAAGCAAGTACTCTACAAACTGAGTTACATTCCAGCCCTAAACTGTTCACTTTTAGTGATGGAAAGATAACAGGCTCTATTGGAAGGGAGCCCAGGAGAGAGCACGCTCTATACCCCATGCAGATATACAGGTAGGGAGAAAACTTGCCCAACTTCGGGCAGAGTCTCCAGTGTTCACCTCTCCAAGGCCTCTTGCTGCTCCACTCTCCGCCCTAAGCTCTTCCTTCTCATCCATCACCAGACTCAGATCAAATTTCCAAGTTATTAATCTTTTGGAGTCATGCTGTCTCAGCAAGAAGGCGGCAAGGTGACTGCCGAAAACCCAGGAGAGGACAAAGCAAAGATGGAGATGGGCAATGAGACAGAGACCCAAGAGAGCTCAAGTGGGAGGTTGCAGCAGAGAACCACACAGAGAGGTGAGCAGGTAACTTTCGGTCTAGGACAGAAAGGGAAACGCAGGCATGAAGTCACTTAAGACCACAACCCACTGACACTAGTGTTGTTCAGCAACCACCGCAGGACAATCCCAAATATAAGACTTGGCATTTGGGGCATTGATTTTCAAACTGTGAAGCATAGACACCAACAGATTCAATAGTCAGAAACCCTTTTATCTAAAGTTCATAGAACAACCTTTGGCATCTACACTGTAAGTGACTTGAGTGTGACGAAGGCTGCCTGGCATCCAAGCTTAAATCAGATAGATGTTCTGTGCCTTAAACTACCTGGACTTTCCCATTCCCAGATGCTAGTGTTCAGGGATCAGCAACAATGAGCCTGAGCTCAGTAGTTTGATTTCACTTGGACCAGCTTGCCTACTGTGGTCCTTGACTGGGTACTTAGTTCCTAATCAAGGCACTGACTCAGCCCTGAACATTTCTATGTATAGTGTTTGTTCCCACTCAAAGCAAGACTGGAAACAACACAAACCAAAGACAGAATTAACTCTAACTGCAGTAACTGGTGAGCTTTGCTTCTCGGCAGAGGAAGGGTTAGTTCAGCCACTGAATGAGTACTGAAGCGTTTTCTGTGTATCAGCTCCTTTACTGGACACTAAGAATGTCATACTCGGCAGACTGTCACTGGGAGATAAGTATATCAAGGATAAATTAACTACAGTTTTGCATTTACTGTGATGATTTAACCCTAAGCTTCAATTCCCTCCACTCTTTTCCCAATATTAGCTCATAACCTGCAGGTTTGGGCTGAGCCTCAGTTCTATGCACAGACTGATCCAGGCTGGCAGTGTTTGTGTGCCAATTAAAAACCTGGAGGAATAATAGGACGATTCTTAAAAAATTCAAGCGACACTAGGGACTGCCTGACAAGCGGCAGGAGTCATCATTCAGTGTGTGACAACGTGGGAGAAAATTAATGTGTCCCCATCAATACTGAATCAGACAAAAACAAACACTCAGAGACAGTCTAGTGCAATGGATCTCAACCTTCCTAATGCTGGGACCCTCTAATACAGTTCCTCACATTGTGATGACCCCCAACCATAAAATTACCTTCATTGCTACTTCCTAACTATAATTTTGCTTTTGCTATGAATCTTTTTCTAGTTTTTTTATTGATTTTATTGAGCTATACATTTTTCTCTGCTCCCCTCCCCTTCTACCTTCTCCCATGGTCCCCATGCTCCCAATTTACTCACGAGATCTTCTTATGTAAATCTCTGGTATGAAGGAGAGCTGACATGCAACCCCCATGAAAGGGTAATTCGACCCCAAAGGGTTGTGACCCGTGGGTTGAGAAATGGTAGGCTAGTGCATTGGCACTGCTCAGGAGTGGATGATGAGGCCAAATGTGCACACACCAATCATTAAAGAAGTAGAGCAAAGATGGAACACAGATTCTGTGGGCAACTATGAGATGCCCTACAGATAGCAGCGGGATCTAGAGAAATGCTTGAAAAACTTCCCAGAAGGGAGTGGAAATTGAAGGGTCAAGAAACAGAGAAAGATAACGGCGATTCCACACACGAGTGTGTCCGACTTGGAGATTTAGATTCTGAAGATTGGATTTAATTGAAAAGCCTGATGAAGACCAGAGAAACAATTCAGTGGATAAAGACACTTGCTGCTAAGCCTGATGATTTGAATTCTGTCCCCCGATGCCACAGGAAAAAGTGAATTGACTCCTGAAAGTTGTCCTTTGACCTTCTGATCTCCACAGGTGCACTGTCCAATGCATGTCCCCCCCCACACACACTAACTAAATGGTGTGTGTGTGTGTGTGTGTGTGTGTGTGTGTGTGTGTGAATTAAAGACCATTCAACATGGTTTTAAAGTGACTTTGGATTAGTAGGTTCTCTGGGGATAGCTAGAAGAACCAGAGGAGAGTAGGCTTATTTTATGGCCAGATCTCAATGCCGAGCAGAAGGTCCTATGAACAAGAAAATATGAGTTCACGTTCAATGCAGTTTGGAAGTGTTAATTAAGGCTCAGCTGTGACTAGTTCATTCATTGTGTGTACTCAGAGCTTAGTCCGAATCCCTTACTAATACTCGGGTGTGGGAGGAGGAATCAAAGCAGGAGGGAAGTAAAAGAAGAGAAAGGCCAGAGAAAGCAGAGATGCTTCACTAGCCGTTCCTATCTATGAATGCAACGATGAGACCAGAGGAACATGGGGGACCCCTAGATAGAGATCGTACCAAGTTACCTTCGACCAATATAATCAAAACAACCCCCCCAATGTTGCCTTCACTTTGTGACTAATTGAAATGTTGAGAGAATTTCTTCCCAGGGGAGACAAATAATGGGTTCCCCTTCCCCATAAGGTCCTAATGACAAACCGAAGTATGATTCCGTCCAAGTTTATCCTGGGGAACCAGCAAATTTATTCAGCTTACTAATAGAATGTGTGTGAGGGATTACTGGCAGGAGCGTAGGTGATCCCAAAGCAGACCCCTGAAGGTCTGCACCAGCATGGACAATGGTGCCCAGTGGTCATGGGAATAGAACGCCTTTCTACTAACCTAATACTTCCCTATATGCTGAGGCCACCCATGTAGTTAAGGCAGAATTGTATACAAATAACTAGCTGGGAGAGGAGAGACTGGAGTCTTGGATGAGGGTCCAATGACCTTCCCAGCCCCCTGATCTCTGAGGGAACCCCATCAGTCCAGCTGTGATATTTTACAAGCAGACACAGCTGACCCAATGAATGAGACGGATTTGCTCAGAGGACCCCACACTAGCACAGGACATCACCTTTTCTAGCCCCTACTCTTCACTCAGATCTTCAGGGAATTCAGACTACAAGGTTGAGCCACGATGAGGGGATTAGGTTGCAAGGGCTGGCTCCCTAGCTGCTGAATTAAATCTCTGAGGGAGGATTTCTTCTCCAGATTCTTGAAAGCCCAGCAACAAAGACCCCGCCATTGTGCTGCAGTCCCACCTGGCTTTGCACTAGGCAAGATACAGGCAAAAGGATCAAGGAGAGGAACTAATTCACGGCAATTGAGGTTAATCCCACTCACAGCCTCAGCCCATGTTAGCAGCTAATCCAGCTAGAGCAGCTTTCCCAGGGAGCTCCGATAAACCCTTTAGCCTCGACAACTCCACATTCATGAGGAGTGTCATCAGTAGCTCACGAGATCGGAAGCCTGTCAGGTTTGACAAGCATGTCAGCACAAACCATGCTATCCACCCACTACCCCAGGGCAGGGGCTCCCAGACATGCCCTAGCCAGAGCTGAATAGCACCTATGGAGATTCTTCATGGTTTTAATGGTTTTAAACCAATCAATCTTGAAATCTTGAATCTCCCCCAAAGATGTCTCTCTCTCTCTCTCTCTCTCTCTCTCTCTCTCTCTCTCTCTCTCTCTCTCTCTCTCTGTGTGTGTGTGTGTGTGTGTGTGTGTGTGTGTGTGTGTGTGTGTAGGTAGATACACACATATGTATATGCCTATAGAGGCCAGAGGTCAACATCAGACGTTTTCCTAAATTTCTCTTCAAGTTACTTTTGAGTCAAAAGTTCTTATTGGACTTGGAGCTCACTGATTCAACTAGACTGGCTGACAAGCAAGCCAGAGATCCTCTGGTCTTCACACCCAAGCCCCAGCCCTGGGATTACAGGCAGGCACTATCATGCTGGACTTCTTACATAGGTTCTGGGGACTGAACACAGTTCCTATCACTTGCATGGCAGGCATTTGATTGACTGAGCAGTTCCCAGCCCCCTTATCGGTTTATTAGTAGCACCATCTCTTAGATACCAGACTCACTGGGTCCCCCAGAGATGCAGCGGTTGAGTGTTGGTTTTTCTGTTGTCTTCCTGGCTGCCATAAGGCTGTTCCCTTAGCTTCTGGTTAGTCCATCTTCTACATGGAACCCAAGTTCTTCCTGATTCCGTATCACTCCTGGGCAAAGCTACATAGATCATGTCCGACTCCACAGTCTCTTAGCATATTCTTAGTAGGTAATTCCCCATCTTAATCATCTTCCTAAGCACAATTCAGCAGCCCTAATTGCATTCCCAATATCAAGCTAGCAACACTGCAGTCCGTTTCCAGAAATTGTGTCATCCTAAAGAAGCTGCCACAGCCTCACAACTCATTGTACCCCCTCCTTAAGCCTGGTAACTTCCACCTACTTCAGGTCTCTATGATTTTTATATTCTAGGTAGTTCATATAAGTGGGATAATAGCCATGATAGTGGGTATAAAATGATATCTCGTTTTAATTTGTATTGTCCTAAAGCTTCATGATGTTGGATATCTTTGCATATGCTCACTGGCCATTTGTCATCTCTTCATATTTCTTGCAGAAGAGTTTATTCAAGTCTTTCACCCACTTTTTAATTTACTATGCTACTTTGTAATTAATTGTAGGAAGCTTTTATATATCCAGTAAGTATTCCCATTATCATATTTATGATTTGTGAATATTTTATCCCATTGTGTGAATTGATTTTCTAATATAATATTTATTAGTTTTTAATTCATAAATACAAATGGTACACAGTGTGGCTCCAAATCTTAACCTCCTTTCTATGCAGCCTGCTTTCTCCTGGAGCCTATTTTCCAAATATAGTCACACTAGCACCTGCCTATTGAGGAGGCTTTATCTTCTTCTGACAACAACATCAAAGCCTGTAGCTTCTCTTGCCCATCATTATCAACACCACCACCACCCTATCATGACCATCATAACTATTGCCATCATCACCATCACCATCATCACCTTCATCATCATCCCTGCATTGGTTAATTGTTGTCAGCTTGACACAAACTTGACTTACCTGAGAAAGGCAAACCTGAAATTGAGTAATTGCCTTCCTCAGATTGCCCTTGTGCATGTCTATGTGATAGCTTTTAAATTACTGATGGATGTGTGAGGGTTCGAAATACTGTGGCTGCTGCCACCCCTGGGCAGGTGATCCTGGGCTGTGTGAGCAAGTTAGTAAACAGAAGTCCTCCGTCGCCTCTATGTTGGTTCTTACCTGCAGGTTTTTGTCCGAGTTCCTGCCCTGGTTTTCCTGAGTGGTGAACTATTACCTGGGAATGCAAGATGAAATAAACCCTTTCATGCCCAAGTTGCTTTTGGCAATGGTGTTTATCATAGCAACTAGGACTACCACCATCATATCATTGTCACCATGACAACTATCATCACCATCATCATCATCACCATTGTTATCATTGTCACCATTATGACCATCAACCATGTTATCACCACCATCATCACCACAATCACTATCGTTATCACCATCACCATTGCCATCACCATCATCATCAGCACCACCAGCACCATCACTGTCATCAGCTCTAGTTGCCATCTTTTACTGTTATTTTGTGATGTGTCCGATTTTTTAAATAAAACTTTAGCTACATCTTCTCTCCTTTTTCAAATCAAATCTTAAAATTTTGCTTCATTTATCCCACTTAAAGTCAAAGACACAAACTCAAGCTAGTGAGGTAGTGAAGGCCATTCATGGACAGCTCTTCCTATCCATGCTTATTTATACTTTTCCATGAGAGGAGTGCATCAGCTAATCCAAACTAAAATTTAAAATGATTCTCCTCTAGTCGGGTTGAAGATCTGTTACAGACAGACATTCTTCAAGAGGACTCCTTTTAAGGATGAAAATTTCAGGCAAGAGTCGGGATATTTCAGAGTTGTTAGAAGCTGCAAAATTATTCCCATAAGCAATAGTAATTTTCAGGCAAGCATACCGACTACTTCACAAGCAAAGAAAAGTCCTTTCCGCCCATTCAACGTCATCTATTCCCAGACATCCTTGGGCAAGGGGGGAAGCTTGCAAAGTCCTCGAGGGTCTGTGTGACCCCGGTCACTTCAGCTACTGTACAGACTGTGTACAGTGTACAGAGGCCAGGCCAGTGTCTCACTGTTACAGACTGGACCACACACACACATACTGAACGTCTACCTTCAATGTGACGGTATTTGGAAATTGGGTTATTTGAGGTAGTGAGGGCTTGATAGACCATTAGTCCTGGATCACCATTAAATTGGTTGATGTCTTCATAAATGAAAAGGGAACACTGAAGTGTTCCCCTCCCCTCTCTCTTTCTTTCCTTTCCCAATTATGGCTTTTTCTGTAAATGGATATAAAACACCACTCCACCCATAGGTCACCAAATGCGGCCTCATTTTCTCAGTATGCCATCCTACCTCTAAGGAAAGGACAAAAGTTAATACAGACTAGAAATCAACCAGACAGTCACCAAGTCTACAGGCTAACACACAGGTCAGACACCAGACAGGCACCAAGTCTACAGGCTAACACACAGGTCAGACACCAGACA
>NC_022014.1:42838544-42851781 GCF_000317375.1 Microtus ochrogaster
ACAGGCTAACACACAGGTCAGACACCAGACAAGCACCAAGTCTACAGGCTAACACACAGGTCAGACACCAGACAGGCACCAAGTCTACAGGCTAATACATAGGCCTGTAGAGTCACACATAGAGTCACATGATGGTTTTCTTCTTTATCATACTAAAGTTGAGATTACACGATGTATTATTTGCTGTCCTGAATAATATTCCTAGAATTTCCAGGAATAGGGATTTATGGCTAGAATGGCAGCTTGAAGGTGTCCTTTGTGCCACCGATGGACTATCAACTGAACTCTCTTCATCTTGCTTCCTGAAACGGGAACACAGTGGGAACCCCAACTGCTGATTATTATTTTGTTATGCAGAAAATATAGTAACATAGAATGAAAAGAAACTCTAATTCCCAGTAATAGCAGAGGCACTTGAATTGGACTAACCCAGATCCAGACGATAATTATAGCCCAGGAACGAAATAATTTAGGGAGCACAGTATTTTCAGACACTTGGCACCGAGAGTGATCCAAGCCAGGCACCCTGGAAGCACTGCCCATTCTCCCTGCGAAGGAGAAAAGCTGTGTGAGGTGAGGTCTGTGTTTGCTTTGCCATTTTCCTGAGGGCACGTTTTTCTCATCCATGCGTCGCAGCCTGGATCAAGTCCAAGGCCAAGGCTGCTGTTGTGTGAACTAAGGAGACCCAAGGATTTCAGGGCTGCCACAGTGGTAAACAACTGACAAAGGGCCTTCAGGAAGGGGGAAGCTACCAGGATGATACCAAAAACTGGAAAATGTATACCCCTTAAATATTTAACCCACTCCTGAATAGTACATGGAAAGAGCCACCCAACGAGCCCCCAAGGAAAGCTGATGCTTCAACTTAAATTAATCCTTTCATTCCTTTGTTTATAGAGAGAGAAGCTCTTGTGTAGCCCAAGCTGGCTTCAGACTCACTCTGCAGCCAAGGATTACTCTTAGTCCTTCTTCATCTACTTCCCAAGTGCTGGGATGATTGATGTGTAGTGTCGGGTCCTGGGGTTTGAACCCAGAGCTTCTTGCATGCTAGGCAAGCACTCTACAAACTGAGCTATATACTCAGGCCCCATCTGAAAAGACCATAATTAGGTATGAATCCCACTGTGGTGGTTTGAATAAAAATGGTCCCCATAGGCCCGTAGGGACTGGCACTTTCAGAAAGTGTGGTCTTGTTGGAGTAGGTGTGGCTTTGTTGGAGGAGGTGTGTCACTAAGGGTGGGCTTTGAGGTCTCAGAATGTTCGAGCCAGGTCTAGTATAACTGCTCACTTCCTGCTGCCTGCTGAGCTGGTTGTAGAACTCTGAGCTCATTCTCCAGCACCATGTCTGCCTGCGTACTGCCATATTCCCACCATGATGATAATGGTTGTGCCTGAAGAAGGAGAAAAGCATGCTGAGGAAAACATGAAGAATCCTCAGTGATCCATGGGAAACAAGCACCTCAGCACCTTCAGCTCCTGGGGGACCAAGCACCCAACACCTCCAGCCCCAGGGGGATCAAGCACCCAGCATCTCCAGTTCCAGAGGACCAAGCACCCCAGCACCTCCAGCCCCAGGGGGATCAAGGACCCCAACACCTCCAGCCCTAGGGGGATCAAGCACCCCAGCACCTCCATGTCCCAGGGGCACCAAGCACTCCAACACTTTTCTTACTCAGGGGAATCAAGAGGCATAGCACCTTTGCATTTGTCACCCTGTAAGCAGATGAGAGGAAAACAGAGGGGGAAAACATAACAGAAAGAAATGACTGGGAAAGCTCCAAATGTGGTGCGTAGGTCCTTTCAGAGATATAACAAAATCACAGCAGAACGCACGCAGCAGAAGCACAAAGTGAAGCGCGCATCAGAGTCAGACTGCTCAGATCAAGAGGAAAATCTTAAAAGCAGCCAGGGAGAGTACGTGTAAGGCAAACAGGGGACACCACACTGATCGTGGCTGCTTCCTGCCAGAGAAAACAGATGCAGCAGCAGAGGGAGAGACACCAAGTGCCAACGACAACCGCACTGCTCATTCACAGTTCTGCAGTCAATGAAAATGTGCTTGGAAATTAAGATAAGATGCAAATATTATTTAAATGTACATAAGTCGAAGGGTTAACTGACAACAGATATGCATGATCAATAGCAGAGGAAGTTGTTCCTTTTTTATAGGGAAGACACCCAAACCATGATTCTGTAAAAAGCACACTAGAAGTGCTAGACAAGAGGGAAGGCAGGATGTATCTTCTGATTCCTTCAGAAGGCAACCCACAAACTACCAGCAAATTTAAAAGTCTTCTGGAAGTCAACGTGTCTTGAACAAAGCAAAGGAGTCTGACATGCAACACAAACTGAGCGACTCATAGGAGAAAGGTTTATAAATCACACTATTAATATTTAACATTTCCCTACAAGGCTGTTGGGAGACTGTAAAGAGAAACTGCAGACCACAGGAAATATTTGTAGAAGTCAGGTCTGAGAGAGGGAGCATTCGGAATATAGAGATAGTATTCAAATTCCAATAAAAACACACTCAAAATTTACAGTAGGGAACAAAAGAACCTGAACAGATCTATCGCCAAGGGAAGCATAGATACAACAGCAACCACAACAAAAGCAAGGAAAATCATGCAGCTTCATTAACTGTAAGACGTGTGCAAATCTAGACTTGGCTCATAGCTGCGATCCCAGCACTTGGGAAGCAACGACAGGTAGAACACAGAAAACTCAAGACAAGATTAAGTACCCAGTTCCAAGCCAGACAGGACTCTAAAAATCAGGCGGAAAATAACAAACAACAAAAAGGCACATTCAAATTAAATCTATAGAAGTCTTCTGCTAAATGCATGGCCTCATTTTCTTTCTATTGCCATGACAAACACCTTGTCCAAAGTGAGTCAAGGAGGAATGTTTGTTTTACGTGTCTACATCACAGTCCACCTTGAGGGAAATCAGGGCAGGAACTGAAGTAGCAGCCATGGAGGTGTTTCTTGCTGGTTTACTATCAGGCTTGTGTTTCTTGGTCTTCATTACATCTTCCAGGACCACCTGCCTGCGGGTGGCACCTCCCACAGCAAGCTTGGCCCTCCCACAGCAAGCTTGGTCCTCCCGCAGCAATCATTCATCAAGAAAATGCTCCTACAGACTTGCCCACAGGCCAATCTGATGGAGGCCTTTCCTCAAGTGAGATTCTCTCTTCTTCCATGAACCTAATTTGTGCGAAGATGACAAAACAAACAAACAAACAAACCAAACTAACCAGCACCATCTCACTAAAGAGGCACTTGCTTCCCAAAGAAAAGAAGAGAAAACAGACTCAGTGCAGGAGCAGGTGGCAGCTGGCATACTCCTGTGTCCTAGGGTAACCATACCAAATGACCACAAACATTCCGGTTCAACATGACACATTAGTTCTTGACGAGGGCGAGGGACTTGATTGGGGGAGGGAGAGGGAAATGGGAGGCGGTGGCAGGGAAGAGACAGAAATCTTTAATAAATAAATAAATTTTTTTAAAAAAAACAGATTAGTTCTCTTGAAGTTCTAGAAACTAGAAGCCCAGACCTAGGTGTGAGCAGGGATGTGCTTCTTCCTCCAAAGGCTCTCGGAAAAGGTCCTTTCTCGCCTTTTCCCAGTCTCTGTCATCATTGACAGATGCTGATGTCCCTTTGGTTACACAAGCATCCACAATTTTTACCCACCTTTGTATAGTCAATTTACTCATCTTCAAATTTCTTTTCTTTTTTTTTATGGACAGCCATCACTGAATTTATGGACCACTCCTTTCTAGTCAAACTTTCAGCATCACTAGAAAGACCTTGTTTCCAAGACCAACGGCCAAGACTGCAGAATTGTCATTTAAGAAGATACAACATAGAACAACAGTCAATTACGTAGAGTCCTTGGGAGGATGAAAATTGCATAAATTTCTTAAAGCAGGAGGGCAGTGCTTTATACAATAAAGCCAGATGCATGTGCCTGCCATATGCAATGCATTGAATATTTATATCGATCCCAAATTCATAAAAGATTCCAATTTAAAATACATTTAGTGAGATTGTGAAGGTGGAGTTCCACAGACGGGAAGTAGTGCCCTGTGGAAAAGACTGGAGAGAGCTTTCTTTCTTTCTTTCTTTCTTTCTTTCTTTCTTTCTTTCTTTCTTTCTTTCTTTCTTTCATCTTACCACATGGGGACTCAATGAGAAGTCAGCATCTGCAACCCAAAAGAAGAACCCAGCCAGAAGACCATTATACCAACTGCTGAAGCACATACTCCCAGCGGTGGGACAATAGACTGTCAGTCCAGCAAGAGACATTAGTCCAGGACACCAGTCTGTGGAATGGTGCTACCCTCCTTATATTTGTCTATGATAAATACATAATAATACAGAAAGGGAACATGTGGGCTATGTCATCAAATGTCTTCAGATTCGCTGCACCTCACACAAGGGACAAATGCGAACCCCTGAGAATGGCCCTCTGGTCTCTGTCTCCATAATTACAGTCTGTGTCAGACACAGCATTGATGCTCAAGGGAACCGATGTAAACAAAAGTTTTTGTAAATAACTGCAGCTTCCATGGGACCATCTGCAAGACTGATGGACAGACTAGAACTTCAAGGGTGTGGGGAGGCTGGAATGTTGCATGTTCAGAACCAAATTACCATTGGGCATGTTAAGTCTCCTTAATAACCATGCATGACCCTCCTCTGTATATGACATAACAACATCTTTGTGACCAATAGGTAAATCCTTTGGGGGCGTAAATAAAAACAAAAAAATAAATTAAATAAAATCAATAGCAGCAGCAACGAAAACCTCTAGTTTCCACCAACCAGGAGTCTAACAGTGTCTCGGAGAGTGTCTAATGCCTGCAGCTGAGACTTCTCTGCTTTGTTGAAACCCGCCTGCCCCATATCTTTTGCTGATGGATTTGAAAATCACTTACAACTTCCATAGTCCTGTTACTATGACTCATCAAACTCTTCCTTTACCTTGGAACATAGAATTTAGAGTAACCTAAACCAGTGTTTCTGGACCATTGTCACTTACATTTGAAGAAACAACAACAACAATCAATCCCCTAAATCTTACTCTCTTTGAGGTATGAGTTATGTTTTTGTGTTAACAGCTGAATGAAAGATTAAGAAACTGAGCTCAATTAGTGAAAGCCTACTTCCACGAGACGCACAAGCCCCCAGCCCACCCCTTACTCTCTTGAAACAGAATCACCTCATCACCAACTACTCTCAGAGTGGAAGGGTGATTGGTACCTCAAAAGGCTGGGTATTTCATTGCTGTCGAGCTTATCCTAAGAAAAATCTCTTTCTCTGACGTCCTGTAGGCCTGCCGCAGGACCTCACTCTGCAATAACGAGAATAACAACCTCTCTTCTGCATGGTTAGGGTTCAGTCAGTCTCCGTGAAACAGCTCTGGTGGGCGGGTAGGGGGACCTGCCTCCAGTGAAAGACAAGAAAGTCCCAAATCAAGACAAGCAGCATTGCAACAGCAACATTTGAGAATCCAGTCAGCGAACAGCAGCCCGCTAGTGCAAGCCCTAGAAATCTTAATGGAGTTTTTCTCTTAGGGCTGAACCTTAGGGTTACATCTCAAGCTTCCCCAAACAACAGTTTATTTTTTAAGGGATGCTTTTGTTTGGTCTTTAACAACCCAGAAGCCAAGGCCTCCTACGCAGGCATAACAAATAAATCCTCCTGCCAGCGTGCCCTGAAGGTTGCTTTTCCATCAAGCGAACATGCAGTCTCTCCACCGGTAATAAAGTAGCCCCGAGGATTACAGTTTACCTTTTCCCTAAGTGAAAGCAGATGTCTCAGAACAAGGATGCACTTAGCCAGCTGTGACAACTACCTGGCCAGCCAGGAAATGGGAAAATGGAAGGCTAAAATAGAGGTTTTTATCTGTGTGCCGTGCTTCCTTTCATTTCCTTCCTGTATTCAAAATTATCAAAAGAGCATTTGTGGACCCCGAAGAAGGCTCAGGCAGAGAAGTCCTTGCCCTCTCAGCACAGGGACCTGAGTTTAATTCCTAGGACCAACATATACAGTCAGACATGGTCATACACCCACTGTGAAGGGGGACCTGGTGGGGGGGATGGTCTATGCCAGCCAGCCTAGCCTAATGGCAGAGCAAGATTCAGTGACTGACAGACCTTGCCTCAAAAGACAAAGGAGGCAGCATCCTTGAGAACAGCACTCAAAGCTGTCCTTGGTTTCCACACAAGTCCTTTCATGTGTATACTCACATGCACATGTATCACACACACACACACACACACACACACACACACACACACACCACAGGGAGGATGGAAGGAGCCATCAGCACACTCCCCTGAGAGAAGCCATGTCTTCACTATGCACCAAACATCACACACTGTGCCTGGTACCTGCCATTTCTATTCCTTAACTTTCACAGCGACTTTGCAAACGAAGTATTTTGTTTCCTTTCACTTTTTGAGTCTTTGAGACTCAGAGATAGGATGCATCCAGCTCAAGATCACACTACTCATTTTGGTGGGGGGAGTCTAATCAATGCTCCTTTGAAGTCAAAGAGGGAGAGCCCCTACACACCCTGAACGGCAGCACAGACAGGGCCTTGAAGCTTTAGTTCTTCCACTGCGTTCATTCCTTGTTGTCTCGTCTATACTCTTGCCATAATCTGCACTATTATTCATAAAATGTTTTATAAGTCAATTTATTGAATTTAAATAAGATTTGGAATAAAATTTATTTGAAATTTTAAATTAAAATCCATTGGTCACTTAATGGATTGAAAATGAAGGCAGGTGTGCATATGCCTGTAGCTTGGGAGGTAGCAGCAGGAGGATTAGGAGTTCAAGGCCAGTCTGGGCTACAGGAGATTACAAAAACAACACAAACTAACACCTTTTTCACATGTGGAAAATATGCACCACAAAGCAAAACAGTGCCACTAAGGCGAGAGGCTGGACTCTCTTGCTTATCAAGTGTCTGAGCCTACAGTCCAGATACTTTGCTAAGGAGGAAATGGCCAAGATCTGGAAAGTCAGGGTCGGGGCAAACTCCAACAGGGCTGCCTTCAGATGCAATCAGGAAACTGAAGCAGCAGGGTCATCTCACCACCTACTCCCACATCCGGGTGACATCAAAGCACCTTTCAGTTCCTCTAGAAGCTGGTGCTCCATGTGCCCTCAGAGCTCCGTGAAACAGGTGACCATTAAGTGGCACCCACTCCAGTACCACCACCTTCCCGTCCTCAGGGCCACGGGAGGCGTGAGATTTTCATTCTTGCCTAGTCATTGTCCCCAGCCAGCAGCATAATCAGGGGCAAATTAGAGACACATTTTGAATTTCTGTGACTCCATCTAGTAATAAAAGAATTAGCTACCGGGGTGGTGTGTGCCTGCCAACCCAGGACACGGGAGATTGAGGCAGGAGGATCACGAGATCCCAAAGTTAAGGAAAGACTAGACTATTCATACCTTGAGAGCCTGTCTCAAAAAAAGAGAAAGAAAATAAGAGAATAGAAGGGAGGGGACAGGGACGATAAATGAGAAGTAAACAAAGTGAGGAGGAGAAAGAAGAAGATGAGGAGAGGAAGGAGAAAGATGGAAGAGGAGGAGAAGGAGGGCCAGGTGGACAAGCCTTTCTTCATTTTATTCTATAAATTCTCCCCTATCTAAAATTCTGAATTTCACTTTATCTTGAATATTTACATATCTTCTCCAAATTTTACTGCTTACATTTTGAAACAAAGCACTATTTTCCCTGCACTTGTCTTTATTATTTATTTATTTATTTATTTATTTATTTATTTATTTATTAAGGATTTCTGCCTCCTCCCCACCACTGCCTCCCGTTTCCCTCCCCCTCCCCCGTCAAGTCCCCCTCCCTCGTCAGCCCAAAGAGCAATCAGGGTTCCCTGCCCTGTGGGAAGTCCAAGGACCACCCACCTCCATCCAGGTCTAGTAAGGTGAGCATCCAAACTGCCTAGGCTCCCACAAAGCCAGTACGCCTGCGCTTGTCTTTAATATGGGATAAATACAATATGCATCTCAGAATGTATTATTTACAAACCTAGCTGCTGACCACCCTATCAAGCTACACACAATTCTTCCTTGTATAGAAGATCCTGGGGCACAAACTCACTATTTAGTTCAAATTTAATACAGAGAGAGTACAGAGCCTGGTGGGTGAATTTTAGCTCTGGCTCTGGTGCCTATGGTGTAGAACACTGGCTGAACAGGTATCTTGCCCTTTCTGACTTGGTCGTTGTTTCTAGATATGGCTAAACATTTGTCAGCCTCTCCTATTCTTGGGCTCCTGCAAGGATAAGATGATCTCAGAGATGAGAAAGCGTTTGAAAGAATGTCACCCAGGTCCAGCCTGTCAAAAGATCTCTGCCACTGTCAAATGAGATCAGAGATTTGAGGCCAGTTCCAGAGTGTGATGTAACTTGTCAGCTGACCTTGGCTGCCTGGGTCTCTCTTGGTCTATTTCCTCATTTGAATGATAAACCCATTTAGGTCCCTTTCATCACTAAAATTATACACTTCTGAGATTGACTTATTGTCAGCTACAATTACTGTTACCCACAATATATCAGACAGGATCATAGAAGAGGAGATAAAAAGAAGTACCAGGGATAAAGGGAGAGACAGGGGAATGGGGTGACAGCTCTAGGTTTGTGTGACAGTCATGCCCTGTGCAAGGTCTATTCCTCTATACAACTGTCTGGTATCCCGCCTTCTTCTCTACAATGTCTCCCCAAGGGACCATCTGGTCCACATGCTTCTGAGCCCTGGAAATCACAGTTAAGGTTCTGACCAATGATCAGGCTCCTTTACCCCTAGCAGAATAATGGACTCCGGGTTACTCACTCCCACAAAATGGTTCAATGAAGTCAGTCTTGGGACTTTGGGGGACCCATGAAGAAGGAGATGTCTTTATGCCCAATAGAACCACCCACCATTGAGACAATGTAAGCCTGTGCTCACTGATGGCTGGCTGGCTCCTACTCAGGAAGGATCCTCTTGAGACTGAAATACACTCCAAAGAAGACAGAGGTGATGGAGACTGATGATAAACTCATCCAGGTGTTTAGACTGGAGCACATACCCAGTGTCACAGGAGCCTGTCAATCACCTCTTCACCAGAGCTAGCTTGAGCTGGGTTTCTGTCTCGTGTCCCTGAAGAACTTTTCACTGATATGCAGAAACTTTGAACATGCCCATACAGTTCAGGATCTCAGAGGTGTCTTCAGGGCCACTGATGCAATGCTGGGGTTGGTTACTATAACTACAGGGATGCTGGACCATTAAGCCCCTTTAAAACAAAGCAAGTTCTCTCGGTGTCCTTTATCTACTGAGCCTTGCATGAAGCTTGCTTTGAAAGCAATTTTCAAATAGTTGATCTCAGAGGTCCCTGAAGGTCCCTTTCTGGAAGTTCTTTCTGGAAAAGAACTATCTCGGCCTTATCTGTCCTAGAATAAAAAACAAACCCAAAGATCAAGAGAATGTGGGGTGGGGAGAAGGGGCCATAGGCAGCCAAAGAAACTTTCACACAGAAGAAGCAGCAAGGGGCTGAAGAGAGCTCAGTAAGAGAGCTTGCTGTAAAAGCATGAGGTCCTGAGTTCAAATCCCAGCATCTGCATAAAAGCTGGATGCTGGACAGGGCACTTGACAACCTCCTTTGGCTCCTCTCTGTATGTTCAGTACGTACATACATCACACACACACACACACACACACACACACACACACACACACACCAACCCACACATACACATACCCACCATCTTAGTTAGGGCTTCTATTGCTGTGAAAAGACACCATGACTATGACGACTCTTATAAAAGAAAAAATATTTAATTTGGGTGGCCTATTTACAATTCAGAAGTTTAGTCCATTATCATCATGGTGTGACAGGGTGACATGCCTCAGACATGGTGCTGGAGAAATACTCAAGTGTCCTACATCTTGGCTTGCAGGCAACAGGAAGTGGGTGGGCCCCAAGTGTCACACTGAGTGAAGCTTGAGCAAAGGAGACCTCAAAATCCACCCCACAGTGACACACTTCCTTCAATAAGGCCACACCTACTACAACAAAGTCACACCTCCTAATAGGGCCACTCCCTTTGACGGGCATTTCCTTCAAACCACCCACTAAATAAATTAGGCAAAAAAGGCAGCACAACTGAACCTCTGCTGCCTGGCCACCATATGAATCCAAGGATACCAGAAATTTTTATATTTTTTTAACGAGTTTGATGATACTTGGTATATTGGTTAAGTTTTTCATTGTTGTGACCAAATAACCAACAATAAGCAACTTGAAGGAGATTGAATTCATTTGGACTCATAGTTTGAGGTGACACAGTCCATCATGTCAAAGCTAAGGTGATTAGAGGTGAGGAAACTGGTCATATTGTATCCACAGTCACGGAACAGAGAGAAATGAAGGCCGATGAAACTCTTTTTCATTCAGTCAAGGACTATCGGCCATGGACTGACATTTACCAGTTAAGTGAGCCTTCCCAACTCAATCTACCCAGTCTAGAAACCCCCTCACAGGCATGCCCACAGGCTTGTCTTCTTGGCAATTTCAGATCCTGCCAAGCTGACAATCAGTATTGTCCTTCATTGTTTTCAATGAGTTTAAGATATTTTTCAAAGCACCTTTGGGCCAAGCAAGCTACATCCACCAAATAAACTGAAAACATTGACAATAGAACCTCTTCCATACTGAGTCCACAGCAACTCCCAAGTGGGTTTGATATGCATGCTATTGCAGGGCAAACTTGCTGTGCATGTGTACACATATGGATGCCAGGAGACAGCCCTGGAGCTTTCAGTTAGACTCTTCTTTGAAGGTATCTATCATTGATAAAAAGTTGAAAATATCTGGTTTACCATGGAAACACCATGTCAAAGAAAGTGCCATTGTGCATGTACATGTAGACATACGTAGGTACACGTGTATATATGTGCATGTGTGTATATATGTGTGTACACATAGAGTGTGCATATGTAAGTACTTGTATGTTTGTATGTATGTGTACATGTGCTCATGTATGTGTGTGTATACCAGTCACTGCCTCTCCTACATTCTTCTCTTTCAATGCTAACAGATCAATTCCCTCTTCTTTGTGTCTCTTATTTTTCTCCCAAAGAGAAAGAGTACTACATTACAACTGATATTTACTGTGCTCAGCCAGAAGAGAAATAAAATGTTCATGGCCCATTAATCCAGTGTTAACCCCCTGAAAATTCCATCTTTGGTTCTGTTCCGACAAGGCAAGCTATGGAGAGGCTCGCATGTTCTTGGCCAAGGAAGGGGCCATTGCCTCTGGCTTCAGGGATCCCACCCCCTCTTCCCTTCACTGCACGCAAATAACAACCTAGCAATTGGTTCATTCATTGGCTCAGTCGTTCACCTACCCATTCATTCATTCACTGGTCAGCTAAAAGCGTGTAAAACCAGAAACTGTGCTCAGTCTCAGAAATACCAAGGCTGCTTCTTCCCTCACATTGACAGCTAATTTTGAAAGGAGTTATTTATCATCTAATGATACATTCTTCAGTTCATTTGCATACAAACACCAATGGTTTCATTTGATCTTTATGATTGAGTCAGTTATTCTCATTAATAAATAAGGAAATCGAGGGCATAGAGGATTGAGTTAGAGCCAAAGTTAGGTATCAAACAGATTTAACTACCAAAACAAACAAACAAACAAAAAACTGAAGATCCCAAGATAAGATGATGCAATGGACCAGCATTACAAATATATCAGAATTTCTTGTTAGTGATGGAAGAGAAAGAGGCCAGAGAGGGAGAGACAGGCCTGGCAGGTCTCTTCCCATGTTAGTACAAGGTCAGTGGTTAATAACATGTGTGTTCCATGTGGACACGATCTGTGATTGCCCAAGGAGTGACCAGGAGTTTTCTAAGATGTGGGATTTATTTTTCTCTTGTCCCTCTCCCACTTACATTGACCTCTTCTTCTTCCCAATTAGTTTCTCTTCTACTTTCATGTCTTTTTAAACAGTATTTCTATTTATCCTTTGGAAATTTCCTACATGTACACAATATATTTGGAACATATCCAAAGGGAGCAACACTATTGGAGGTGTGACCTTGTTGGAGTAGGTATGACCTTACTGGAATAAATGTAACCTTGTTGGAAGAAGTGTTTCGCTATGGAGGAAGTTTTAAGGTCTCATCCATGCTCAAGGCACACCCAGAGTCTCAGTTCACTTTCTATTGCCTTTGAATCAAGATGTAAGGACTCTCAGCTCCAACACCATGTCTGCCTGCATGCTGCCTTGCTCCCTGACATGAAGATAATTGACCAAACCTCTGACCTATAAGTGAACCACCCCAGTGAAATGTTTCCCTTTATAAGAGTTGTTGTGGACATAGTGTCTCTTCACAGTAATAGAAACCCTAGCTAAGACAGAAGTTGGTACCAGGGACTGGAGTACTGCTGTGATAGGCCTGACCATGCTTCTGTTTGGAGAAATTCAGACTTTAGGAGCTTGGGTTAGGAAAGCAATGAAATGCTTTAGGCACTGCTTACTGGGCTATACCAGTAGGAGCATGGAAGACAATGGTACTAAACGTGATTTGAACTGTGAGGGCCTGGCTCAAGAGGCTTCAGAGGAGAAGAATTTTAATATGTTGTCTAGATATCATTCTTGTGATCTTTTGTTGAAGAAAGTGACTGCTTTTTGCTCTTATCCAAAGAGTTTGCCTCAAAAATGAGGAGATTTGGATTAATTCCATTGGCAGAGAAAATCTCAAACAGTATTGACTCTGTCTATAATCATTACTGGATACTCTTATACAAATTTATAATGAAAAGGAGCAAGAAAATGTAAAACTTAAGGGAAAAAAGGAGCACCAGAAAGTGGAATGGAGCTAAGTCCTATATTCAAGAGGATAAACAGATTAAGAAAAGGAACAAAGGGACTGGTGACCTCAGGGTAAGATCCCACCCAGCTAAGTTTCCAATTTGTGAAAAGGAATTAAAGAAAAGCTTAGAACCAGGGCACTTAGAAGGCAGAGGCTGGCAGACCTCTGAGCTCTAGGCCAACCTGTCCACAGAGCAAGGTCAAGGACAGCCAAGCTTAGGTTTTATGTGAGGTAAGCCAGACCCAAAAAGAGGAACATGGGATGAACTCACTCATATTTGGTTTCTAGCCATAATTAAAGGACAGTGAGCTTATAATTTGCAATCCTA
>NC_022014.1:42852136-42889117 GCF_000317375.1 Microtus ochrogaster
GCAGTTTGGATGCTCAACTTACTAAACCTGGATGGAGGTGGGCGGTCCTTGGACTTCCCACAGGTCAGGGAACCCTGACTGCTCTTCAAGCTGATGAGGGAGAGGGACTTAATCGGGGGAGGGGGAGGAGGCAGAAATCCTCAATAAATAAATAAATTTTAAAAAAAAGGCTAAAAAAAAAAAAAAGAAAATAGAAAGCTGGTGAAGATGTTATTTAACAAGGGAGCCATGTTCTAGCCCCAGCCAGCAGCAGAACTCGGCAGGCTCAGCCACATGGCTCTGACTTTAGAGTCAAGGATAAAAAAAGGCATTATGAAATTTCCCTTCACAATTAAGGAAAGTCACTGAGACCAGGCGTGTGTCAGGGGTGTCTCTAAATGGAGTCCTAGAGAGGCTATTGCATGAAGCTGTGAAGCTGAAGCCCAGATTGCCTTGGAAACCCCAAGATGTTGGAAATTCCAGAGCTGAGGGATGCCTGCTGAGAAAAGCTGCTAAGAGGGAGTATAACCAGCCCAAGAGAAAGAAGTGTACTGCAGTCAACAAAGCTGAAAGGAGCTGGAGATCTGACGAGCATTTGACATCAGACATAAAGATGCAGTTTGTAGTTTGTCCAGTTGGGTTTTGGTCTTGCTTTGGTTCATAATTTCTCACTAGACTCTTCCCTGTTTTTTGGAATGGTTTTACATATATATATGTATATATATATTAAGCCATTGTATATTAGAAACATGTGATCTGTCTTTTAATTTTGATTTTACAGGAGATTACAGTTAAGCAATTGCTTGAGTCACAGAAGAGAATTTGAACTTAAGAATTTTAAATAAGTTTTAGACTGTTATAAACTATGGGCATTTTTGACGTTGGACTGAAAACATTTTTGCATTATGATATAGCTACAAGCTTTTAGGGGTCAGAGATTGGAATGTGGTGATTTGAAAGAAAATGGCCCCTGAAGGGAGGGGCACTATTAAAGGTGTGGCCTTGTTGGCATAGGTGTGGCCTTTTTGAATGAAGTGTCACTGTGAAGGCAGGCTTGAGGTCTCATGTATGCTCAAGCCATGCCCAGAGTCTCAGTTCCCTTGCTGTTGCCTTTGGATGATGATGTTAGGACTCTCAGCCCCAGCACCACGTCTGTCTGCATGCTGCCCTGCTTCCTGCCATGATGATAATGAACTAAGCCTCTGAACTGTGAGACACGCCATTAAATGTTTTCCTTGATAAGAGTTGCTATGGTCATGGTGTCTCTTCATAGAAATAGAAACCTCAATGGTGACAATATCTGCTCCTCAATCACTACCAACATCCTTAGGACCTCCCACCACATCTCCATAACAATTTTATGCCTTCTTTATTTGTTTATTTAACCTACTGAGTCCAACTGCTGCTGCCCACATGTACATGGTTACAGAGTCATCTACTGAGGAATAGGCCACCTGTTAGAGGTCATGCCTCATAAAAAAATTCCTCCCTTCCCCAGAAACCACCAATTGTCAATATCTCTTCAGCTAGGCACGGGGCCTAAGGATCCTATCACCCCTCCATCCTGGAACTTATAATTAGCTTATGTTGTACAGGCAACCACAGTGACTGTTACTTCATATGTATTATACCTATGTCATGGATATTGCATTTTAAACATCGACTCTGATAAAACAGTCATAGACAAACTGGAATGGCAGGTCACTCTTCCCAAGTTTCTTGCATTCTGTCTCAGAGCCAAAGCAGAAGTCAAATTGGCCCCACTTAATGTAGGAGGAGAACTTTCCAGAACACTAAGAGCCTGGCTTACAAGGTTAGGCCAACTTAAACTAACTTCAACAGATCCCAAAAGTACTTCTCTTAACTGCGCCCTGTGATGCCGTAAACACCTGGAAGGTAAAGTTTAACTCTGTTCGGCTGAAACAATCTTAAATCATTCGGTGACTGCTTAAAGGGTTGGTTCTTTGATGAAGAAGCGATTGGGGTTTTCCTCCCCATCCAGCACTGAGCCTGCTGCATTGTAGGGAGTGGACTCTGAAGCTCCAGGACGAGTAGGATATGCTGGGTAGGCTCAACTCTGTGTGTGGCTTGTGTTTAACCGTCAACTTGACACAACCTACAATCATTTGGGAAGAGGGTCTCAAATGCGGTATTGTCTAGGTCAGGCTGGCTTGTAAGAGTGTCTGTGACAGACGGATGTAGGAAGACCGAGACCATTGAGGCTTGGCGTGGACCACATGGTGACCATTGCTGCTTGACAAAGTTTCAGCATTTTGACATTGCAGATCCCATCTCTCCAGCAGCTTTTTACTTTCATTTTTAATGATTCTCACTATTAATGCCCTTCCCTTTGGGAGATTTTGTGTGGGCTTTGGTGAACGATGAAAATGTGTACAATGGTAGCCTTTCTAAACAAAATAATTCTTTGGGGAAAAAAAAAGTCCCCACCATCTCGGAACCAAGAATTCCACTGTGCCCTCCTAAGTACACAAAGAACAGAAAAGTTATTTACTAGACAGACCTGATCCCAAGGATGAAATGCCTACAATTCAAATCTAGAGACTGAGGCCATTAAGGGCAAGCATTCAGTTAATAAATATAGAGAAACCAGAATGATACAGTATAATGAAAAAAGAGTAAGACATCAGAACCTTCCTTTTTGGGAGCTTACAAGGGGAATACACCCATATAGTAAGACTAAGACACAAAGGGACACATTTGAGGAACAGCTCAATGCTTGTTCTCTTTAGGAATAAAAATTGTTCTTAAATTGTAGTATAGTGTCTGGTCCACAGTAGTCCTTTTCCAAAGGTCAGACATTGGATAAGGGTCTCCATTCCCTCAGGGGCTTGAGGAAAGTTCCTGCTTGCTAAAGCAGTCATTCTCCTTATCTCTGGCAAGAGAAACTTGTGGCCCCTTCATTAATTTATATCTGGTGCCTATTGTCAATGCTATATTCCTTAACCCCTGATCTTAAGCCATACTCTGTATACAGCCCTTTTGCATAGATTATTTTCAGTCTGCCTTCCCCAGAATGTGCCATATTCTGTCCAGGATTTCATATCTCAAAAGGGACAGCAAGCCAGGTGTGGTGGTCCAGGAAGTGGTTGGGAAAAAGTGTTACCATTTGGCTTGAAAAGATATGATCATGATTAAGAACTGCCTCTAGGGATGTGCAGAGCAGTGAAGAGGGCATCGATTTTATGTTAGAAGAATCCCTACCACAAAAAAAAAAGAAAAAGAGAGAAGAAAAAGAAGGGAGGGAGGGAAGGAGGGAGGGAGAAAAGGAGAGAGGAAAGGAGGGAGGGGGGAGGGAGGAAGGAGGGAGGAAGGAAGATAGACGTGGCAATTTCTTGGGAGAAAAAGGGGAAGACAGTCATAATTCCTAGAGATAGCCATCATCTAAAAGGGCTCTTTTTGGGAAGGAAGGAGCCCTCATCCAAAGATGTCCTCAGCTTAGGGCAAGATAACTTTCAAGAACAAAGGGTAATTTTATAACTGTGGCTGTCTCAGGCCATTGCTTCATCTGGCTGTTGCCCGTTTGATCTCTCAGCATCTGCCATTATCCATGTGAGACCTACACAAGATTGGGGCTATTAATAGCCTATTATGAAACGAAGAGGGAATTGCGATGACCCTCCCCTCTCTCCCTGAGGATCTATTGGCAGTTAATGATTGCTAAGGGTCAGGACAGACGTTTTCTTCAATGGTGCAGCCACTCAAAAGTTGTCTGTGCTCCTTTATGACTAAGTGCATTCAGGGGACTCAGCGGCTTCTTTCTCTTCTCGGTCCAAGATTTGTTTGTTCCCGCATTCTCTTCCTTAGTCTTGAGGAAAAGCAACGGGAATAAATACAGCCTCATTATCACTAAGCTTCTTCAATATCAGGGTTGATTGGAGCAGAGAAATATGCAAAAATAATTTGAGGTCTTGGGTCTTAGAGAAAACAAAAGGAACCCCACTTTCTTTAAGCCAAATGGCAACGTATTTTCCCAACCACTTTCTGGACCACCACACCTGGCTTGCTGTCACTTTTGAGATATAAAATCCTGGACAGGGTGTGGTCACCTGTAGTTGCACATCTTGTCTTTTTTGCATGTCAACCCCGGAGACTTGTGGATCTTTGTAATCATCAGTGTCATCATCTCCAAAGACAAAGTGACAGCCAGGGTGTGTCACAGACTTGAGAGGAGGACCAAATGAGACAGTTTACACACAGAGAGAAGCTTTCATTATTATGTTAATGTGATTGTTGTCATAATCATGGTCCCACTCACAAAACCACAGGGGACTGAAGATAATATGACCAGAGGAAGAAAATTGATCAGGAGACACAGATTCTCTTTCATTTTTATAAGTTGTATGATCTTGGCGAGTCATTGAGTTTATTGAGTCTGTTTTGTCTGATGGACATTTTGTCTGATGGACTGACATAAAACTTTTTGCCCTGTAACATTATTGCCTTGCAAGGGAGAGTTGTTAGATTCAAGAGAAATCACAAGTAAGATGCTTTTCATGCAAATAACAATAAGCTCCATATGTAAGAAGAGATGGCTGATACAAGACCCTGACTAGACAGGAAAGTGTCCCTCCATTGACATGAACCTTCTCTCAGTATAAGTATCTCAATGACCGAGGGCAGATCTGCAGTTCACAAAAGATTAAGACCACACTCCTTTAAGCCCTCTCTTTGACAAAAGGTCAAGGCTGATGGAGTGTTCTTGCTAAGCTTGGAGAGGCTATTCCTTGTGAAGATTCACTGTTTCTTACTGCAATTTGGGGAGCATGCCGGTCATTCTGGTTGGGACCTTTCTTGTTGTGCAATTCAGAACTGTCCCATACACGAGGAGAAAACTACATCCTTTATCTCTGTAGTTGTTTGGATGAGAATGGCCCCCAGTAGGCTCGTGTGGTAAAATGTTTGGCTCCAGTTGATGTGCAGGCTTAGGTGTGGCACTATTGGAAGTCTGTCACTGAGGGTGCGTTTTGAGGCTTTAAAAGTTCAGGTCAGGCCCAGTCTCACACACTCACTTATTCTACCTGCAGTCTTTGGGCCAGAAGCAAGCTCTCAGCTATGGCTCCAGCATCAAGCCTACCTGTTTGCTGCCATGCTCTCTACTACGCTAGCCATGAACTCACCCTCTGGAACTGTAAGCAAGTCCCCAGTTCAATATTTTCTTTTTTGAGTTGCCCTGGGCATGGGTTCTCTTTGATAGAACAGAATGAAGATGATGTCCTACCTACCAAATGTCAGCCGTTCTTGTTTCCTTGATTTATGACCAGACCAACCAGATTTCAAATGCCCCTGGAAGTGTAATGGTTGTTCTGTCTCTTTAAGAGACAAGCCATGCCCACTCTCTCCCCCATACACAGAAGCAGGCAGGTCTTCCTTCCTGCTTGCAGCTTTAGTCTCTCTCTCTCTTTTCCATTTTTCTCTGAGAGGCAGCTTCTGCCTCTCCCCACTTCTTCTTCTCTCCTTCTCTCTTCCCCCTCCACAATCCCCTGAATAAATATTCAACCTCGCTCTGCATGGCATGCCTATCCGTGTCTCTGTCTCTTGCCCATCCACCATGTGTCTCCCTGCCTGGGACCAGCCACCACTCAGGGACTAGCAGCCATCTCTGTCTGGGACTGGCTATTCTCAGGGCCCGCTGCCTGCTGCCACAAGGCCTCCTACCACCACGTGGGGACCTCCAGCACTTTTGCTGCCTGCTGCCACCGGGGATCCTGCAGCATTTTTAATTTTTCCATTACAGGAAGGGCAATAGTGCCCCAGGGGAAGATGCACATCTGGATAAGAGTCACAGAAATAGTCTAGAATCACTTCAGATTTTAAGGTTGCATATAAGATAGGAGCAGCCTGGTATATCATCCTCCATCTCCCATCCAACCACAATCCATTGTCAGACACTAGGAACATGCACAAGTCTAAACACCAAAAACACACAAAGGGGACAAGGCTTCTGTCCTTTGAGGCATTAAAGTTGTGGGACACTGTCCTCCAAGCATAGACTAGCTCTTGCCCTTAATAGACAGTTGCTTAGCGCTGTTATTATCCACATGAGACCTGCACACGATTGGACCCATTAATGGTCCATCATGGAATGTGGAGGGATTTGTGATGGACCCACTGAGGCTCTATTGGCAGTTGGCAGTCAGTGATTGCTAAGAGAGAGAGAGAGAGACATTTTCCTCAACACTGTACCCACTCATAAACCATAAAAGGAAATGAGAGACTGGGGAAATGGCTCAGTTGGTAAGTGCTTGCTGGATAAGCATGAAGGCTTGGGCTTGACTCCCAACACCCAGTGAAATACTAGGCATGGTGTGGGTAGGGGTGGATGCAGCCAGATTTCTGGGGCTTGACAACCAGCTGATACCATCATCTACTTGTTGAACTTCAGACCAATGGGAGACCCTGACTCAAATCATATCAAAACAAAACCCAAAGCCAAAATAAAAGATATGAAAGACACTCAAGAAATGACAAATAAGGTTGACCAATAGCCCCCAAATTTGCAGACATGTATACCCACACCCACCCACAAACAAAGAAGATGAAGTGAGTTAACACAAGTGTCTAAAACAGTCTTTACTAAGATCTCCTGAGTAAAATGGGAGTGTGGGGGTCACAGGAGAGGGTAGAATGGGAAGGGTAGGAAGGGAGGGAAATGGAGAAAAATGTATAGCTCAATAAAAACAATAATAAAATAATAAAATAAAAGTCTTTACATGTTAAGTTCTTGATGCTGTGAAGCACTGCACTGTATTTATGTCCTTCCATTTCTATATCCCCCTTTATGCCCTAGATTCTCTAATGCGATGCCATGAGCCAAGTGTCCATCACATATATCCTCTGGAATTAAGTTATCCCTGAAACATGCCAAGTGCCAGGAAAAAGGTCATAGGGAGAGAGGGGAAGCAGAGAAAAAGATAAAAGATGGGCAGAAAGGGGAAGTGAATGCTGTATTTTTCAAAGCATCTGACATCAAGTTGCCTTAGAAACTCAGGGAGCTGCAGTATAAGATCTGCCGCTCCTACTTCACAGATGGGAAAGGCAAGTCTGAGAGGACCTGGTTCTTTCCAGAGAATGACTGAGCAAAGGGCTAGCCCCACACATTGGATACCCAGATCACAAGACATTCTTGCCCTCAACATTCTGGTAATAGGAATGACCAGAGACATCACTCTGTTTGTAGAAAACTGTGTGTACAACAAGCACTTCAAAACCAGGGTCAACCAGGGCCTTCAAATAGCATCTGGTTGCCAAGTATGGTGGTACATGCTTTTAATGCCAGCACTCAGGAGGCAGAGACAGGTTGATCTCTGTGAGTTCTAGGCCAACCAGGGCTGCATGGTGAGATTCTTGTCTCAAAAAAAAAAAAGGTATGTTGTTGAATCCAAATGAACTTCTACCTAGGGAAGGAGATTACAGGAGGTTTGGCAAAGTCTCAAGCCCACACGCAGATCTGTTGACAATTTCTTCATCCCTGAACAAAGTGTCACCAGCCTAAAGTTCCAGGAACACATATGTGCATCCCTGCAGAAATACCTGTTTGTTTGGACTCTCCACAGTCTATACCCATTAAAAGAGAAGGAAAATAACAATCATCTAACAGACAGAAACAGCCAGAACTGTGTCCTGAGCCAGTTTCTATTCTAGGCACAGCCAGTGACAGGATAGTGACCTTGAATGGAGCATAGGTGACCTCTATTCTTCTGACAAGCTTCTGTTCCCAAGGACCCAGCGTGTCATAAGCCTCATCACTTCTGACAGGATTTCTCCAGTGTCTGCAGCCTGAGGGAGAGACTCTGGAGATCCTAGATTCACATCTAGCTTGCCTCATACCTTCTGGTTTGGACAAGCCTAGCACTCGGGTTGGAGCCACCCACTGGGTGTGCAACCCGGGACTGGCCCAGTCCATTGCAGTTAAGCTTTTCTGGCTTCCTGTTACACAGATAGAGAGCAAGGGAGTGTAACTAGGGAGCAAGGCTCCTCGAGATCTCCATTGCAGCAGTGCAGCAGGCTCCCATGATTGCGTCTCAGCTAGAGCTCCTTGAGGAAGAGAAACAGAGAATGTTCTGGACCTTCAAAACACAGAGGGAACATACATCAAAGCATGCAGTATCACACCAATGAGAGTTAATATTAGACTAGAAGAAAGTGATCAGAGGCTGAAGAGGTGGCTCAGCAGTTAAGAGCACTTACTGCTCTTCAGGAGGGCCTGAGTTTGAGTCCCAGGAACCACATAACCTGTGGCCCACAATTGTCTGTAACTCCAGCTCCAGTGGGTCCAACACCCTCTTCTAGATTTAGTGGGCACCCACAGATGTGTGACATACATTCACACAGACCCTCAGCATACACAGAAATAAAATGTTTTAAACAGATGAAATGACTTGGTTTATCCTTTTCTCCCTACACACAGTAACTACCCTAAAACGAAATGCCATCAGCATGCAGAACATTCCTGGATTGTAAACCAATAGTTGCTAATTGCCTGCTGCACCATGTGTCCATGTGTATGTATATCAGAGTGTATGTACCTGTGCATGTGTGCTTGCATGTAGGTCATATCGATATCTATATGATGGAGCCACTGCTTCCGAATGGAAGCATCTTATCCTGGAGGAGGGGTGGATAAAACTCTGGAAGTAAACAATCATGATGGTGTCTCAGTGGCTCCTGGCACTTCAAGTCCCTTCCCGCAGGGTTCCATAAGCAGTAGCAATTGCTGATGAGACTCAGCATGTTGACTGCCTGCTAGTCCTGCAGGGAGTTCTAGAGATGGAGCTTCCATGAGTCACCGCTCACACAGGGGTGGGCATTCAATGACGCAGTTGCCTTTGCATCGCTCATGTTCCTTGAAAAGAACCCCAATAAGCTCATTGGTCTGCCAAGCTGGCTTGGGGAGCAATTGTTCCTTTGGTTTGTTGTCAGTGCCTTATCTAAGGTGAAGAGACTTTGTTCTGTCTCCCCGGGGCACTCACATAACATCTGGAGGTCTTCAATCATTGAACCTGGGGCTCATTAACTCATCAAGATTGGCTGGCCAGAAAGTCCCACAGATCCTCCTCTGCCTTCCCAGCCCAGGGAGTACAACAGTGCCCAGCTTTTACATAGATGCTGGAGATCCAAACTCAGGGCCTGATGCTTTACCAGCAGAGACATCTCCACGGCCCATACATTTTATGCTTCTAATGTGTCCACTAGAAAGTGCAGAGGTTCTGATGAGCCCCAAGTTGAATCTCCAGTGCACAGCACCAGCCCAGAGTTGCTCTCCCATTCTTCAGGTAGAAAGGTGAGGAGCTTTGTACAGAGAGAAATCAGAACAAGGGCATTGCCAGCACTGGTGTGGGATCCTCTGTGAATGAAAGCACACCATGTGGGAGCTAAGTACCTAGTCTGGGATGAAGGCTCTGCCTCTCACTCCCTGTGCCTCAGTTTCCCTCTTTGCTGAAGAGAGGCCTGGCTGAGTTGGAAGCTGAACCCTCACAGCTCCTGCTCTCTGGTTCTCTGGCTGATCACGTCAAGGCAGGCCATCACTCACACTGCTGGGGATGAGAGGATAATCTCCATCTGTGGCACTCTTCCAGAGAAGGAGCCCTGGAGAACCCCAATGGCTGACACATGTCAGAGTGTCACAATATTGATGATGTTCCCAAGAACACAGAGGCTGCCCGCTGCCACCGCTGACTGAGGCATGAGCTCTTGCCAAGCAAACACTGTCAGTCTTTCTTTTGACCACTGACGCTTGCCTTGACCGAGAAAGTTCTGGGGCAAAAAACGGAGAAGTATTTACCCAACATTGATTCTGTATCCAAGATGGCCAAAGTCCCCTGTTGGTAGTTAAAACCCTACCCAAAGTGCCTTAGAATGTAATTTCAACCAGGAATTTTAGAGACGCACAAACCAAAATGAGCCCACCGGACAGCAACTGTGGCTCCTTGCAGGGGGTCAAGCAGGTCAACCTTCCAGCACTGATGGGGGAGGGACTCACAAGGCTCCACCCCTAGCTGAGGAGCTTTGACCTTGATGGGTTGATGGTAGCTAAGGGAGGCAGAGTCAGCTTTTCAGGTCTGTGATGTCTGGCAGGTTTCTCACCTTCCAGTGGATGGCCCCACACGCATGCGCACAAGGGCAGCACTAATTAGGTTCAATGGGTTATTAAAAACAAACAAACAAACAAAAGACCTGGAGTTCAGAGGATGATATGATGGTAGCGGTGTCTGGGAGGAGCAGGAAGGGTTGTAGGGTATAGATTACAATCAAAATATGTTGCATATCTATATGAAATTCTCAGAATAAGCTAAAATACATGTTGAAACAAGAAAGAAAATGATGGTCCTGAAATGAGGACACAGTCAATAGGCCTGGTGTTCTCGGGAGAGGGCTTTTGGAAATAGGGAGGAACCAAAAGATGGGTGCCGATGTAAACACAGTCATGGAGAAGATAGCCATGCAACTTCTAGGAAATGCCTACAGGTCTAACAATGCCAAGGATTTCTGGAAGCAGGACTAGCTAAAAGAAGTGAGAAAAATCCCTCTCCAGAGCAGCAGTTCTCAACCTGTGGGTCATGACCCCTTTGGGGATCACATATCAGATAATTACATTATGATCATAACAGTAGCAAAATTGCACTTCTGATGTAGCAATGAGATAATTTAATGACTGAGGGTCACCACAACGTGACCCTCGCAGCATTAGGAAAGTTGAGAACCATTGCTCCAGAGTCATGAGAAGCCTGGCCCTGCCAAAGCCTTGTAATGTGCAGCCTCCAGAACTAGTGTGATGTGCCTTGCTTCACAACACCGGGGGCTGGGGATGTGGCTCGGCAGATAAAGTGCCTACCATGCAACTGCAAGAACCCGAGTTCAGTCTCCAGTACCCATGTAAGACGCCTGGCATAGTAGTGTTGGCAGTAATTCCGGATCTATATGGGCAGAGACCAGTGAACCGCAAGTCCAGTGAGAGACTCTGACTCAAACTAAGGTGGAAAGAAATGAAGGGAGACACCAATATCAACCTCTGAGCTACCCCCACATACAGGCGCACTTATGTGCACACACATCCAAACAAATCCCACCTCGGACTTGATGCTTGATGCTAGACGACATCATTTAACCCTATCCACCCGTGTGGTTGGCCCTCCTGTTAGCCTATACTTTACTGGTGGGAAAAGAGAGGAAAGGTTAGATGTTTCTCAAATTTGTACACTGGGAAAGTCAGGTCCACTTCCTTACCAATGCCAAGATGACAGCCTTCTCAGCTCTACCCACCCACTGTGTTCAAGATCAGTGATAGCTTGTTATAGATATGTCAAGTGAGGCTGGGGGGGTTAAAATCATATCGATAGCACAAGAGGTGTCTTAATCAAAGTCCTTTATCATCATGTATTAATTATAATTAAAGTGGATTTCCTTGTGGCGTTTTCATACGTGTATGTGACATGTTTTGATCATATTCTGACTCCATTACCCTTTCAGGAGGTCCCATACTGACCAGCTCATCTACAGATGGTTAATGGGTGGAGGTAAAGACACATTTTCTTCAGTGGCATAGTGTGGGGACCAGAGGAAGTCCCGAGTGAATGTAATGTTGTTGATGTGGACAAAGCTTCAGGCCCATGGGAAAGTGAGAAAGCCTTCCCTCCTGGTCTGAGTGGGGATATTGACAGTGTGTGCAGAAGAGGTCCCCTGTAGCTTTCTCCCAAGGGATGTTTACAGCCTAAAGATTGGCTCCTTGTAGAGACTGCTCCTACCAAGATTATCTAAACCTGCCTCCTTGTTCAGCTGCCTATAGTAACCCAGTCTCCTTGTTTATATGGATATAATAATTCTGTTTCCTTGTTCAGCTATATATAATAAACATTCTGCACTTCCAGGGGTGGGAGGCCTGAAGCCTCTCCACCAGAGAGCCAAGTCCACCAAATCTCAGCTTTTCTATGTTTGTGAGTCAGATCAAGTTCCCAAGGCTACGCAGGAATGAGGCAGTGTAGCCAGCCACTGATCTGTTGTTGTTCATGCTTTTGTAAGTAACGCGTCACTCATGGCCCCATAGGTAACCCTAATAGGACTCATTGAGTCACACAACAAAGAATGGCAGGAAAGTGGAAGAGACAAGCAGGTGATATAGGGGTTTCCAAAAGAAAAAAAATCCCAAATTCTCTGTTGCTCTCTGTATCTGTCAAGCAAAGAATACCTCACCCTCAAGGAAGAGGAGTCCTGTCCAAAGCCATGAGACTTCAGGGCAGTGGGTGGTCATCATTGCATGGGACAGACTCTCACAGGACAGGAGGACAGGATGAGCTCTGGTGCATACAAGTAGGCTCTGTCCCCTTTGGATCAGTCCACGGAGTGCCCAAGCTCACCACCTCCCAGTGTCTCTCCTCTACATCCCTCTCTCTGCACGGTTACTGCCATCCAGAACCCATCCATCCATACCATCCAGCATGCAAACATCCAGGATGAGTGGCTCCATCCTTTCACGCACGTGTGCTGTGCACTTATGTGTCTTGTCATGTCTCAGTGGAGATTCCTGTGTGGGCGTCAGAGTAGGAAGGGAACCCGCTGAGCTAATGGCTGTGTGCTTTCAGTGGTATCTGCTTTATAAAACATGCTGAATAAGGCGCCATGGTTAATTTAATGATTTCACTGAGGTAACGGGGCATGGTGAGCAGGCATCACGCAGAGGCTGATAAGAAACAGAGTTAACTGGAAGATGCCTCTGTTTCGCCTGTAAAACAGATGGCAAAGTTAAGACAAGGTCGTCAGATCAGGGTTTTAGGACTTATAGGACAACCGCATGGACCAAAAAGTTTATCAATATGATGAGAGACTCAGGATGGACAAAAGAGCATCCTGAGGTGCCCAGTAGACAGAGGTTGAACAGTTAGTAATCAAGTAGTTTGGGGGTGAAGACAGATGGGTAGCCAGATGTGGCAACTTTCTATGCAGCCCACAGTTTTAGGATAGTCCATCTGCATGGGGACTAATTCTATACAATGATGCTCAGACTTAGGAATCCAAGTGGATTCCACTCTTTAGTCTCTGCCTACACTGACGGAAGTATTCCTTAGCTCGCCCAAAGGAGACCATGCACATGTCGAAAGAGGCTAACACTCTGACCATACTCTTTGCATTTCCCTCCCAGGTGACTCAGAAAGTACCACGGGTAAGAACTCAAGCTTGGATTCCAACCCCAGGTCAACCCCACATAATTGCTAGGGCCTTGGTAAGTCACAAATCAGACACAGGTTCTGTATCTACACACCAGAGATTCCACTTAGCAGAGTGGTCCTAGGGTTCAGATAACATAGCCCCACACACCAGCTGCCAGGACAGATAATTTGATAAATTCATTATGGCAATGTTAAGCTTGAGGGCAAGGTGTTTGCTTGGGTTCTGCCTCAACCCAAGAGAGAATTCAGTAACAGCTTAGTGGAGGGGCCAGAGAGAAGGCGAACAGGATAGGAGCCACAGTGAGCTGGAGGCTGGTCTCCCCCATCCAGTGGTGCCCGAGGAGAGGCTGCTTGCCAGGGCCTCTGGGCCCAGAAATCTCCAACGTAATTGAGAAATATGTTCCTCATGCATTCCTAATTGGAGTACAGCAGATGGCAGCGGCGTTTGTTTAATGAAATATGTCCGTTCGATTAAGCTTGGGCATTGGGGATTTGGGGCTTCAGTGCAATTTCTGTTACTACCCTCCTTTTGGGAGGCCAGGGCAGTTTCAGGGATTTTACCAAGCTTGGATCAAAGGTTGAAGAACAAACAATGGTGATGGAGTGTAGAACCCAGAAGCTGAGCCTGTGGGTCTCTGGCTCTATCTAGTGTCCCTTGTGATGAGTAACTACTGGTTTCTCTTGGGTGAGTCTGGGCATAGGTGGCACAGAGGATAAATCACCAGGTGGCTGTTGAACCAACCAGTCCTGATTGATCAGGACCCTTCCCAGGCTACAGAGTGGTTGTTTCCTCCATGTCTTTCTCTGTCTCTTTCCAAAATGGTTTTCCAGGGGCTTGAGAAGATGGTTCAGATACTGCATGCCTGCCGTGCAAGCATGAGGATCTGTGCTCAGATGCTGCACACTCTAAATCAAGTCCTGTCAGTGCGGTCCATGTCTATAACCCCAGTGTTAAGAAGATGGAGACAGAAGGATTCTAGGTGTTCACTGACCAACCAGATCAGTGAATGCCATGGTCAGTGAGAGACCCTGTCTTAAAACTTAAGATGAGCAACAATAGAGAATACTCAGTATCAACATCTGGTCTTAAAACATGCACACACTCCCATACATGCTCACACACACACACACACACACACACACACACACACACACACACACACACACATTTTTCTCCTGCCTCCTTCGGGTCCAAGATCAACTTTTGTGTGGTTTATGAATGTAAGTACATACGTACTTGCCAGAGGCCATGGTGACCTCTGCCCTCTCTTTCTCTCTTTTGCACACAGTCATTAATTCCCTGCTTTCGTGTTTTCATACCCATCTCACCCCCAACATCCATCCCAGACATCTCTAGACATGAAAAGTTTCTCCAGTGAGCTACCATTCTGCTCTCCATATATACACTTGCTGGGGCATTATAACTGGCTCCACTCTCAACTCTCATCCTTTCTTCCATGTTGCAACCCATTGCACTGTGATGTTTGACCCTTGCAGCTCCAATTCATTACTTCACCCTTGCCAAAGGCATTAACAACCTGTTTGTCACCAAGTGTGGGCAATGAGTTTCACTCCATCCCCAAAATCAGACCTTACGACCTGAGCACTGCCAAACACCTGATGATGCTGAGATGATGCTTGCTGTGTGTTTGGTGCCTGACATTAGCCCCTAGCTTTCCACACAGTGACCTCTTCTAGACTTCTTACAGCTTCTGTTCCTCTGACAGCCTGGTGCACTCTGATTTCCATGAGGATTTTATCCCTGGCTGCTGTGGGACAATGGTCATTTATCCTGTCACTTGTATTATTTTTAATAAAATGCTGATTGGCCAGTAACCGGTAGGAAGTAGAGGCAGGGCAACAAGAATGCTGGGAAGAGGGTAGCACAGTCTACAGTAGTGATCCAGACACAGAGGAAGCAAGCTGTGACTGCCTTGCCATGTAAGGTACCAAGCCACATGGCTAGCGCAGACAAGAATAATGGGTTAATGTACAATGTAAGAAAGAGTTAATAAGAAGAGCCTGAGATACTAGGCCAATCCATTTATAATTGATGAAGACCTCTGTGTGATTCTTTGGGACTGAATGACTGCAGGATTGGGCAGGACAGAAACCTCTGATAACATCTGGCCTCTAACTACACTTTCCCTCTCTCCTCCTGAGAAAACTTTCTCAACCAAAGGATTCCATCTCATCTATGTGGCTGCCCCCCCAAGCCTGTGTTTCCAGCCTCTGTGTCCCCTCGAACCCCTCACCTATGTCATCACCTTGTTCACTGAACTTTTAAAATCCCTACAAACACCTGGACAGCACCCAAAGCCTCGTCTTCTCCTTTTCCTGAGCATGATCTGCAACCTTCACTTGCTTTCTCCGTGAGACACAAGTTCAACTACAGAGCCAAGCGATAGACTGAGACCTTTCATGAACATCTTGAACTTCCTCTCTACCTGATGCTAATTTCACCTTAAATTCATCCACATGGCAGAAACCCACTCATCGTGCTTTTAAAATCAGCTGTACTGCTGGTATCCTGCATTGTAAGGGAAAGGTTTACCCCTTCTAAACAAGACTCACAGATTCCTTCTGTCTCCAATCCCAAAACTCATATGGAAGCACAGAAGACCCTGAATAAGAAGAATATTATTTGCAGAAAAAGCAAAGTTAGAGGTATCACAATAACTACCTTCAAATTATATTGCAGAGCCATAGTGACACAGGCATAAAGACCAGTGAAATTAGAACACAGGACCCAATAATACTCATATGCTACTACAACTATCTAATTTCAACAAAGGTGCCAAAAATGCATGAAAGATGGAGAAAAGCCCCTTCATCGAATGATGCTGTGAAATTCTACATATTGAAGAATTAAACACTATACCAAAAAAAATCAACTCAAAATAAATCAGAGACCATGAGTACTTGAATCTGCTAGAAAAAGCACAAGAGAGACAACACCATACATGCACAAGCAATCAACACCATTCTTAGTCAAACTCTAGTAACTGAGGAAATGACAGCAAGAATTGACAGATGGCAACACATACAATTAAAAAGATAGATAAGCATTAAGGAGTGAAATTGCAGCCTATAAAATGACAAAAAATCTGTACAGCTGTTCATGTGGCATGTTATTAATATCCAGAATACATGAAAAAACACAAAATATCAAACACCAAAAATAAATAGTTCCACCAGTAAATGGTCAAGTGAGTTAAACAAATACTTGTCAAATGAAGAAACACAAATTACTAATGAATATGTGAAAATATTTAGCAATTTTATCTCTAAAAGATATTCAGATACACAGACAAAACCAAATAATAAGGGGCTAAGAAGGTGGCTCAAAAGTTAGGAGGGCTTGCTGCTCTTGCCAGGGACTCAGGTTTGGTTCCCAGCATCCACATCAGGAGTCTCTCAACTGCAGATCTAGGGTATCCACTGCCATCTTCTGGCTTCTGTGAGCACTACATGCAAGTGGTGCACATATGGACAAGCATGTACACACATATACACATACATTGAATTAAATAATTAAAAATAAGACTCATCTCATGTTTAAAAAGAAGCAATGAAATTCTACACTGAGACTCCATTTACCTGGTCAGAATAACTGTAATAAAAGAGAACCAAAATTGACAAATGTTAATGAAGATACAAGGAGGGAACCTTTGCAGAGCTGATGGGCTTGTACATTAGAGAAAACATAATGGAAGTGAGCGTGGCAGTTCCTCCAAAGACTACCTTATGACTCAGCAATACCACTCCTGGGAATAGACCCAAGGGAGTTGGCGGCGGTGCACGATAGAAGCACTTGCATGAACATTGATTGTAGCATTGTCACCATAACCACATTGTAGAGGTTCCCATAAACAGATAACTAGATAACAGGATAACTAGATAACTAGATAAACAGATAACTAGATAAACAGATAACTAGATAAAGGAAACAGTGCAGGGCAGGGCTAGAGAGATGGCTCCACATTGATGAGAGCTTACTGCTCTTGCAGAAGACCTAAGATCAGTTCCCATACCTGGTTTAGGCAAGTCACAGTTGTCTGTAACTCCAACTCCAGGGGATTCAACAAGCTCTCTGGACTGTGCTGACACCTGTACACACATGTACACACACATACACACACACACATACATACATATAATAGTATGAGTGTGTTTGTTTGTTTGTTTGTTTGTTTGTTTTTTCAAGACAGAGTTTCACTGTTGCTGTTGAGCCTGTCCTGGAACTCGATCTGTAGACCAGGCTGGCCTCTAACTCACAGAGATCCACCTGCCTCTGCCTCCCGAGTGCCAGAATTAAATGTTTGTGCCACCACCACCTGGCAACCACCACAGTGATTTTAAGGAAATGCAGTGGAGTTTTACTTAACTATAAAGAATATCAAAACTGCATCATTTTCTCCCAGGAAAATAAAAGGAAATAGTGATCATCACATTAAGAGAAAAAGCCAGGCTCAGAGAGGCAGACATTATATGTTTGCTTTCAAATGCAGAATCCAGGTTCAAAAAGAAAGAAAGGAAGGAAGGAAGGAAGGAAGGAAGGAAGGAAGGAAGGAAGGAAGGAAAAAGAATCGAAGGAGGGAGAGAGGGAGGAAGAAGGGACGATTATATGGAAGACTATTTGCAAAGGAACAGTATACCCTAGGAGAAATGGGGGAGAGAGGGCAGGAGGGGGCTGAAGGTGATTGATGCACATTTTACAGAACTGGGTAAGTGTCACAGTGAGGCACATATTTTAAATAGGTGATGTGTGCTAATTAAAATGAATACAACTACAGGGGCTAGACAGATGGGTCAGCAGTTAAGAGTGCTTGCTATTCTTTCAGAAGACTAAGTTTAGTCCTTAGTACCCATGTCGGATGGTTCATAGTCATCTGTAATTCCAGCTCTGCGAGATCCAGCGCCCTCTCTGGCCTCTGTAGGAACTGCACTCCTATGCATATATACACACATGATTTTTAAATAAATAAATAAATTACAGGTCCCACTAAAATATGTCATATATCATAAAACGCATCTATTATGAATACACAATTTAATTATATTTATAGTTGTAGAACAAAATTCATGGTTTAAGTTGTAGAGATGCCCATTATCCTTCCGCTTAGTATAAAAACAATTTGAAGAAAGTTGTATTCTTTTATTTTCTGAAACAGGATCTTGCATAATCCAGGCTGGCCTCAAATCTTCTGACCTCTTGCCTCCCCTCCTGGAGTGCTGGAATTATAGGTGTGCATTGCTAAAGCCAGTGTGTGCATTGGGAAGGACTGAACTCAGGGCTCTGTGCATGATGAGTAAACACTCTACCAATTGAGCCATGCCCCTGACCCCTGTCTATCAAATCACATCACACTGTCCATCTCGAAATAAACATTGGCTGAATAAACAATAAATAAGTGAAAACTAAAAACCAATGCCAGACCCCTAAAACGCCGGAATTGTTTTAGCAAACAGGCAGCCTAACAATGGCACTCTCCTTTCCATTCAAACAGTCCGTCCACTTTTTGGCATCTTGCCTACTTCCCCATGTGTCAGTTATGAAGGATTTACTCTGACAGGAAAAAAATAAGACTTTAAAACATCTTAAGGGCCAAGAGAACTGGTGCTGGGCACTGAATAACGCCAGTATATTTCCTCCAAATGAAGTTAATCTTTCCCCAGTCACTTTAGATCCCTGCAACTGATTCTCCAAAACAGGCTTACATGGATACTTCCTCGTCTGCTCTTTTATTTATTTTCCCTGGGTTCTTTAGGCAGGATGGAAGGAGGCCTGCGCTCTGACTGTAATTATGTCAACAGCTCAGTGACCCTGGGTGAACCACTTTGTGCCTCTGAGCTGGAGTCATCTCATAGATTCCGGTTTATCTCTCCTTGCTCTGACTTAGAGAGGCAGAAGTAAGCCGCGTGGCAACATAAAGCATGTGAACAGAACACGTGTCTTATCCTGGTGCTGTGATAAATATTCAGATGCTGGGAGAAAGGTTTATGCTGCCTCACTGCTCAAAGGTACATTTCACTGTAATGGAGCTACCAAGGGAGCAGAAGCTTGAAGGAGGTGGCCACATTGTATCCACAGTTAGAAAGCAGAGAACAATGAATCCACGCTAATGGTCAGCTTGTCTTTCTCCATCTGCACAGTCCAGGGATGCCTGTGGATATGTCTTCCCATGTTGACTAAAGCAACCCAGACAATCTCCCACTGACTTGCTGGATAGTTCCTCCCTCAGGTAAGTCTAGATTCTGTCAAGTAGAGCAATTAAAGCAAACCACCACACTATGCAAATATGATATATTTTAATTGGCTATTAGTCTCTTTTATTTCTATTAATTACCTCATTTATTTAAAGGTACTTTGTGAAGAAGTAAGCTGATGGTGTTACCCACCATTGGACATTCCAGCATATGGTCCCTTCACATACAAAGTCAGTGTACCATACCTAAAGAGGTCTTGGCTCTTTGTCAGAGTCTGTTCCTATTTCACAAATAACCCTAAGGAGCACAGTTTCATCATTTTTCAAACCACAGCATATTAAAAATAAAAATGAAAAGATATAGATAAGAGGTCTTTAAACTTGTTCCACATTAAACCTCTTCTACCGAAGAAACTCTTCTGCAATGCCAGTATTTAGGTATTTAGATACAAAGAAAAGATTAAGAATTACTCTAGTTTCCTCTCTGGTGCTGCAATGAAACACTCTGACCAAAAGCAACTCAGCATAGGAAAGATTTATTTGGCTTGCACTTCCAGGTCACGGTTCATCATAGCTGGAAGTGGGGGCAGGAACTCAAGAAAGAGCTTGAGAAGAAACCATGGAGGAACACAGCTTGCTGGCTCTTTCCCTGGCTCACTCACTGTCTAGTGCTCAGTTTGTTTCTTACACACACCAGGCAACACATCCAAGGTGGAGCTCACAGCTGGCTTAACTTCTATCATCACTAATCAAAACAGTTCTCACAGCCATACCCACAGGCCAAGCTGATCTGGGGAATCTCTCAATCTAGATTTTTCTCTCAGATGACCTTAAGTCCTATCAAGCAGACAACTAAAGATAATTAGAACACAAATCAAGCAGGTGCTCATAAGAAATCATAATGGGGGCATGAGCCTCTGAGTGAATAGACTGGAGCTAGAGACCCTTGTGGGACCAAGCCTGAGCCAGAGACCTCCACAGGAACGTACCCAGACCAGGGATATTTATGGAAACAGGACTGAGTCAGCAATCTAGGCTGGAGGAGGCCGGAGACAGTGAACTCCACAGGAGCAGGTACAAGGGAGTAACAGCTGAGGGAGTGGGCTGGAACCAGAGATTTCTGCAGGTCCAGGCTTGAGTCTGGGACCTCCAAGGGAGTAGGCAGGAACCAGCAACTTCTGCAGGTCGAGAGACTTCTGCGAGTCTAGGCGTGAGTCTGGGACCATCAAGGGACTAGACCTAAACCAGGACCTACCTTTGCGGGTCTGAGTGAGTCTGGGATCTCTGAGGGAGTACGCAGGAACCAGAGACCTCTGTGGGTCTGGGGCATGACTCCAGAACTGCTGAGGGAGTAGGCCTGAGCCAGGACCTCTGCCAGAGCAGGCCCAAGGCAGCAACATCAGCAGAAAGAGCCCCAAGCAAGCAATCTTTGTGGGTGCAGGCCCTAACGACCCCTGGTATTGCAGAGCAAACACTGGGAGTGATGAGCAACCTCTAGGAATACAGTGTGACCAACAGAGTGACTGGAACTGTGGCCCTGACTGCACCACAAGGAGCAACCATCTGAGCCTTGGATCCACTGGCATCTGGAAGACTGATCACCAGAGTCACAAACAGCCCCAACTACACCAGTCAGATGAAAAGATGGGTAGACAAAGTAAGAACACATGCCACACCACAAAGAGCAACAAAACATCAGTAAAAACTAGTGACCCTACAACAGCAAGACTTAAACAACCAAACCTAGATGAATATTAAGAGCTGCAAAAGAATAAGGCCAAGTAACATATAAAGGCAGACTTATCAGAATTACACCTGACTTCTCAATGGAAACAATGAAAGCCTGAAGGTCCTGGTCAAGCATTATGCAGACATTTAGAGACCATGGACGCTAGCCCAGACTACTATACCCAGCAAAACTTTCATTCACCATAGAAGGACATAACAAGACAGAACTAGATGTAACCAATACCTAGCCACAAGCTCAGCCCTACACAAAGTACTAGAAGGAAAACTCCAACCCAAAGAAGTTGGCCACATCAACAAAAACACGGACAATAGATGATCTCACAACAGCAAATCACTAAGATGGGAAAAACACACAAAATAACATCACCACCAACAAAAACTAAAATAACAAGAACTATCACTAACTGGTAATTAATATCCCTTAATATAAATGGGCTCAATTCACCTATAAAAAGACACAGGCTAAAAGATTGAATACAAAAACAGAATTCATCCTTCTGTTGCATACAAGAAACACACCTCAACTAGAAAGACAGACAGCGCCTCAGAGTAAAAGGTTGGGGAAAATTTTTCCGATCAAATGGACCTAAGAAACAAGCTGGTGTTGCTAACCTAATATCTAATCAAATAGACTTCAAACTAAAATCAATCCAAATGGACAATGAAGGACATTTCATATTAGTCACAGGAAAAATCATCAAGAGGAAATCTCAATACTGAACATCTATGCCCTGAATACAAGGGCACCCTCATATGTAAAAGAAACATTTCTAAAGCTTAAATCATACATTAAACCCCACACACGAACAGTGTGAGACTTCAACACTCCGCTCTGACCACTGGACACGTCAGTCAGACAAAAAAATTAACAGAGAAATAAGGAAACTAACATATATTATGACTCAAATGGACTTAACAGACATCTATAGAACATTCCATTCAAACACAAAAGAATATATCTTCTTCTCAGCATTTTATGAGAAAGTTCTTATGGAACTTTCTCATAAAATGACCACACACCACTCGAAAAACAAAAAAAAAATGACCACACACTAGATAACAAAACAAACCTAAACAGATACAAAAAAATGGAATAACTCCATGTATCTTATTGAATCACCATGGTTTAAAATTAGAATTTAACAGCAACACTAATTTCAGAAATCCCACAAACATATAGAAATTACTCAATGTTCATTAATGATGCATCAATGGGTCAAAAAAGAAATAAAGGAAGAAATTAAAGACTTCCTAAAATTCAGTGAAAATGACCACACAACATACCCAAATTTATGGAAAACAATGAAAGCAGTGTTAAGAGGAGAGAGAGTTCATAGCACTAAACACTTACATAAAGAAGCTGGAAAAATCTCACACTAGTGAATTAACAGAACATTTGAAAACTTTAGAACAAAAGAAGCAAACTCACCCAGGAGAACTAGATGGCAGGATATAATCAAATTGAGAGCTGAAATCAACAAAATAAAAACAAAGAAAACAATACAAAAAAATCAATGAGACAAAGAGTTGATTCTTCGAGAAAATCAACAAAATAGACAAACCTTTAACCAAACTAACCAAAAGGCAGAGATAATATCCAAAATCAGAAATGAAAAGGGGGACATAACAACAGACACAAAGAAAATCCAGAGAATCATTAGGTCATATTTCGAAGATATGTTTTACTCAACAAAATTGGAAAACTTAAAGGAAATGGACAACTTTCTTTATAAATATCTCTTACCAAAATTAAATTAAGACCAGATAAGCAAATTAAATAGACCTATAACTGATAAAGAAATAGAAACAGTCATCAAACAGTGTTTGTTTGGAGACTTCCCAAACAACAACAACAAAAGCCCAGGATCAGATGGTTTCAGCTCAGAATTCTACAAGATTTTCAAGGAACTAATAGCTCAAATTGTTCCACACAAGAAAAACAGAAGGAACATTGCCAAACTCTTTTTATGAAGCTATAATTATCCTGATACCCAAACCACATAAGGAAATTACTACGAAAGAGAACTATAGACAAGTTTCACTCATGAACATTGATGCAAAAATATTCAATAAAATACTGGCAAATCAAATCCAAGAACATATCAGAAACATCATCCACCATGATCAAGTCGGCTTCATCCCAGAGATGAGGATGGTTCAACATATGAAAATCTGTGAATGTAATCCATAATATAAACTAACTAAAAAATAAAAAACACATGATCATTTCATTAGATGCTGAAAAAGCTCTTGACAAAATACAGTATCCCTTCTTGATAAAGGTCTTGGAGACAGCAGGAATATAAGGAACATACCTCTACATAATAAAGGCAATATACAGCATGCCAACAGCCAAAATCAAACTAAATAGAGAGAAACTCACAGCAATCCCACTAAAATTGAGGAAAAGACAAGGTTGTCCACTCTCTCCATATTTATTCATTAGAGTTCTTGAGGTTCTGCTAGAGCAATAAGACAACAAAAGGAGATCAAAGGATACAAATGGGAAAAGGAAGTCAAACTCTCACTGTTTGCTGATGATATCACAGTTAACATAAGCAACCCAAAAATGCTACTAAGGAACTTCTATGACTCATACACACTTTCAGTAATGTAGCAGGATACAAGATTAACTCATAAAATCAGTAGTTCTCCTTTACAGAGATGATAAATGGGCTTAGAAAGAAATCAAAGAAACATCACCCTTCACAATAGCCACAAATAGCATAAAATATTTTGGAGTAACTCTAATCAAACAAGTGGAAGACTTATATGAAAAGAACTTTAAATCTGTGAAGAAAGAAATTGAAGAAGACACCAAAAAATGGAAAGATCTCCTATGCTCTTAGGTAGAATTAACATAGTAAAAATGGCAATCTTGGCCAGGCAGTGGTGGCGCATGCCTTTAATCCCAGCACTCAGGAGGCAGAGGCAGGCGGATCTCCCTGAGTATGAGGCCAGCCTGGTCTAACAAGAGCTAGTTCCAGGACAGGCACCAAAAACTACAGAGAAACCCTGTCTCAAAAATTAAAAAAAAAGGCAATCTTACGAAAAGCATTGTACAGATTCAATGTAATACCCATAAAAAAATCCCAGAAAAAAATTCTTCACAGACCTTGAAAGAACAATATTCAGCTTCATATGGAAAAGCAAAACAAAAACAAAAAAACCCAAAAAACAGGATAGCCAAAACAATCCTCTACTATAGAGGAACTTCTGGAGGCATTACAATCCCTGACTTCAAACTCTACCACAGAGCTACAGTACTGAAAACAGCCTGGCATTGGCATAAAAACAGAAAGGAGGGCCAATGGAACTGAATTGAAAATCCAGATATTAAATCACACACCTACGAACACCTAATTTTTGACAAAGAAGCAAAAAATATAAAACAGAAAAAAGAAAGCATATTTAACAAATGGTGCTGGCATAACTGGATATCAACATATAGAAGAATGAAAATAGATCCATATCTATGACCATGCACAAAACTCAAGTCCAAACGGATCAAAGACCTCAACATAAAGCCAACCACAGTGAACCTCATAGAAGAGAAAGTGGAAAGTACACTTCCTGAACATAACCCCAATTAGCACAGACACTGAGAGAAACAATTAATAAATGGGACCTCCTGAAACTGAAAAGATTCTGTAAAGCCAAGGATAGAGTTAATAAGCCAAAATGGCAACCTATAGAATGGGAAAAATCTTTACCAACCCCATATCAAACAGATAATGTTATCTCCAAAACATAAAAAGAACTCAAGAAATTGGTCATCAAAAGAACAATTAATCCAATAAAAATAAATGAAGTACAGACCTAAACAGAGAACTCTCAACAGAGGAATCTAAAATGGCTGAAAGACACTTAAGGAAATGCTTTTTAACATCCTTAGCAATCAGAGAAATGCAAATCAAAACAACTCTGAGATTCTATCTTACACCTGTAAGAATGGCCAAGATAAAAAAAAACACTGATGACAATTTATAATGGAGAGGATGTAGGGTAAGAGGAACACTCCTTCATTGCTGGTGGGAGTGAAAGCTGGTACAGGCCTTTGGAAATCAGTGTAGAGAATTCTCAGAAAATTAGGAAACAACCTTCCTCAAGACCCAGCAAAATGACTTTTGAATATATATACAAAGGATGCTCAATCTTGCCACAAGGACATGTGCTCAACTAAGTTCATAGCAGCATTGTTTGTCATAGCCAGAACCTGGAAACAACCTAAATGCCCCTAGACCAAGAATGGATAAGGAAAATGTGGTACATTTACACAATGGAGTACTACACAGCAGATAAAAATGATGACATCTTGAAATTTTCAGGCAAATGGATGAATTTATAAAACATCATATTGAATAAGGTAACCCAGACCTAGAAATATAAATATCATATGTACTCACTCATAAGTGGTTTTTACTCATAAAGCAAAGAAAACCAGCCTACAAATCATAATCCCAGAGAACCTAGACAATAGTGAGGAGCCTAAGAGAGACATATGTGGATCTAATCTACATGGGAAATAGAAAAAGACCAGATCTCCTGAGTAAATTGGGAGCATGGGGATCATGGGAGAGGGTTGAAGGAGAGAAGGGAGAGGGAGGGAGGGGAGCAGAGAAAAATACATAGCTCAATAAAAGCAATAAAAAAGATAATAGATAAAAAATAATAATAATAAAGAAATTATAAAGAAATATATTCTAAAACAATTATTTGGACATGAATAATTTTAACATTTATTAAAGACCAACATCAATATTAGAATATTAATGAGATGGCTGAATTTGTTCATTTTTACACAAATAATAAAAGCCTGACTAAATGTTTGATACTACAGGATATGACACATTTTCAATATTTTTCAGAGTTCATTGATATCATAATCATCAATAACTAAATGATACAACATGACAGAAGTGTCTTCAGGGATGTTTTAGAAATCATTGGACATTTTGCATTAACCCCAAGCCAAAATTTATTTAATGTTTTTTGAAAGTTCAAATCAGCAACTCTACGAGGAATTTTTAAAACCTGGGCTTCTAACATAATACCATCTTAAGGTAAACCGATTTGACACACTGGTAAGAATGGCAGAAAATATCAAGATCTTTAGTTTTCCATAATTAAGCTCTTTAAGAGTAGAGTGCATTGTGTGTGCAATAAAAGCATTGTAATTCTTAGCACACGGTAGTCTTGAGTCCAAGCCAATGTGTTTCAGGCAGAGTGCATGGTGTTCCATGGGACAGCAGCACACACACTGTGCAGGCTGTATGTTCAGAACCCACGTGTCGGTGGCACAATACTAGCAAGGGCATCCAGGAATACCTCTGTTTGGAGTTTGGATTTGGGATTTTGAATTTTGGGGTCCTTGCAACTTCAGGAAAAAATAGTTCCTAAAGCTTTGTGCATTATCTACATGCAATCACGCAACTCCGCAAGTCGCAGCAGAGCTGATTGGGCTGCTATGATGGTTAGCTCCAATGGTCAACTAAACCACAGTCCAGAATCACTTGGGACAGAGACTCAATGAAAGGTTGTGCAGGTTAGACTGGCCCGCGGATGTGTCTGTGGGGCATTTCTTTGATGACTTCAAGTGAGGCGGGAAGACCTGTCCCCTGTGGGAAGCACTGTTTTCCTGGGCAGGGAGTCTAATTCTACAAGAGTGGAGGAAGCAGGCTGAGCATTGTCATTGCTCTTTGCTCTTGACTGTGATTGTGATGTGAACTCATGGCCTCTACATAGACAAGGACTGTTTCCCTTCTGATGCCAGGGGAAGTGCCCAGCACAGGAAACCTATCTGCTGCATATGTGCCATTGGTACGTTAATTAGTGCCAGGGGAGCAGCCCACATATGGCCACAATCATGTGACACTCTGTGAAAACATCATCATTTTGACTTCTTCACTGTGCAATGACTATAACAGAAGACAGTGAGTGCTGGACGCCTCTTTTCCTTTCTGCTATTATTATTTCATTCTTTTCATTTTTTTCTTTCATTTTATTAATCCTTTGAGAATCGTGTGCAATATATTTTGATCATATCCACACCCACCTCCTCCCAGACCCACCCCTGACTTCTCTATCCATCTGACTTTGTGTCCTCTTGTTGAATTATTTTTTAAACTCATGAAGATCCAATCCCCATGGGTGGAGAAATTATGGTAAGAAGACAGGCAAACAGGTGCTGTGCTTATTCTATTGAGTGAGAGGCACAGCTGGGACACCATCCCAGGGCTGTCCATGGTCCCACACAGGGGAAGGACTGGAGAAACCAACTAGGTTTACCAGACTTAACAATTTCTGCTTACGGATGCTCAAACGAAGAAGATGATTCACCACTAATAAGAGTGGAAATCCAAATGGACGATTTCCCTCTGCCCCCAAGCGCTTGGTCCACCAGCAAGATTGTTCACAAGACAGCTTCTGAGTCCCTGGAGATGTCTCCAGCTCAATTAAGCCTGATTTTGTCCCTGGGATCTGAAGTGAACTATGAAATTAAGAGAATTGACTCTGTCGGGCTTCATGTTTCCTCCCTTTTCCGACCCAAGGAATTAGCTCCTCATCAGACTGACAAATAGACACCGTACCTGAGTTGTCATAGCTATAAATGTGTGGCCTCTGTAATCACCCTTCTTAATTAGCCAGGGCTGCTTGAGGACAGAGACGGTAATGCTGTTAATTCCTTGCCTAATGGAGTAACTTCCACATAGTAGACACCATTTATCAAGGGGAAGACGAAGGACAGAGAGACAGCTAATTGCAATTATAATCACAATCATAGTGGCAAAAGTCATTACTGGTCCTATGCCATGGGTGGGTGATACATTGCCCAGTGCTAAACACCCAGTGTAAGCAGCAGGGTGCTTTGCACACTGAAGACGGCACAGGGGAAAGAGATGGGTGTCTACCACACCACCATGCAGGACATCCTGATACAAAAGGAAACTTTAACACACACACACACACACACACACACCACAACAACTAACTCAGGCAGGTGACAGAAAACAAGACACTAAACTTCAAAACTTCAAACAAATGCTTCTAGAATACACAGGAGAAGCTTTGTTTTCAGGTCAGAACATTTACAGGTGGGTGTTGGGTGGGGAAAGAGTCTCTTTTCCTTGAGGGAAGGTGCTTACTAGCAGATTGTCCATGCCTTAGTGGATGACCCCACACCAATAATGCAGCACTAATTTGACTTAGTGGATTCATGAATAAGGAAACATGTCGTTGGGAGGAAAGTGTGTTGTGTGGATTTTAGAGAGAGTTGGAGGGGGAGTGGAGGTAGGATTAGGATATATGACCAAGATACATGGTATATATATATATAAATTTCAAGAAATAAATAAAAATACCATTTACAAAGAAAAACCAGTCAATTCGACCTCATATGGATTCATGGATTCCAGATGTCTGCATTGCAAAAGCTACTTTTGAGAGAATGAAAGATAGGCCACAGACTGAAATAAAATGAGAGCAGAAGTCTTCTGAGAAAGGGCTCAGATCCAGAATATATAGCAAAGACTCAGAACTCAATACTAAGGAGCAAGCAGATGTCCAAGCAGGCCAAAGATTCAGACAGACTTCATCAAAGACACAAATTCTTAATAATGAGGCATTAGGGGGATTAAAAACCAGACAACAGTGAGTTAAGAGGATATACCTGCTGGTGTGGCTAAAATTAAAGAGAGCGGCTGCTAAGTTACAAAGAAAGGGGGAGAAGCAGGGAGTCCCCACACTGAAGACAGAAATGTAAAATCTCACAGTCGGTTGCCACATTGGGAGGAAGAACTTGTTTTTGAAAACAGTTCAACATTTGTTTACACAGAAAAGTCCATACTCACCATAAGACACAGCAACCAGACTCGGGCTTGTACTCAAGAGAAGAGATAACTGACATTTGCTCTAAATCCTAAGACTTCCGCGCAGATGTATAAGCAGCTTTATTCCTAATGGGTCCACAGTGAAAACACCTCCCCATCAATGAATAAACGAACTGTGATCTATCTGTACAGTGGAGTATCATTTAGCAGTGGGAAGAAATAGTGTGTGTGTGTGTGTGTGTGTGTGTGTGTGTGTGTGTGTGTGTGTGTGTTGATGTAAATGAGCCAGCCTCACACATTAAGCAAAGTGAAAAAGACAGACCCAAAAGACTAAAATAACATTCTGGAAAAGGCAAAAACATAAGCCAACCACAGATCTGTGGCTTCCAGGCCACTCTCAGAGTTACTGTAGCCACCGATAAGAAGAATAAAAAGGACAGGCTCTTGAGATGGCCAAGCTGTCCTGCATGATGGCTATGTGGGTGAGTGATTGTACATATTCCTCAAAACTCACTAAAGCTGTGCCCAAGGAAGTATGTCTTATTGCACATAAAAAATTTAAAAATACATGTTTCATTCATAGAAAGAAAACATACAAACACATATGCCTAGAATTTTAAAATGGTTCATTAAAATGATAACAACCCACAACACTGTAGAGTCCTTACCACACAACAGGCACTGTGTGTGCTGTGGGCTTTCCGCCTCACTGTAATTTTCACAACCACATTCAAGAAGGGTGTCAGGGTATCATGTAGCCCTGACTCATCTCTCACTTGATATTTAGCTGGGGACAACCTGGAACTTTGGTTCTTCCCCCTCAGTGTTGGAATTACAAGTGTGCATCACCATGCCCAGGATCTGCCCTGCTCCAAATGAAGCCCAGGGCCTCATGCATACTAAGTGCTCTACCAGCTGAGCCATATCTCAGCCTCACAAACACATTGTGAAACATGAATTATTATTCTCTTGCACACAAGGAAAAGGAGAGTGATGGATGTTCTCTCCCCTCTGCCCTCAGAGCACAGGCCTTGTACTGGCTGTAGATACTGTGATCTGCTCTATAGAGCTGCTTGGCATCCAAGGATATAATGATGGGATGTTTCCCCTAAGTAGGAACCTGCATCAGTTATTTTTCTGTTGCTATGATATAACAACTCGGGAAACATCAACTTAGTGTAACATGAGGACCTGCTAGTTGGCGTTAATGTCCTGCCCTCTTCCCACAGTCTTTAGGTCCTAAAGAAAATACATAGAAGTCTACATTAATCATAAACTGATTGGCCCATTAGCTCGGGCTTTGTGTTAGCTCTTATAACATATATTAACCCATTGTTCTTATCTATGTTAGCCACATGGCTCAGTACCTTTTTCAGTTGGGCAGGTCACATCCTGGTTCTTCTGTGGTCTGGGCAGGACTTGGAGGAATGGGCTTCCTCCTTCCCAGCATTCTCCTGTTCTCCTTCGTTCCGCCTCTACTTCCTGTCTGGTTGACCCACCTATACTTCCTGCCTGGCCAATCAGTGTTTATTTAAAACATGATTGAAAGAATATAGACAATTCTCCCACACCAACTTAGGAAGGATTGCTTGGTCTCCTGAGTTCAGAGGCTTCAGTCCATGGCAGCATCATTTCTGGGACTGCTAAAAGGTTGAACATCCTGACACTAGCTAATAGCAGGAGAAACCCATTTGCTTGATACAGCCTAGAAATAAAAAAGACAAAGGAACGACCAGGGATTAGATATGCCCTTCCAGAGGATACCTCAAATGATCTGCTTCCTCCAACTAGGGCCTACTTCTTGATGTTCCCACCACCTCCAATAGCACATTTAGTTATGACACTCCCATAGATCAATACATTCAGGAAGTTAGAGCCTTCGTGAGTCAATCATCTGTCAGTTCTGAACACTACTGCACTGGGGATCAAACCTTTGGTGTGCAAGCTTTTGGAAAACATTTTTGACTCATACTGCTAGTAGAGTGCCAACTCATCCTGGTCTGCTACTGACACACAGCATGACTGTGAGAAAGTACCAACACGTCTTTGCTTTGTTTGGCTTTTATTCATTGGTTTAAATCTGAGACACTAGGGGCTGGGGAGATGATTGCACATCTACATCCTGTTCTTGCAGAAGACCTGAGTTCCATTCCTAGTACTCATGTCAGAAAGTTCACAACCTCCTCTAATTCCAGTTCCAAGGGACCCAATACCTGCTTCTGACTTCCACAAGTGTCTACGGTCTACGGTTCATGAAAGTGAGCACACACCACACACACATACACACATATATATATACACAGATACACACACACACACACACACAATTAAAAATAAATCTTTAGATAAACCCAAAGCATTGGGAAAAGATGATGTCTCCATTCCCACCCATACATCTAGGAATAGCTGTCATCTCATGCTGCCTGAAGAGTTTGGTATTTCTGATGTATTCAGGATCTTTCCTTATCTCCCTGCAGCTTTGTTACATCCTGCTTTGGAAAATTCTACCATTAGTTCTTTATTCTTTACAATCAAGGCAAAGTAGCTTGAGCAAGGCAGCTGAGATGGAACAGGCGAACAGCTCCTGTCCCGTGGGTTTCCTTGCTGTATGATGACAGACAAGCAGTGGGAGACAGGAAGAGACGATTTAAAGCCTTCCTGAATCCCAGTGTTGTCATCTCTAACCTGGGATGATAATACAATGTGTGGGGTTTTCTGAGAGCATCAATTCAGCACCGAGTACAAAGCACAGGGAGCAATGCGCAGCGTTAGTACTGTGGTCCACAGTCAGAGCGATGCTGGGAAATGCAGATTCCACAGTCAAAGAGAGAAGGACATGATAAGCAAAAACATAATAAGCATCATACTCAGATCAGCACAGTGCCTGCATGTTACATTCCCCTAATATAAGCTCCTTAGATTGAGGAGTCAGCTATGCCCTTGACACTTTGAGATCCTCGCATGTCAGTACATATAACTAGAAAGTAGCAAAAGCCATAAAACTCACTCTCTGAGTCCTCAGGAAGAGCCTTCAACAAGCTTGCTCTCTCGCTCTCTCTTCCTCTCGATACTTCCCAGGAGAACTGTGATTGTCCATAAACGACACTTAACTTGGCTGAATGCCCCTTTTCGTGTCATTTTCTGTTCCTCTCCGGAGCCATCACCCTGAAATTCCATATGGGGATCTTATTTTTTTCTTTTTCATTTGTTTCCTGGCAAAGCAACTACATAATTAACAAGCCCTGGTGTCTACACATGTACCAGTGGTTTCCAGTCAGAGTTGGTTTTGTCCCCTGGGGACATGTGGCAACATCTGGGGACATTTCTGGCTGGCACAGTTCAGGTGGGGGTTGATGTTTCCAGAATGGAGTAAGTCGATTGGAGGCCTCCTGTGGAATGTAGGTTAGCCTCTGACACGGCACTGCCTGGCCTCAAAAGCCGACAGTACCAAAATTAGGATGCAGGTCTGTGCTGACCACATTGCCTTGCCATTTGATTTTTATGATGCCCTGAGGATAAAAGCCAGGTCGATACTTTGACATATTCATCCCCAACCTTCTCCTGATAATGAGAATGGAAAGAAATGATGTCCTTCTGGTGACGTTGGGAAAAAAATGAATCTAGGGACTTAAATAAAATGTCCACGGCTATAAAATGAAGATATGAGGACATTAAGATGGGGAGCTACCTGGACCCAGGGTTCAATCACTGTCAGCATGTTTACAGGAAATGAAATCAAAGGCCTTCCCTGAAGCTAACAAGTGAAGTAGAAAGAGAGAAAACCTTGTAGTGACACATAAACATTTCCTCTCTGAATGTGCTAGAACATTCACTTGGGAAAGAATCTCAGAGATGATTCTGTTCTCCAAGACAAGGAGTAAACAAACACCTATACTCCCAAGATAGGTACAGTGAAGAAGCGTATCCCAAACCATGTTCCTTCTGTTGGTCCTGGGAACCAACTGCTGGCCTTGGCACCAGGGAAGGCCTGTAGGAACCTCTGTGTGGTCAGCACCAACAGAGGCTTTTGTTTCGTTGATGTGTGTATACAGTGCGCATATGTGAGGGTCCAAGAGTATGTGCACAATCAACGCAGCATCTCAAATGAGACACTGAACATCTTCCTCATCACCCCGCACACACCTTGCTGCCTTGGCACAGGGTTTCTCACTCAACCAGAAGGGGGCCATAGCTTGAGTTCTTACCCACTGAGCCACAGCCCCAGATCCATGAATGTTTTTATTTTACCTTATTTTATATTTATTATTTTCATGTATGGCTGCTTTGCCTGCTTGTACGTCTGTGCACTACATGTGTGAAGTGCCCACAGAGGTCAGGAGAGGTCCATGGATCCGCTGGAACTTGAATTATAGACAACTGTGAAGCGCCATGTGGGTGCTGGGAATCAAACCTAGGTCTTCTGTGCTCTTAACCAATGAGCCATCTCTCCAGCCCTACCTGCACCTGTGAGTGTTTTTAACGAGAATAAGGGAGTGTTCGAGAAACAATAGGACAAGTGGGCAGAATGGTGGAGCTTCAGTGGGTTGGAGGAGACCAAGAAGGTTGTGAGGGAAAGGCTGGGAGAAGACAGAAAATAAAACATGAAAAGAGGAAGATAAATGGCATTTACTCCTTGTGCTTCAGGACGCCCACGAAAATAGTGTGTTATATACACTAATCTCAAAGTAGATGTTTGAAAATATACTGGACTGAGATGATGGCTCCATGAATATAGTGCTGGCTGCAGAAGCATGAGGTCCAGTTTGCAGCTTCATTACCCACACAAATGCCAGGCATGTACCCACATAATCCAATCCAAGTTCAGGGAAGGCAGGGACAGGGGACCGCTGGAGCAAGCTGTCCTATTAGACAAGCTGAATCAGTAGGCTCTGGGTTCAAGGTAAAGACGCTGCCTGGATGTATAGGGTGGAGACCAATGAAGGAAGAAACAGAACGCTCAAGGTGAACCTCGGCCCTCCATACACACGTGCAGCCACACACGCCTGAACACAAACCAGCACACCACATACACACAAATGCCACCATCCTCTAGCCAGAAAGGGAATGCACTGGTATTAGTTTTAAAGGACTATTATTTAAAAAAAAATACAGAACATAATATTTTGCTGTACTTCTAAGATAACTGCTATTAGCTATTTAAACTGCTTCCAGTGTTAATTTCTAGTTAGTGTATAGTGTACAACATAAGCTATTAAAGATTTAACTTTATGTTTTTAACAAAAAGTGGTAGGCACACAAAATGGGATCTTGTTCTTCAAAGATGTACTTACACTTTACACACACAGTAGCCTACCCTTTGGCCTACACACCATCCTATTGTGTGGTTTTTATCATGTACTCTTCATTGGTAGGCATTTCCTTCATGTACACTTCCATGTACTAATTCATGAAAGAAAGATTGTAGTAAAGTTCTATGAAATTATACACCAGGATGCTGTCCTAGCTAGCACTAACAGTTAACCTGTCACAGCCTGAAATCACCTCGGAAAAGACTCTCATTGAGTGATCATCCTATTTTAGAATGGTCTGTGGGCATGTCTGTTGGGGGGGGGGCGGTTCTTGATTAGTAATTAATGTAGGAGACCCCAGTGCACCATGGGCAGCGCAAGTCCCTGGGCAGGTGGTTCTGGGATATATAAAACAGCTGGTTAAGCATGAACCAGCAAGCCAGAGAGGGAGTCAGCAAGCAGCATTCTTCCCTGGTTCCTTCCTCGGTTCCTGCCTCCAACTTCCTGCCCTGACTTCCATCAATGATGGACTGTAACCCGGAAGTGTATGTAAGTCAAATAAACTCTTCATTCCCCAAGTTGTTTTTTTTTAATCAGAGTGTTTTATCAGAGATACAAAATAGAATAGAAACAGGAAAGAACTGTGGGCTTAAAATTGGAGAATCAAAGGCCTCAAGAAATGTTCAAATTGAGCTCCTTCCAAATGCACATCCTAGAGGCCACTTCCTCCTTGAAGCAAGCCCTGATCTTCAACCTGGAGATATGCACTCATCCTAGAACCGTTCCATCCTTTCCGAATGCTCTCCAACCCTCTCTCTCACCAGTGACACTCACTTCTGAGTCAATTTCTATTTTCCTGGTGGCAGGAACCTGTAAATGTGTGTGCATGTATTTGTATGAGTGTATGTGAGAGCGTGTGTATGTATGTGTGTGAGTATGTGTATGAGTGCATGTGCGACTGTGTATGTGCAAATGTGCGTGTGTGCGTGTGTGCGTGTGTGCGTGTGTGTGTGTGTGTGTGTGTGTGTGTGTGTGTGTGTAGGGGAGCAAGGTTGAGATCTTTCCTGGAACAGGAGTGTGAAGTGAAGACTCCAGAGCTTTGACGCCTCTCTAGTTCCTGTTTTCTACCACTGTCACCTGAACAGATTCTGCTAAACAGCTTGCTGGCTGTGCCAGACAGGAAAATTGAGTAAGAAGGACAGCTCGTTAGAAAATCAAACACCTCACAGACAGGAAGAACTCGGACTTTATGGACTGAACACAGCCCCTGTTGTTCTGCAGAAACCATGGGTCTCATGCCTGCAGACTTTATTATACGCAAGGCTCTGAACATCAAAGTGGAGTGTCTGGTCTGCCTGCCCTAACACACCTCTGGAGCCTGGCCTCCCAGGGGACAATTCCAGGAACTCTTCTGTTCAGGTTGATTCCTGGATGGACGATCACTTATTCCAGTCTGGAGACTTGGCTATACTTGTCAGAGTTTTCCTATTCAAGGGGGCAGGGTTCAAGGTATGTAGAGTGTGACGCTGATATTTGGGACTTGATTTGTTGCAGGAGTGTCGGCGTGTGGACACTAAGTTTATACTAAATCCTGTTGCCTCGGGAAGAGGCGCTTCCCTCTGTGGTGGGCAACAGTTAGCACACAGACCTAGCCCTAAAAGCGCTAAGAACACAAGTGACTGTTGAGCGATCAGCCCTAAATGGGACTTCTGTACAATCACCCCCACAAAGCTCAGGGAACATTACTAAAGAGAGTGTGGAAAGACTGTAGGAGCCCGAGGATGCAGAGAGCTGTAAAAAACTGTCTTCTGGACAGGATTTGGCCATTGTACTCATGAACAAACAGTACTTGTGGTTGCCCACACAAGAACAAATTAACAAGATCAGTCACTATCCCAACAGGCGACACTAATTGGATTCAGTAGATCACAAAAGAAAAACGTGACAGGGGAAAGGATGTATCAGGGTGCCTGAGAGGAATGGGAAGGAAGAGTTTGGAGTACCTGGTGGGAGAAGTGGGAAGAGAGGGTAAGAATATATAAAGTCAAGATATATCGCTTACATGTATGTGACTGTCAAAGAATAAATTAAACTATATTTTATTCCAAAATCTTTCGTTGGACTGTAGAGACAGCTCAGAGGTTAAGAGCAAGTCTCCTAGGAAGTGAGGGAGGCTGACTCCTGCTAACGCAGCACTATGGGGAAAGGTGGGATGCTTTACACCTGAGACCCAGGACCTGGAGGGATCTCCACTCTGGCCATTCTCAGTCAGCCAGAACAGAGCTCCAGATGGGGCACTAAGGCAAGGCAAAGAAAAAACGGCAAAGAGATTAGGGAAGGAGGAGTAAAATTACCCTCACGATAGGCGCATTATTATCCTTGCAGAAATCCTAGGGCGTCTGTTAAAAATAATTACTATCACTGCTTCTGCAATAAAGGAGGCCAGTAAACTCACATGAAATAAGATTAAAGCCCAAAATTAAATGTATTTTAATAAATGAATGGTAAACCTGAGTAGACTCAAGTTGAAGACAGCAGCATTGCACTGGCAAGATGGCTCAGGAGGTAAGATCGCTTGCTGCCAAGCATGGCAACCTGAGTTTGATCCCCAAGGCCCACATGATGGAAGGAGAGAACCAGCTCCTACAAACTGTCCTCTGGCATCAACATGGGCACTGTGGTGCACACATGCCCAAACATACACACCATGCATTCACATACTTATAAACAAAGAAGGAAGGGAAGAAGGAAGGAGGGAAGGAAGGGAGGGAGGGAGGGAGGGAGG
>NC_022014.1:42889241-42922623 GCF_000317375.1 Microtus ochrogaster
AAGAAAGAAAGAAAGAAAGAAAGAAAGAAAGAAAGAAAGAAAAGAGAGAGAGAGAAAGAAAGAAAGAAAGAAAGAAAGAAAGAAAGAAAGAAAGAAAGAAAGAAAGAAAGAAAGAGATTTTTAAAAAGCTGTATATCCAACCACTCAAAAAACAGTGATGAGCTCTTCTGGTCGCAGGCGATTTGGGAGCCACCGGTTACAGTCCAGCCATGGCCAAGTTCAAGAACCACACCACACACAACCAGTCCCGGAAATGGCACAAAAACGGCATCAAGAAACCCCGGTCACAAAGATACGAATCTCTCAAGGGGGTTGACCCCAAGTTCCTGAGGAACATGCGCTTTGCCAAGAATCACAACAAGAAAGGCCTGAAGAAGATGCAGGCAAATAATGCAAAGGCCATGAGCGCACGTGCAGAGGCCATCAAGGCCCTGGTGAAGCCCCAGGTGGTGAAGCCCAAGGTGCCAAAGGGCCCCAGCCGCAAACTCACCCGTCTGGCTTTCATTGCTCACCCCAAGCTTCGGAAACGGATTAGAAGCTACATGGCCAGGGGTTGTAGGCTCCAAAAAACAAAGCCCAAGGTTCAAGCCAAGGCAGGGGCCTCAGCTGCAGCTCAGGCTCCTAAAGGTGCCCAGGCCCCTGTGAAGGCCCCATAAAAAAGGTCGCAGTCTGCCAATGTGAAGACAGATGGACTGGTGTGAACACCTACACAGTATTTGCAGATGTTCAGGACCTTATGCTGTTTTTACAAATAAACTTGAGGCAAGTTCTGTTTAAAAAAAAAAAAACAGTGATGAACTTATAGAAAACAGTGTATGTATATACCAAGAATTATACAATAATATATTAAATACATTGTAAACATGCCTTATTCATTCTAACCACTCAACATAGAGATGCCACAGCTACTCAGACTTGAAAAGAGCCAACTTACAGACTAGGAGGAAACATCTACTACAAATACACCCAATACCAGACAGGCATCTACCATACAAACAGGATGATCACAGTCCAACAACTAAAAACGATCCTGTAAGACTGTGAGCAAAAGATATGACAGTTATTTCAATGATAAAGACTGACAGATGACAGGAGCCTGTGAAAAGGTATTCAGTATACCCAATGAGGAAATGAAAATTAAAGTCACAATTGTGTATCATTATATGACAATCAGAACAGCTGCAATAGAAATGGTGACATCACCAACAGCTGGCACCGATTCAAAGATGAAATCATTCCAGGTGGTAGTGCAGCATGCCCTGGCTACTGTGGGAAGAGTCAAACCAGAAGTCACACACAGTGTTGTCACAGTAACCTTAGACTCACAAATGCCCTGTGTCACTCAGAAAAGACCCAGCCGGGCAGTGGGGGTGCACACCTTTAATCCCAGCACTCAGGAGGCAGAGGCAGGCGGATCTCTGTGAGTCTGAGGCTAGCCTGGTCTACAGGAGTTAGTTCCAGGACAGGCTACAAAGCTACAGAAAAATCCTGTCTTGATAAACCAAATAAATACATAAATAAAATGAAAGAAAGAAAGAAAAGAAAAAAGAAAAAGAAAGCCCATTCTCATGCCCATTTCCGAACTTCTGTCATTTAGAATTTATTTGTTTATTTGTTTGTTTATTTATTTATTATGTATACAATATTCTGTCTGCATGTATGCCTGCAGGCCAGAAGAGGGCACCAGACCCCATTACAGATGGTTGTGAGCCACCATTTGGTTGCTGGGAATTGAACTCAGGACCTTTAAAAGAACAATCAGTGCTCTTAACCTCTGAGCCATCTCTCTAGTCCATTAAATGCATATACATTTACACACACAAACAAATACAAGTGCACTGTGGAAATTGACTAAACAAACAAACAAATAAGTAAATAAATAAATATTTAGGGGGCTGGAGAGATGACTCAGAAGTTAAGAGCATTGCCTGCTCTTCCAAAGGTCCTGAGTTCGATTCCCAGCAATCACATGGTGGCTCACAACCATATCCCAGCTGTGACACCATATCCAATTTGCAAATGCTACTGGCTAAAGCACACAAACTCTATTAAGGTTCCACATCAGTTCTCTGCTATTTATTAAAAATGCCGTGATTCTATTATCATCTCACTGATGTTTTAATTAAGAAGAGATTATTTAAATAAACTATGAAATACCAAAAATACGCTACTGCTTTTTCTGAGAATAAAATTACGGGTAGGTATGCACAGCGCACCAAGTAAAGCAGCACAAGAAAGAACATATATTGGGAAAGGGGAATTCATGGACCATATCTTTCTGGGGCCATCAGTGAGTCAGTAAGGTTCCTGTTGCCTCTGATAGGGAACCTGAGGACAGACATGAGACAGGGTGGGGGTGTCTCACAGAGCACATTCTTTGGACCTTTAGAATTGGGAGCCACGGGCATAGTTCTTCTGCCCCTAAGAGAGAGAAAAACTTCAAATAAAAACATCTTGTCCCTGAATGAAATTCAGTACAAGTGAAAAAAAAAAGTACCAATAACAGAGAGATTAACACAGCCAAATACACTGTTTTTTGGGATCACCAGTACAGGCCTGAGCACGTGTGTAGAAACAGAGGAACCTGCAGGAGTTGGTTCTCTCCTTCTGCCAGGCAGGTCCTGGAGATAGAACTCAGGTCTTCAGGCCTGCAAGCAAGCGCCCTTACCGGCTGAACCATCTCACCAATGTCAGTCAATGACTCTCAAATGTCAGTTTTGATCCCGCCTCCCCACACACCTTTTCCTCCACATCACCTGTGGCAGTACTAAACACCCTAAACACCATCAGATCTTTACAGGGCTGATGTCAGTTCCCCGAAAGGGGGAGCTAACATTTTGCAGAAGTGCAAACTGGAGACTAGAGAAATGAGGAGGGATTCCAACGTGTGAGCTTCAGAAGCAAAAGAGAACAAGGAAGAAGTAGCCCTCAGTTGGGAAGACTCACTCCCTCCTCACCCTATCGGAAATGCAGCAAGGCATCCGGTAGACTGCTCTTGGAGCCAAGACTCACTCCACATCACTACAGTCCATGATTTGATAAGATTGCTAGCATATTACCTTTCAATGCCTAAATTTTGGTGGGCTGTTTCCAGGAGGGTGGGGAGGAAATGGCCTGGAATTTTAAGAATGTGTATAAAGTAGCAGCTTCTATTCCTCTTAATTCTTTCTTCTTTCAATATTTTTCATTATCATTGTATATATGTGTATGTATGTATGCTCCTAAGACATGGAGGGAGGGTCGTATGTGAGGATGCTTGTGCAGAGGTCAGAGAGCAACTCTCAAGAGTCATGTCTCCTTCCACCGTGATCACAGACTTGTGTTCATCAGACTTGGTGACGAGCACCTTTTCCACTGAGCCACCTTGTCATCCCTTCCACTGAGCAGTGAATCACCTTGCAGCTTAAGAACGTAAGTTACACTTATCAAGCCTCATTTATTGTGTTCTCACAGGCTGACACATATAGGAACAGGAGTCTGGAGGACGCTGAGACCCAGATCTTCTCATTCAGCTCATGGCACAGATGAGGAAAGAAACCTGGAGACACAGAAGAGGGCTTCTTCTAGTCCCGTGGCTAACAAAAGACTTGGGACCAGAGGAAGCTTTGCAGAAGATGGGGCAGAAACATTATGAGAACCAAAGATTTGGGAGGACCTCTGTGAAAGAGTGTCTTCTGGATGTCACAGGATGGCTGCACTCGTGAGCTCACAGAGGCTGTGGTGGCCTGCACAGGGCCTGTACTAGATCAAGGCAGTCAACATTCTGACACGGGTAAGTGCAGAACTCAGCAGACCCCGCCCCTAGCTGAGCAGCTACTGGCAGCTGATGGCTGCTGTAGGAGGGTGTCTTAGTTAGGGTTACTAATGCTATATAATGAAGCCCCAGGACCCAAAGCAAGTTGGGGGAGGGGGGGAGGTTTATTGGGCTTACACTGCTACACTGTAGTCCATCACTGAAGGAAGTCAGAACAGGAACTCAAACATGGAAAGAACCCGGAGCTAATGCAGAGGCCATGGAGGGGTGCTGCTTATTGGCTTGCTCTACATGGCTTGCTCAGCCTACTTTCTTATAGAACTCAGGACCACCAGTTCGGGGAAGGCATCACTCATGATGGGCTGGGCCTTCCCCCATCAATTGCCAATTAAGAAAATGCCCTACAGGTTTGCCCACAACTTCATCTGCAAAGGCATCCTCTCAGTTGAACTTCCCTCCCCTCAAATGACTTTGGTTTGTGTCAAGTTGACATAATAGTATCCAGCATAGAGAGGAGCCAGTTTTCTTCGGGAAAGTGACCCTGTAGGGTTCCTGTGCCCAATAAAGGGCCCCATCCCCATGTACTAGTTGGATTCAGTGTGCTGAAAAGAAAAAAGAAGTCCTAGGTGAGTAGGAGAATCAATCCATAGGCTCATTTGGCACCCTTAGTCCAAGAGGGAAATGAACACCCACAAGCCTGCCCGGGACCTCCTGCCCTAGGCAAGGGGAAGAATCTACAGGCCCAGTTGGCATTACAAGGCTCCATTATAGTGAGCAAACATACAGTGGAATACGGAGTAGGGAGGGAAGCAGAATGGTTCATGTCCTGTGGAGAGACGCAATCTGAAGAGGCAAGGGTAGTACGGAATGGGCTAATATGGCTACTTGCCACCCAGGGCTATGGAGATGTCAGGGCCTGAGTTGCCACGTCTGGGTCTGTGATCCTACCACAGCCAGGTCTGTGTTGATATCCACGGCTCCTGTACCATCAAAAGGTCATGTGACTGCCTATTGTCAAGGCTACCACCTGGGGCCATGTCGGAGTCTGGGGACCATGCCAATGTGGAAGACTAATGCTGCCATGAAGAGCCATGGTGACATTCAGGCCCAATTTGCTGCTTCTGGCCATGTCTGGGTCCAGAGTCCTGCTGCAGCTGGGGTCTGTGTTGTTGTCCAATGCTTGTATTTCCATAGGCGCCCATACAAACCATGTGTTGAACCATATGTTGAACTATGTGTTGAATCATGTGTTGAAGTACAAGGCACATGCTGAGCTGGCCCTGCCCCTCACTAGCCTGAGGAGAGCGGCCCCTCTCACCATAGAACTCACCCTTTGCCAGCCCTGGGATAGTGGCCCCTATGACCCCAGCATGGGAGAGCTGGCCCCACCCCTCACCTGAGGTGGATTGTTCCAGTAGCCTGGGCTGATCACCAAGGCACACATCCAGGGCTTTGAGTTGGCACTCACCGTCATCTACCCCATCTTTGACCCGCTGGGTGTGTGAAGGGACTGGTCCTATGGCACCATAGCCACAGCATCTACGTGATTCATACAAAAGCAGGATATCCAAGAGGAGATACGGTAAGGGTCCAGGATTGATGGTGTACAGGAAGTTGGAGGCCTTGAGCCTGACCAACAACACATTACACAATGAGCATTTGTAAGTAAAGCTACGTGGACAAAAGGGTCTACTGTGTGACACCCAGCAGCTCCAATGTCACCACAGTAAATGAAGAGGCAACAGAGAGGTGAGAAAGATGGAGGAAAGAAATAGTTTTGTTTGCTTGCTTGCTTTTTGTTTGTTTCTTTATGTTTTCATTGATATCTTATTTGTATTTTTCATATCTTATTTTATTCTTATTATTTCTTTTTGAGTTTTCCTTTGGGGGATTGCTACAGGGTGAAGGGAGGATACAGAGGGACTGGGAAAGGGGTGGGACTGGAGTGCATGATGTGAAATTCCCAAAGAATCAATAAACAATTGTTTCAAAGGGAAAGAAATGGAGGAGGACAGGATGGGTGGGGAGGAAGGAAAGTGGGGGAGAGACTGAGAGGACAGGAAGGAGGAAATAAAATATATAAACAATTTTAATAAAAAAAAACAGGTAGAGAGTTTCCAAAAGAAAGAAAGAAAGAAAGAAAGAAAGAAAGAAAGAAAGAAAGAAAGAAAGAGAGAAAGGAAGGAAGGAAGGAAGGAAGGAAGGAAGGAAGGAAGGAAGGAAGGAAGAAGTAGAGCTTATGAAGTTGGGAAGGAGATGAGAGGGGATCCTGGGAAGGAGTGGAGGGGGAGAATAAGAGATGAATGCAATTGAGATACATTTTGTGTATGTATGAAATTCTCAAGGAATAAATAATATTTCATAAAATTTCCCAAGGAATCTACTGTTGGCAAAGAATGCCCTGGAGACAGACACAAAAATCATATCCACCCCCACCCCCCACCCAGTTCTCGCTCTAGAAGAGGAACTACTATTAGCAAAAAAAGCAGCAGAAAATCAAATTACTCCCTGAACTGTAAAGGCTCCAGCAGACTGTGCTCCTCAGGAAGCTGAAAGGAGGGAGTGGAGGAAGGAGAATTTGAGCAGGAGCCTTAACAATTGAGATTTACCGATCAGAGCAGACAAAAATCAATCTCCACTCACCATCTGAAACCAAATCAGACATCTCAAAGGGACACACAAAAACACACACCTTACCTTCCGTGAAAACAAACTGCAAAAAAAAAAATCAATTCTGTTTTATGTGTCTGGATCTTGGGATATGTATCACTTGCCGAGATAGTCTTTTTTGTCTTGTTTTGGTTTTGAATGAGACTTTAAAAATTTTATCTGACAGATAAAGATGTGAAGTCATACAACCTCAGGCTAGCAGGGAGCAGACCTCATTTAAACTATCCCTTTGTTCTATGGATAGAGAAACACATGGTCACTGCTAACAAACATCCTCAAGTTGCCCGTTTCAATGGAGATGGAGAGTAAGCGAGGGATCAGTTCGTGCTTGGGAGGTAAGAGCATGGGCTTTAAAAACAAACAAACCCAAGTTTCAATCTTGGCTCCTCTGCTACTCTAACAGCCTGCCTGGAAGGAAAGATGGTCTAAGGGGCACTTCATCCCTCTCTTTGGCCATCAGATTATTAAAACAATGGATCCCAAGAACTTAGAATTCCCTAGGAAATCTCCTCCTGAATCAAAAAAAAAAAAAGTCTGAAGCTCTGGGGACAGTGAGAAGAGGAAGATTTACAACTTGTGAGGATTGGCCTTGCAGCAGAGACATGAGACTGAGACAGTGGTGGTCAGGTTCACACCTTGCTGGGACCATCTAGTTATGCATAAGTCTTGCCTTCTATTTAGATCCTACCCTCATGCCAGGACTCCAGAAGATGGACTTAGGGAGCCAAAAAGAAATATGAAGATCCCAAGCCATCTGTTAATGTCACAAGCAATCCTTGGTCACTACAGCAATTGCTGTCTTTATTGCTATGACCAATATCTGACAAGAGGCAACTTAAGGAAGGGTGGGCTTATTCTGGCTTGCAGTATGAGAGACACAATCCCTCATCAAAGGCATGGTGGCCCAGCATGAGGCCTCTGACTGCCTTGTGTCCATAGTCAGGAAGCAGGAGAGGAACAGGAAGTAGGGTTAGGCTAGACAGTCTCCAACCTACCCTCAGTGACACAATAAATTTCTCTAGCAACACTAAAACCTCCTAAAGGTTCCAAATGGGGACCAAGGGTTCAGACACATGACCTTGTGGGGGACAGTTCACATTCAAACCGCCACACCTCTGATCTGTGGAGCCTCCTCAAGGGGTGCCACAGTCTCCTGGTTTTTTTTTAATTCAAAGTTGCAAGGTGCACACAACTTAAGACCTTTAGAGTCCACTAGGATGTGTTTTGTCTAATCAAACCAGAAGAACCAACAGGGAAAAGAAGGGAATTCCAGAAGACTGGGGATGGAGAGCTGACTGGGTTTCGCTTGGAACAACTGGCTCATGTAAATGTTATATCAATAACCACTTCTCCTAGGTGGTTGTCAGAAGATGCCTAAGAGAATAGAGTGCAGGTGGTCTCTGTTGTTGGCTTGTTTGCTTGGTTAATTGGTTAGTTGACTTGTTCTGGTATCATCTCAATAAGGAGCTGGTATCATGAAGCCAGCTACAAGAGAATCATATTAAAAATTTGGCTTGGAAAAATCTTAGAAATTAGATTGAATAAATCCTACTCTGGTCTCTATTTATATCTCCGATGATGATGTTTATCTGCTTATTTGTGGGGGACAGAGAACTGTGGCGCATGTATAGAGGTCAGAGGACACCTCATAGGTGTTGGTTCTCTCCTTTTACCGTGTGGGCTCCAGGGATTGAGATCAGGTAGGCAGGCTTGGAAGCAGGCACCTTTACTCAGCAACCCATCTCACCAGCCCCAGTGATGATTGCTTTATGTTTCCCTAAGCTATCCTTTTCCATCTCTGTGCCCTGTTTCCCCCATCCATACAATGGTGGAGCCAAAGTAATCTACCTGTGGGTCCCCTCAGTTTCGACACATTAGCGTGCTATTTTATCAGATCATGTGCCGTGGTGAGAAATTCTCTCTCAGCAGTCATAGAACAGGGGTGCCTCTCTCAGCGTTTTTCCTAACGCCCAGCCACCAGGGGGAAAAATGCTGACATGCTCAGGCTGCCTGTGTTTTGTGTTGTTAAACCTACTTACAGCTCTAATCGGCTGGTTTTCATGCCCAAGAGATTCAGATTGATTGCTGACACTGACCTGGCTGGGAGAGCGTCCTGCTGTCTCCAGCCAGACACTTAGGCACACTCCCTGGGAATCTGGCGAGCCGTACCCTAGAGGAGAGGATTTGGGAGGGGACATAGAGTGTGAACAGTAAGGGAGGAAGGTGTTCTGTGCATTGCTGAATTGCATTGATCATGGAGTCTGACAGGTCAAGGTCTAGGTTCCAACTTCTTTGTCGATTTTCAGTCCGTGAACCTGGGATAAGTTACTCCAACTAGGGTTATAGTCTGTGCCCCAAGAAGCCAGATTCAACCATCCATTCTCCATAATCCAAATAAGACAGTGAATAGTGAAAAACAGAAGAAGATTTAGTCAATCTGCCTACATTGATGAGAGGGCAAAGAGACCCAATGACTCCCTAAAACCATCTTCTGGTATGCTGATGTGAGGGTATGGTTAAATAGAAGGCAAGATCTAAACAGTCTCGACCCAGAGCCTCTGATACAACAGTGCTCTGACTAAGAATGCCTCACCTTCATAGGCTCAGATATTTGAAAATTTGGCTGAACTGTTTGGGAGGTTGAGGAGGCATGGCCTTGCTGGAGGAAGTGTGTCACTGGGAAAAGGCTGTGGGGTTTCAAAGCCATACATCAATTCCTGTTCATTCTCTCTGCTTCCTGCTCAGGATTCAAGCTGTGTGAGCTCTTAGCTTTCAGCTCCCGCCTCCATACCTTTGCTCTGCCATCATGAACTCTGGGACTGTAAGCCCAGATAAATGCTTCATTTGATAAGTTGCCTAGGTCAAGGTGTTTTATCAGAGCAATAAAAAATTAACTAAAACACCTACCTGCCCACCATTATCTTAGCTCCACGTCTTTCCCACTAGGTCATCTGACAAGATAAAAGTCTGCCCATAGACAAGTTCCTCCTCTGGCTGCCCCTAAAACTTCAACTGTTTCTTCTTCCAATAGGAGAGTCCTGGGGAAATTCTAATCCTTTGGAGTCCGTTATTTGAGTAGTCTGATGGAAGAGAGGCACAAGTGTCCCTTTAGCATATATTCTTCCCTACCAGAGAGACTGGTTACAACATTCTGGCCATGATTCTCAGCAGAGGCCTTGCCATCCCAGAAGTGTGTCTTAATGGGTCTCAGGAGAGCAGGCAGTCAGTTCTGCTTACCGAGAATTGTTCAAGAGTGGTCAGATGACCCAACCCTGGCCACTGAGACTAGAGGAGAGTTTTTCTGGGTAACTTCTTGGTTTTATAATTGGTAAGTAATAAATAAAAAAAGAAAGTGTATATATGCCTTGTGGTCATTGTAGCCATTTTGCTCACCTAAGCCCTGGTGTGATTATGAAAGAAACCTCTGTTGACAGTATTAGTAAAACCACTGAAGGCACTGACTGCTGCCTCGGGAAAAAGAACAGGGAAAGTCAGTGACTTGGGAGCGAGGAAGAATTGACTGAAGACACAAATCAGAATTTATTGGAACACACTGGAAAGAAGCAGCCAACAAGCTATACAAGATACGACAGCACCACTGAGGGGCTGGAAGTTCTCTGATGGTCATTAAAGTGGGAAGTTCTTGGCTCTTCCGTCACTGATCTCTTATGTGGGCCTGGATCTGAGGGACGGGCAGAGCTCGCATTAACTTGTTGAGTAATAAATTGTACAGCTTATGTCATCTTTCTTGAGAGAAGCCATTGGTGGTAGGCACCTTGGGTCATTTGGTATTCACTCCAGATGTCTGTGTAAGACAACACAGGTCACTGGGGTCAGGATCCAGATGGTCCTGACCTGATTATTAAAGTTTTCACTTTACTCCTTTTGTATCTACACTCTCATCTCTGAGCATCTCATTAAGTAGTCAAACTCATTGGCACTGATGACGCCCACTTCTTGCTCTGCTCATGAGTCCTCACCACTCACCAAGTCTTTGTAAGCTTTCTGCCCATAGTGGGCAAAAGATGAGTATATGAGAGTAACAGGGACAGTCATTATCATGGCTAAAATTCCCACTGTCCACAGTAGCATAGAAAGCAAATTTTAGAGATTAGATAACTGGGCTCAGATCCTAGTGACGTGCCTTAAGACCCTGAAGGTGTTTCTTTAGGATCAGGATGCAGGGCTACCTCTAAAACCGCTTGGAAGAGTGAAGAGGAGCTGTGCAAACTGGGCCCCTCTGCAGATGACAGGAAAGGCATGCAGCTAAGAGTCAGCAGATCTGGAGCCACATCCCAGATCAGGCGCTGCTCTTTTTCCTTTTCTGCTGCTAACAAAAAGCAGTTTATGGAAGGAAAGAGTTTATATGCTTACACTTCTGGGTCACAGTCCATTGTTGAGGCAAATCAGAGCAGGAGCTTGAAGCAAAAACCATAGAGGACCGCTTGCCTGCTGGCTCACGGACCCATGCTAAGCTTTCTTATATAGCCCAGGACCACCTGCCTAGGGAACGGTGCCACCTATAGTGGGCTGGGCTCTCCTACATCAATCGTCAATCAAGACAACCCCCCACATGCCCATGTAGTACTCTGATGTGGGCAAATGTTGATATGGAGACTTCCTTTTCAGATGACTCTTGGCTGTGTCAAGTTAACAGTTGAAGCCAACTAGGGTGGTTGTTAATGTCCTCTGTAACCCTGGTCAGTCTCTCCCTTGAAGATCTCACTTAATCTATAAACTGAGGTGTCAGGTTGATTTAAAGTCAAGGTTGTGCTTGGAATTGATATTCAATGAATCAAAATGATAAGATCTTTCTTGCTCCCACACACCAAAAACAATTTGTTTCTGCTGTTGGAGGCAGTAAAAAATTTGGCGAAAAGCCAGTGTAAACCTCCCAAATGTTGTGTGATAGCCATAGCAGCTATCACTGATGACAGATGTGCATCTCAGCAGTGTGCAGCCCAACCTGTACTCCATGTTCTCCTTGAACCTCACTGGGCAACTTCCCAGCACCTCAATCAAGGAAGAGACTATTGTCTGTGAGCCCCTGATCTTCCCTGGCAAAGAACCACTCATGTGAAACTAAGGGCCAGGAATATAAAGACTCTCCACATAATATGATATTGTCTTAATGTAGAAATCATCTTTTTAAAAAAGTGACAATTTCTACTCAAATCAACCCAGCAGAGCATTGGAATATAATATATACTGCAGACATAACACCAGCTAGGCACAAAGCAGGTGCTGTGTTACCCACTTTCAAAGTGAAAATATTTATTTTTTCTCTATGTACTGCTTGCAGAATACGTGACTGTCTGTGGGATGTAAAGCCCTTTAAAAAGCCTTCTGCATGGCCCTTCCGATACTACTCCACATACGTCTATCTTTGCTGTTACCAAATATCTGAACAGAAGCAGCTTAAAGGGGGAAAGTTTATTTTGACTTAACATTCCAAGGGATACAGTCCATCATGGCAGGGAAAATAAGCCATAGTTGCTGTTAGGAGCATAGCTGCTGACCAGGGTCTCTGTATATGGTCTCTTATGCACAAACATGGCTTCTCTAGACAGCAGCTTGGGGCTCCAAGGACAGATGCCCCAATGATGAAGGTGGAAACTGCGTGGTGATTATACCCCAACTCAGAAGTCACCACCCAGCATCATTTCCATCAGATGCTCAGAGAGGTCATGTGCAGTTTCAAGAGCAAGGATGTAGCCTCTTGGGAATGGGAACAGTGTAAGTGAGACCATGGCCCTATTTTCAAACCCTCGCGAGATAACAGCTTGTGATGGCTAATCTTGATTGTTAATTTGATATAATTTGTAATCGCTATGGAAACAAAACATGGCTGGGAAGGGTTGTCTAGATTAGGTTATTCGAAGTAAGGAGACCCACCTTGATTGTGAGTAGTGTCATGCCATGGTTTGAGATCTTGGAACACATAAAAAGTAGAGAGGGAGCTGAGTACCCCATGCACTGCTCTCTGCTTCCTGGCTACAGATGGAATGTGACTGGACACTTCCTGCTCCTGCCACCATGACTTTCTCACCATTACGAGCTGTAGCCTGGAACCGTGAGTGAAACTATACCATTCTTTCCTAACATTTCCTGTCAGATACTCTTGTCCCAGCAACACAAGAGAAACTATTATACAACTGAAGGAGTAGGAAGAGCTAGCAGAGAAGGGTTGGCAACATTGCTCAAAGATGACCCTATCCCAGAGACAAAATAGCAGCACACTAAAAACAGCGACAAAGCATTGTCTGTGGCTGGAGGACAGACAGCCCTTGTGAGGGACTCAGTGAGGTGTGGCAGCTTTAAGGAAACTTTTACGTGGTTGTCAGGTAACTGAACTGCGCCCAAGCATCGGAGTTAATTTGTGTGTGACCCTAAATAGCCCTCGGACCTGGATGCCATCTGCTTTATCTGTCACGTGTGGACAGTTTGCTAAAAATCTGTGTGGAGCCTATGGATGCCATCTGCATAAGATGGCTGTGTAAGGGCACCTGTGGCTGTTCTGAGGGCTGCTTTGTTACTACCAACTTAGTTTTATCATATTACAGTGCAGGTGACTTTTCTTATTACTATGACCAAGAACCTGACAAAAAAGCAACTTAGAAGAGGAAGAGTCTGCTGTGGCTCCACAGGCAGAGGAGCGCAGTCCATCATGGCAGGGAAAGTGTGACCGAAGAAGTGTGAGGTCACCTGCTCACATCCAGGTGGATCAGAGGACAGGGGCCTGGGAATGCTGGCCTGCTGCTCACTTTTTTTTTCTCGTTTCATTCTGTCCAGAAGGCAGTTGACTCTGGCTGTGTGCTGCAGAGACAAGCTCTGCAAACAAGAAGACCTGAACCCCTGTTCAGGGGCTTATAAAGAAATGAGAGCAGAATGAGCCTAGCCCTTGTAAATAGGGCAAATACCTTCAGTCATTCTCATTCTGATCTCTCTTCTTCCTCCTCCTTCTGCTCCCTTCTTCTTCCTCCTCTTCTTTTCCTCCTTCTTCTACTCCCTTTCTCTCATACCCTTCTCCTAGATTTTAGCTTTGGCAGCTTTGATTAACTGGAAATACACAGGGTTGGCTTTTCATTTTTAGGTAATTTAAAAGGAAGAAATTTTTACGCAACACATTCGAACATCTATGGCTTCCCCAGCCTCACAACTGACAAAGGAGGGAAGACAAGTATAGACCTCACCACGGGAGCATATGGAATTCCAAGCAGTTTGTAGTATCAAGCTCAAAGTGGGATTTGGAGGAAATAGTGTTCAGTCCACTACCAAAGCACAAGAAGGGAACCTGTGGGCAAAGCGGCTCTCCTGCACTATGGGTTAGAATATCAATCTCTAAACATTGTAAGGAAACATTAAAGCAGTGAGCAAATAGTAAAAATCACCCTCCCTTTGACTCAACAGTTTCTTGGTAAGAATTTCCTAGGAAGTATTCCAAGAGATAGGTACAAGAAAATTCACCATGCCATTGTTTATCAAGTTATAAAAAGAAGAAAAATTACAACAAAGTGTTTGATGGTTGCAAATGGGTCTGATCACCACCAAGTCTGGTTCCCCCCACAAGGCCACCAGGGGGAATGCCAGAAAGAGTGATTGAGAGGTGTCTTGCCACTGTTGAAGCTAAGATAGGCTGTTGTCTTCAGATAACAAGAAGAAAGTGCAGTTGACTCTGCCAATGAAACGCCTACTGTGCCAACACTTGTGAAGCCCTGAGTTCAGATCCCCAGTGCCCACACACAAGGCTGGGCAGGTGTGACAGCCTTCCAGGAACCCAGAGCTGGTGAAGAAGAGACAGGGAATTCCTGGAGCAAGCTGACTGCAAGCCTGTGATAGCTGGGTTTAGCAAGACACCTTGTCTCAACATACAGAGTAGAGGGAGACTAACGAAGGATATAGCCCAGTGAGTGAGGTACTACATTCCATACGCATTGTGGGAGGATGGAACGAGATTAAGGAAGACACAGCAACTTGTTCATTCAGGAAGGAACTCCCGGGAATGAATGGAGTCCAGTGAGGTCCTGCCTGTGCCATCAGGGGCCAGATTCTCTGTGACATACGCCCTGGGTAACTCCTAGTCGTGCTCAGAGATGAATGCCTCTGACCAGCTGGAATCTAAATGTCCCGCCAGTCTTCCTCGGAAGAGAAAAATGATAGCCTTTGTACGGCTCCTCTGTCCGGTGTGATGGATGAGAGGGCCAAGCAGCAAGTAACCACCAGAGGCTCCACAGTGGTTGCTGTCAGCCTTTCAATCACATTGTGGCTGGCTGTCAGGACCATGGTCCTGCAATTTATGGTGTTCCTGTTGGAGCAGTCTGTGCAAGGCTGCTGCTGCAGTCACCAAGGGATGCAAGCCAAGTTCCCACTCTCCTTGAAGCTGGAGATTATTCCTGCCTGGTCATGTTTCCTGCATCAAAGCATTAAAAAAAAACACCTCACCCAGGTGTCCTTCCCCTTTGGTGCTTTGTCATGGCCATGCCACAGCTACTACAGTAAGAACTCCATAACCAACCCAAATACCATAGCCAAACTCAGCTACCCACACCCCAGGCACTGAGGGAAAGGCATTCCCATGTTTCCTTTTACTTCCAACATGCTGGATCTCTGCAGGAACTCAAGATGGACTGGGAAGAGCACCTGTAATCCATCTCATTCAGGATAAGGCAGGATGCCACTGGGCATACGGTGGTCAAGGTGTATCAGTGGTCAAGCTTTGGAGTCCTCAAGCCATGCATCAAAATCCTCCCTCTGCTGAATGCCAGCAGTGGGCCCTTGGGCTGTTAACTTCTCTGTGCTCGGTTTCCTTGACTATGAAATGACAATACCTGGGACACAGCTCTGTTGGGAAATTCACTGAGGTACTCCTTGAAATAGGACACGGTTACAGCTAGCAGCCTGGTCAAGAAAATAGGACCTGCCTCGTGCCGGAAAAGAGACCACACAGCAGGAACCCTAAAGGGGGATGGATGGTGGTGGTCAGGGGCACTCAGTAGTGCATGGGTACTCAGTGGGAAGGAACAGTATCACATAAAGAGGGACCACAGAAAAGAATTGGGGGGCAAAGGCCAGCAAAGGGTTTCTTTGGAAAGATGCATAGTTACGTCTGGTGTCAGGGAGGTCAATGAGGAAAATATTGAAAAAGGAAGTTGGGGGGTTGAGGCAGAGGGATGGCTGTGAGTTTGAGACCAGCCAGGACTACATATCCACATAACCAGGCAGAGCAGGAATAATCTCATGCTTCAAAGAGAGTAGGAGATTGGCTCTCATCCCTTGGTGACGGCAGCAACTGCCTTGCACATCCTGTCTCCACGCGCACACACACACACACACACACACACACACACACACATACTCACACTCACACAAATGCATGCGCAGTTAGGTATGAAACTGGGACAGCTGGGCCGCCAGCAGGGACACTGCAGCTATTTGAGCCGTAACAACCAGGGGCAGAGTTTGTCAACAAACACAGCTCCTACCACAAAGACTGTAAGAGGTGGGTTACTCTGGAGTCAAACACGAGTGGCCATGACCAAGCTGAACGAAGGTTTCATGAAATTTTTCTAGTAACAGAACAAAGAAAGTCAGAAACGAAAACACTTTCCAAATATATCCATGGAGTCATCAGGTAGGCAGGTCTAGTAAAGCAGAGGAAACTTCTATAGGCCTTCAGTGTTGATAAACTCAGCTCTGGAGCTGGGGGAAGGTAGGTATCTATCAACATATTCCACAAGATTTTACCTGCTAGTCAGGGGGCTAGTAGGTCACAGAGGGAGGCAATGACTGCTTATTAAAGGGACTAAAGACACACCGAGGGGGTTTGACTCTGTATCTGGAACACACAATCTCTCTACACTGAAGTTTTAGCCAGTCTATCAGCATCCTAGGATCTTTAACATAGGCGTGGCACCTTTTGTCCTGAGCACTTCATTTCACAGCATGTGCTGTATGAAGAGTCATTGGACTGCATCTATCCTAGGAAACAAGAAGGTTCTACAGGAACCAAACAAAGACAACAGAGTCACAGACACACCCTTCCAACTCTCCTGTTCTAGGTTAGCAACATGCTGCCGCAGGCTCCTGTAACAACATCAGTGTGGTGAGTGGAAGCTCTTACAAAGTGCTCCAGGGAATCTCCTTGTCTACAAGTAGGGTGCCCAGGGCTACAGCTGTCATTCCTTCCCTAAGCAAAATGCTCCATCCTGGAGCCCCTTGCAGTTTTTCTCACTGTGCTGAGAGCCCTGCACCCACCAGCAGGGGCTGCTCAACTGTTTCCCACTTAACTCTGATTTCCAACTTGGTCAAAACACAAGCCCAACCCCTTAATCACCTAGCCATGGAACTGCAGAGGTGGCTCAGTGGTTAAAACCCTGTACTGCTCTTTTAAAGGACCCCAGATCAGATCCTAGCACCCACATTAGGCACCTCACCATTGCCTGTAACCCCACACCCTCTTCTGACTTCCTTAGATGCATGCACACCTATGGCAGACAGAGTCTGAATAAAATAAAATGCATGTGAGTAATAATTCAAAACAGAGCTTGAATCGGATGCCTGTCAATCAACTTTCACTCATCCCTGCCCATCTGACCAGGGTTTTGTCAGTCCCGTGCCCCACTCACTGTGACCTCTGTCTCCTTTTACAAATGAAGCCAATTATTTATCCTTAGATATGTATATTCTGAAAGAAGAGATTTTTGACAAGGCACAAAATTGGAAACTTCTATTATATCTCTAATAGAAGTTCATCACTAGAAACAGAAAAGAAAAATACGCAGCAAAAACAAGGCACTGAGAAAGTCTGCCATGGTCTCCTTACTCTCTCTGCTGGGAGCCGAGAACTGCAAGCTTTAATGAGGTGGCATTTGGGACCAAGTTGAAAGACGCTTTGAAAAGGACAAAGGGAAGAATTCCTTTCCCAACATGACTTCACTGTTGCTGAGCAGGGGAATCTAAAATCTTGCAAGCCAGACTTGCACGTTCTCACAGCCTGCCTGTGTTCACCCTGGGATTCCTCCTAGCTCCTCTTCTTTTCATGGAGATAACCCTGAGGTTGTTCACAAAGCTTAGGAGAACAGAGGATTCACCCTGCCTTCGTTGTAACCTTCACTTATCCATGTAGACATCTCTGGTTAACTCTGTTTCAGTATCTCTAAACCCACCCACACCTCCCCAAAATCTTTCACTCTCTCCACCTCCAAACACTGAAGAGGAGCCCATGCTTCCAGAATGGGCTGATGTAACTTCCCTGACTTAATTAGCCTTAGCTGTCAACTTAACATAGCCTAGAGTTATCTGAGAAGGAAGTCTCATTTGAGTGACTGCCCAGCTCAGATTAGCCTGTGGTCATGTCTGTGAGGCACTGTTGTGATTTTTCTCTGTTGTAGGAAGGCCCAGTCCACTGTGGGCGACATCATTCCCGAGTCAGATTTCCCATTCCAATCCACTCCCTGGTCCCTATAATCTGACCATATCATGATGCCAAATGCTTTTATATATCTTCAAGAATCCCCGTATCACAGACAAATACAGCTGCCAGCTTGGAATGGACCTTGGTCCCCTTGTACCACATTAGCAAAAGCTTTTGTTTGCAGTTCTTCTCAGGAGCAGGAAACTCCCTAGGCATCTTCCTTTCACAAACTGGGAGCTTAACCAGGTGAGTTCTTGCCTTTGGGCCTCCCTTGCCCTTGCCCAGTACAGACCAGGACGCCCACCCTCCTTGGTGGTGCTAATCTCACAGTTTCAGCCTCTCTCAGCACAAGCACATGGTGCTTGCTTTCCCTCTAAATTTTACATTTTGTATTTCCTCCTTATTCTTTTTCATTGTAGACCTTCATAAGAGTTATCGTTAACAACCATTTCACAGACTCAATGTTGTGCTGTCTTGAAGTTTCCTGTGCCAAATAAATTAATCCTTTACTTCTGACATTGGACAGAGGTTTAGTAACTATAATGTACAAACAACAAAATCAAACAATCCAATCAGTAAATAAAACGAACAAATAGTTCTCAAAAGATGAAATACAAACAGCCAGTAAATGTGCAAAAAAGTTTGACCTCACTAACCAACACAGAAATACAAATCAAAGCCATACTGAGATTCTATCTCGCCCCAGTTAAAACGACAGTCATTTTTTAAAAAAGGATTAATAAATGTTATAAATGTTGGTGAGGATACAGAGAAAAAAGGGAGTAAACTAGTCTATCCACTATGGATATTAGTATACTGGCTTATAAAAATTTCAGTTTACCGTATGACCTAGCTAAGCCACTTTTTGGTATTTTCTCAAAAGACCCAGGTCAATACATCACAGGCAACTGCATGTCAGTGCTTATTGCACCATGATTCATAACAGCTGTTATGGAACCAACTTAGGTGTCTGTCAACAGAGGGTGGATAAAATCAATGTTGCATATAGATAATTTTTCAGCTATAAAGATGTAAGTTATGTCATTTGTAGGAAAATGGCTCTAAATGGGGTTAGCCATATTGAGTTGAACTCATCTTATGTGTGGTTTCTAGATTTTTACATAGATACATAAAATTGTATGTATGCACATGTGTGTGTAAGAGAGAGACAGAGACAGAGAGAGGGTGGGACAGTATAAATAAAACTGTTGAGGGGAACAGAAGGGACTAACAGGAATGGGGCACAAGAAAATGGAGAGAGCAGACAGCAAGGGAGAAAGCAGACAGCAAGGGAAGGATAAACTCTATGTGCAAAATATAGTTGCATGAAAACTTAGAAATAAGTACTTAATAAATATATTTCAAAGTGTAAACAAGTAGCAAGTGGTAAGAACTTCAGGATGTGCCCTGCAGAAATGGGGGTGTCAGGTGTCAGAATCTCTACAATCTGATGACCGCTCCACAACAGAAAATCAACTTTGCGATCAAAGGAACCTAAACTGACCTATCGTCCTCTACCGGCTGCCAGCACTCACACAACTTAATTTTCTTTGAAAAGCTTCAACATCCTCGTCTCTAAGGTCTGGATGGTACCAGCTTTCCCAAAGGCCCATTGGAAGGAAGAATGGGTAACCTCAGATGAAGACAGCCCGTGGATGCTCAGAGCAGAACCCTCCTGGTCCTTGCTGGAGAAGTGCTTTGATGGACTGGGTGAGGTAGCTCTGCTCTTCTGAGAAGCTAGGAATGGAAAGCCTCAGGAAACAGCAGCCCCATGGGTTAGAAATCAGTGGCTGAACATCTAGCTAGCAACAGGAGAGTCCAAGGGGCTACCTAGCACTAAAAACAGAAAAAGGGGGAAAAGGAAAAGAGAGCTGATATAACCCAAATTTAGGAGTGAGAAAGGGTTTTCAGAACAAAGTTTGCTCTAGTCTCATTTCTGTGGTTAAAATACCCTGACCAAAAGCAACCGAGGGAAGAAAGGATTTGTTCAGCTGACATACCAAGTTACAGTCTGTTATTGAGGGGAGTCAATGCAGATACCCAAGCCATCAATCATATGGCATCCACAGTCAAGAGCAGAGAGAGAATAAACACATCCTTGCAGGCTTGCTTTGTGCCTGCTCAGCCAGATTCCTTGATGTTGGCATGTGTGTGAATGGACACAGCTCATGTACGCATACAGAGGCCAAAGACATCAGCTGTCATCCTTTATTGCTCTCTGCCTTCTTTCCATGAGCCAGGCTCTCTCACTGAGCCTGGAAGTCACTTATATTTTTAGCTAGGCTGGCAGCCAACAAGCCCAAATGATCTTCCTACCTCTACCTCCTCACCAAGTGCTGGGGTTATAGGCATATGATATGGGAGTACCCTCTGTATGCTGTGAATACCATTGGCTAATAAAGAAACTGGCTTGGCCTGATAGGGTAGAACAAAGCTAGGTGGGGAAAACTAAACTGAATGCTGGGAGGAAAGAGGTAGAGTCAGAGAGAAGCCATGTAGACCCGCCAGAGACAGCCGTCGGAACTTTACCTGGTAAGCCACAGCCACATGGCAATACACAGATTAATAGAAATGGGTTAAATTAATATGTAAGAGTTAGCCAATAAGAAGCTAGAGCTAATGGGCCAAGCAGTGATTTAATCAATACCGTTTCTATGTGTTTATTTTGGTTCTGGGCAGCTGGGACAAACAAGCAGCCTCCTACAACAAATTGGCACTTCAACGTGGTTGACTATATCCACGTAAAACCTGAGAGGGCTTGAAAAGGAATTCTAAACACAAAAGAATAGAGTTTAGCACAGTTTCTTGGTAGCCACATTTTTTTTTCTAAATGGGCTTGCAGCAAGCAGGGGTGCCATGGCTGCTTTAAGCGAGATGCAGTAAAAACTGTGCGGCACTACCACAGCTGCCTTTTGACATGGGTGCTGGGGATCAAAACTCCAGTTCTCATGTTTACATAGCCAGCACCTTCACCGCTGAACCATCCCTTCGGCTCCCCACCCCCACCTCCAAACACTTGATTTGACAGGCCGCAGTGACACTGTGAAAGCCCCAGAGGAGAAAGAAACGAAGATAGCAGTGGACATAGAGTGAGCTGGCTGATCTAGCTGGGAGTGATAACTGGGAGGGAAGGGAATGAGGAAGTAATAATTCTGAGAACTTACACCATGGCTGTACTTGGAACAGGGCACTGAAGCAAAGTCGGCATCGAAGGCAGAAAGCTGGGGCAACTTGGCTTTGAAATAGAGGAGAATGGGGATACATCAACCTGGCAATGTAATGTACAAACAGAAAGGACAGCCCTTTGTTAGCAGACACAGATACTCATTTTCCTCGATGGAAAAAGGTGACACTGGTCTCTCCATGACCCTGCAGATCTTAAAACAAGAAGGTTTCTCGCTAGGAGCCACCAAGGAGAAACCCATGCTGGAGCCGTCATATGGGTGGAGTGGACTCTGAAGAATGCTTAGGCTATTGTGGGAAGGTGTGAATGGAGGTCGGGGATGGGAACATCATCACAGAGGAGGGCGCTATGTCATAGATAAAAGAAGGGTTGCTTCAGAGGCAACTGAGAGACAGATCACCACAAAGGGATGCGGTTCAGGAAGCAGCAAAAGCAAGCTCTCCCTTTTTGAACATGAAAGGCAGCCAGCATCTGCCACATGCACTGCCTGGTTATCACACCCCACCCAGATTCTCTAATACTCCAGCATGGGCTCCTCTGACAGACGTCGTGGAAGATCCCCCTCTGAGAAGACAAATTGCTTGATCCTCATTGGAACCCACCAAAGGAAGGAGCAGAAAACAACCCCAGGAGACTATAAGTTGACCATTTGGTCTGCCAGAAAAATAAATGAGGGAAAAAGAAATCATGGAAAGAAATATAAATGAGGGGGGGGGGGACAGAACACATAATTTAAGGGAGGATGGTTATTCTGACTCACAATTCAGAGCGATAAAGTCCATCATGGCAAGAAGGCAGAGCATCTTAGCTAGGGTTTCTATTGCTGCAATTAAACACCATGGCCAACAGAAACTTGGGGATGAAAGGGTTTATTTTGCCTTATATCAGCTATCACTGAAGGAAACGAGGGCAAGAATTCTGGACAAGAACCTGGAGGCAGGAATTGGAGCAGAGGCCATGGGGGAGTGCTGCTGCTAACTAACTTGTTCTTTACAACTTTCTCAGCCTACTTTCTTATAGAACCCAAGACCACCAACCCAGAAGTGGCACCGCCCACAATGAGTAGGGGCCTCCTTCATCACTAATCAGCCAAAAACTGGTCCACAGGCCAGTCTGGCGGAGGCGTTTCCTAATTGAGGTTCCTCCTTCCCAAATGATTCTGGCCTGGGTCAAGTTGACAAAACCAGCCAGCACACATGGTAATGACAGGAGTTTGGTCTATGGCCCCCATCAGGTGAATCAGTACTTGGCTTGCTTTCTCTTTTTTTTTTCCTTTTATGTAGTCTATATGATACCTCCCAAACTCAGGGTGGGACCTCATTCCTCAGACAGTCCTCTCTAGAATCACTCCTAAAGATACATCCAAAGGTGCATGTCATTAATACCCTAGATACTCATTTTTAGACGTTTTATATGTATGAGTGTTTTACCTACATGTATGTATGTGTAACACATACATGCCTGAGTCAGGAGAAACACCATATTCCCTGGAACTAGAGTTACAGACAGTTTGAGCCACCTTGTGGAGCTTGGAATCAAACCCAGGTTCTCTGGAAGAACAGCTATTGTTTTTAACTACCAAGCCATTCCTCCAGCCCAAACCCTAGGTATTTCTTAATTCATTCAAATTCACATTCAAAAATAACCATCACAGAAGGCAACAGGTGTATGGGAGTTCAGACCACAGAAATCTCTGCTACACATACTTCAGATGAAGTCCTAGCTCCTGCTTTTCAGTTCAAGTGTCTCCATGGCAACAGATGGTGACAAAACCATCAACACTCCTTCGAAATGGTCCTTTGGACTTCAAGTGTGGGTCTTTTTTCAGGCTAGTGATAAGCAGTTATAATGCTGTTTCATGTTGCTGGGCAGCAGTGTGAAGGCAAAATTGCATCAACCACGTGACTCAAAGCAACCAATGAGCACATTTCAATGCACTGAGCTGTGAAGGGAAGATGCCTGGTAGGAGGAAATAAATGTATTTCCTCTTAGAATATTTTCTCTGAATAATGATCATAAGCACATCTGACATCAAGAAGCATTTGCACATACCATCCATCCCGAGGTCCACTGTGAAATTCTTGTTCTTAAGAAGGGGTGGTGACGTAGTGTGACACACAGTCCGAGCCCACTGGAAGTGAAAGAGTCTCAATGGGAGAATGTATGCAGTAGGTTGGCCCATGCACATCTGTAGGAGAGTGTCTTAGCTAAGTTAACTGGATGTGGGAAGACACAACCAGTTGTGTGCTACCATGGTCACACTGAGATGATTTCATGGTGTGGAACACAAGTCTCCTGTTGATAGTCAAGACGAAGGCCTTCCACAAACTACGTAAGAAATTTCAGAACCCTCCAGCCTTGTCTGAGCCTTGGATGACAGTCCCACTCATCTGTAACTGCAGCCTTAAAAAAAAATCCTACAGTTGGAAACATCCATTAAGTCCTCATTTTTAAAAGTCCTGAGCCCTAAAAACTATGACATTACAAATGTGTACTGTTTTAAGCTTCTGGGCTTGGGAGTAATTTGTCACATGGGGAAAAGTACTGTAGACTGATCTCATTGAAGAGTTGCAAAAATTAAACACCACACTTTACTTCACAAGTAACAAATAAACAGTTGCTAATATAGAAGGGAGGGGAACATGAAAGGTGTTTCACCTGCATGATCAAGTATTTCTCAAAGCCCTAAGTGCCCAGTGTGGGACAAGTAAATTTGCCTTACTATGAGAAAATCCTAAAATCTCATTGTAAACTGTACTATTATGTTGATCTGACACTGACCCCCTTGATGGGCAAATATCACATCGTTTTAAAGCTTACAAACTAAAGGATTTACACATTATTCATATGATCTTAGTTCTTACAGTATCAGCAGTGCTGGTCCTGTGGGAGAATGGGTTTTAAATGGGTGAGGTCTGAAGCAGGCATGGTCTGTTAGAAATTTATTCTCAGATTCCGTTATTATCTGGACACCACCATGATTCTGCACAGCTTTGCATTGAGAAAATGGGGGGCACCGAGAAATGTGGGGTAACCTCTTAGGAATCAGTAGTGAATCACAAGATGGACTAGTAGGTAAAGGCACTTCCTGCCAAGCCTGGTACCCTGAGTCTGATCCTCCTCCCCTACAGGGTCCACATGAAAGAGGGAGAGACTCCTGCCAATTTTCTTCTGACCTCCGCATGCACACTATGCCACACGCACCCATATGCATGCATGTGCAAAACAACAAGTAAATATACTAATATTTTTAAGAGCCATGGTAGCTGATAACAAAGCCACCCCTGGATGATGTGGGACTTCCCTCTGTATGCTGTGAATATCATTGGTTAATAAAGAATCTGTCTTGGCCTATAGCAAGGCAGAAATTAGCTAGGCAGGGAAAACTAAACTGAATGCTTAGAGAAAGAAGGCAAAGTCAAGAGAAGCCATGTAGTCCCGCCAGAGACAGATACTAGATGGAAACTTGCCAGTAAGCCACAGCCACGTGATACACAGATTAATAGAAATGGGTTAAATTAAGATGTAAGCATTAGCTAATAAGACATTAAAGCTAATAGGCCAAGCAGTGATTTAATTAATACAGTTTCTGTGTGGTTATTTTGGGAGTCTGAGCAGTTGGGAAATGAACAAGCAGCCTCTTACAACACCTGGCACCTGACTGGACAGTCCGACTTCAGATCTATACTTCTGGAGGAAGGAAAGACTGGCTTGTTATTGTCATCTGAAGTGGCTTTGGGTGGCTGAGATGAGGTGTCCAGCCACTGAGCAAAGAATGCCATCCTGCTTGCTGTTATTGGTACAGCCTCAGCATTATCCTTATCTGGGCATCATCCGTGTTATAAATTCTTATGTCTACACAATGCATGCCAGTGGCAGCTAATTCAAAGTTGTATGTCAGTAACCTTTATTTCTAAATGACATTATACTCCGTTTACAATTATCTGGTCAAACACAGTCTGTATTCAGAAGGGCGCGGCAGGAGTGATGAGGCTGAGCACTTGGAGCCCCATGAAACATGAGTGCTGCTTTGTTGCTAGTGGTGATAGTAACACCCAGACTGGCCTCGAACTCATCACAACACTCATTCCTCATCCTCCCACATTTAAGGATCACAGCTGTGTACCATCATGCCCAGACCTGATGCTGACATCAGCTTTTTCAAAGAAACCCTAACTTCCCGTTCTGTTTGAAGTGAATCTTCCTAGAACATCAAACGCTTCTCTTTCAGAGCCTGGATTCCTGGGGCCCACAGAAAGGAGGAAAACAGAACTTTTTTTTCTGTCAGACCCTGTTCCAAATGCTGTAGGCGGCTTAGCCGACCTTGTTCTCACAGCGAACCTTTGCTGTCAGAGACATGGGTTCAAAGCATGGCCGATCCTGCTCCAAACCCAGCAGGGAAAACCACCATTCCCCACTTCCGACCCAGGATACCTGCAAACACACTCGCACTTCCGGGAGCTGCTGCACCAGGGGCTCTGGTGACCTTGAAAGTGAGTGATTGGTGGGAGCCGCTCTCCACTCCAGCTGACAGCCCTGATGCAGAACCTGCAGCTGTTAATAGCACCGGGCTGCAAACCTCAGAGCACACAGGAACTGCTAGGTTAGCTCGCAGACTCTGACTCAGCAAGTTTAGAGAAGGCTCTGGAACGTCACATCACAAACAAACTCTCTAGTGACACTCGTGCCGTGAGTCTGTGACCCACACTTAAAACTTCAAGGTTCAGGGGACAATATCTATCAGGGTACAGCAGGGGCAGCATTCTCAGTAATGTACAGGTCTTAGGACAATGTGAAAAGCCCATGAGAAATGAGGGATTTAGATCCAAAAATTCATGATGCGTTGATGATACAGACCGTATTTATCCTAGGTTTATCAAGTGTCCAGCACTAAATGACATGGATATGAATTGCTTGATCTTCATAATAATGATTTTTAAACTCTTATACCATTTTACAGGTGCTGAAAATTGAGACCAAAAGAGGGGAACAAACTTGCTCACAATTTTTATCTAATGCAGAAGCAGTACTTAAAGCCAAGCGATATCCTAAAGATGCGCTGGACATCTGGTCCCATAAAAAGATCTAACAGTTTCAGTATACCAAAGGCATGCCAACTGTGTGAGCCGGTGGCTAACATCAAACGCAGGGATCTTGGTAATGGCTCAGGGCCTGAGGAGCTGAGAAATAAAAACAACACGGTACACATGAACAACATATTCACAGTGGTCAACGGGAACAGTGGTAAAAATGAGGACATTGTGGTAGATGATTCATTGGTGACGCACAGGCAAGATTAAAGGACGGATAACCAAAACTGAGACACATGGAGATTAGCAACAAGGAAAACTGCCATCCCAGAGCCAAAGGGGCAGCCAAGGAGAGCCATGTTCATATCCACTGGGCTGCACATCAGGATAGACAGTGTCTCCTTAAAGAAGGGAAGGAGGAAGGAAAGCCACCTCCCATCACAAACCCCTTTATTTACCTACCTTCTGGGTGCCTTCCCGAACTGTATTAACTTAGCTCCATATGGTGCCATTCTGCAAAAGCACTCTAGAGAAGCCTCCTGGAGGGTCAGCCTCCTGGAGTAGGGATAAGGGCAAAGGAAACGAGAAATGGACGTGACTGGGAGGAGCAAACAGAAAAACCAGCACAGATGGCTAGGAACCTGCAAACTCTTTTATGTAGGGCAGTTAATCAAGTGTGGATATTTATGGCCGAGGAGTGACAACCCGGTGGGAAGACATTTACCACAATGCAACTTGGAGGGTTGACATCTGCAGGATGAGGGGAGACCGTCCACATGGCTCAAACAAGCAGCACAATGAAAAGGAGAAGAAATATATAGGTAAGTTTGATTCTAACGCAAAGAAATTTCTTTGACGACGGAGAAGAGGGCCTGAGAATGACAGCTCAATTAGTATGGTGTCTGCTTTGCAAGCATAAGGACCTGAGTTCGATCCCAACAACCCATGTAATGAAGAAACCAAGCATAGTGTCCAGTACTGGAGAAGCAGCGACAGTTGGATCACTGAGGCTTCCCAGCCAGCCTAGCTTACTTGGAGAGTTCTTGACCAATAAGAGACCCCATCTTTCAGAACAAAGTGGTGGCACCCGGGAAACAATAGCCAAGGTTGACCTATGACCTCAACATACATATGCACACATATACATGCACTGTCAGACACACATGTACCTGCATATATACACTAAAGCATGCCTATATACATACATGTAGCAAAACATGGAAAGGTCTATTTCCTGGAGCGCTGAGCTGGCCATCTTTAGACATCTAAACATAGGGTAGAAATTGCCTGTTGGGGCTTTTAGAGGCATGACTTCCCCTGTAACGAAGGGTCTAAGTGATCTCTATGGTGTCTGTCTACCTGAAATCCCTCCAAGTGTGTCATGTTTCAGCCAGCTAGATCTCACTGAAACGAACTACACCAAGAGGAGCAGCCATGGGACTCAGCAGAGGGCACGGGCCAGCTATTTCCTCGCCTCTCCTTGCCACTGAGATCCGTATCACTTCCTCAGCACATCCATCATGACAGCCAGAGCTTCCTGGCTCATAACAACGCTGCCCCCTTGACCTCTCCAGAGGGCTGGCACTCCTCCTCAGTGAGGGCATTGCTTGGAGCATCCCAGTTAATGGTGTGTTTGTTCACTGGGGTCTCCTGCCTACAGAATGTGAAATGAGCATCCATTTCAGATAAAAGATTCATTTTTCCACATCTACACATCAATATTACTCAGTGGGACAAGTGGATGACCCTGTTTCCCTCTGATGGTTCTGAACAGGGGATGTGGTGGCAGGTAGATCTAAGTTCAGATTTTGGCCTTGCTGCATGATGAGGCCACAAACTATTAACTTCCTCTTCTAAAGAAAACTTATGGTGCTAATATATATAAAGTTCAGAATAGCTAAATGGCTGTGGGTCCTGACTTAAATACTCTCTAAATGATAGCTGTTGTTTGTGTCATTGTCATCAAAAGAGGGAATAAACTGCTGGAGGTCTGGAAGAAAGGGAAACATACAAGACAGAGAGGAAAATGATGGAGAAAGAGCCAAGACCCATCCTCTTGTCTCCCCACTGCTGTCCGCCCGTGTGTGCACCAAATGCCGATATGTCTGCTTCCTCTCTGGGTGAAAAGATGCAAGCCTTATAGGACTCATTGTCTCCATGAGGGAACAAACCTATGCTGAGCAGCTCTCCACACTCATATGATCCAGACAGCTGAGGGCAACAAGCTAAGTGGGAAGGTGGTAGTAAGTAAGTCCAAGGGAATGCAGGACACCCCCCACCACCAGAATGCACAGTCTATAGGGATAACGGCAATGCAATGCCCGTTGTCTAGCCCCTCCACTGGGGCTATGGTTTCCACAAACACTAAATGGTATCTAGAGACCTGTGAATCCTTCCAGGCTTTAAATGTAGATGACTAACTTGAACATTTAAATCCCTCTGAGAGCCAAGCAAATTCATCTGTGGTTACCAACTGGAGATCTTTAACATAATGTAATATTCTCCCCTTTAAAAATCAAAATAAGCCGGTGGTTATGGCACATGCCTGTATTCCTAGCACTTGGAATATAGAGGCAGATCTCTGTGAGTCTGGGACTCTGAGGTTACCGGGATCTGTGCCCTGCTCTTTGCCTCCTCGGCACCTTGAAGAGCTTAAGTTGTTTCAATTATGCATCTCCAAACAGGTCCCATCTAAACCTCCAGGGGCAGGATCTTCAGGAAAGAGCAACAGAGACTTACTGGCATAGGACCACCTAACCCCGTTTTACCCCAAGACTACCGGAGACTCTTGACCACTCTGGACCACTCTCTACTAAACTTCTTTGTTGTTGTATGCTTGCTTGTTTATTTTTGTTTGATTGGTTGGGGGTTTGTGGTTGTTTTGTTTTGTTTAAAGCTGCTATACAGTTAAGGATCGCCTGATTCTCCTGGTTCTATCTCCTATGTGTCGAGATGACCCAAGGTCTTGCGTGTGTTAAACAAGCATTCTACCTTCTGAGCTGTGGCCCAAGCTCCTCTCACAGATTTCTCACCTCACCCCCCAATGAGGAAGTTGAGGCACTTCCTGTCCATAATTTAAAAGGAGTCAGTGATCTTACTCCTATGCCTATCCTGCAGATAAACTCCAATAACCACTGCAAGTGCCCCCAGGAAGATCTATTTCCACCTTCCTCACAGGTTCTCCTTCGCAGGGGAGACCTGGCTAGCAAAACCCTGAGCAAACAAGCTGTAGTCCCTAGCTACATCTGGCCCACTGCCTGCATTTGGGTAACTTGTGGGCCATGGATATTCCTTCCTTATATTTGTAACACAGTGTTTGAAAAAGAAGGAAGGAGGAGCATAGAGAGGTCCTCAAGCCCACAAAACCAAAACCGCCTGCCTTGTGGGTTTGTGCAGAACATGTTTGCTGACCATAAGCAACAATATCAACTTGCAAAGCAAGCTCTGGTGTTCATTGAAACTGTACTGACCAACACAAGTGGTCTGCCAGCATCTGGGTCAAAATACAGGATTCAAGTTCTCCATGGCACAAAGAACATTCTGGGCAGGGTACATAAGAACCTTCATCCCCATGGATTCTGCAGAGGTGAGACCTAACAGAGGCGTTGATACAGAGGAAGCACTTACGTTATACTTAATTCTATTCTCTTGTTAGGATTTTACCTTGAGCACGCAGGATAACCAGTTGGGATTCTCTAGGGTCTGAGTCTGCCTAGAATAATTCCCAACACGGAACCGTGATTTCACCAGTTTAACCCTGTAACAGCTGTAACTATCAGCATGACACAACCTAGAATCTCCTGGAAAGAGTCTCAGTGAGGGACCGTCTACATTGGGTTAGACTGTGGGCACATCTGTGAAGGATCGTCTTGAATAAGTTAACCAAGGTGGGAAGACTTAGCCTACTGTGGGCAGCACCACTCCCTAGGCAATAGGGTTACACTGTATAGAGAAATTGAGCTGAGCACAAGAAAACAAGCAAAGGAGAACACATGCATTCATTTTCCTCTGCTCTTGACTGAGGAGACTCAGGTCCATCATCCCTTAGGGTACAGTACTGGGGGACTCGAACTCCCCTCCCAAAGGTGGCACCACCCATCCAGCCCTAATGGCAGAGGGATTATTGGGTCAGAGTAAGATTTAACTCTAAGAGTAAGTAAAAGCCGTGAAGAATAAAAGAATCTTGGCAATAGAGTAGGGTCCAATAGCCTTCTTCTTGGGCCGCTGGAGACCATTAATGAACAAGTAGGATAAGGGGACTAGAAGGTAAATTTTTCACTGGGAAGTTGAAATATGGGTAAGTGTTATCTGTAACCTTTCAAATCTCATTATATAAACAGAGTCTACACAGTCTCTGGGGAAGACTATATGACCTTGGTAAGCTATACACCCTCTCTGAACTTCAGCGTTTTTCTCTCAGAACGAAGAGGTTAACCTGGGTCAGGAGCCACCAACTATTGATTCACCAAGTGGTAAGGGTTTGGACTGGTCAGAGTGTCAAGATGGAGTCTGTGTGAAATGTAAAGACCCTTGACCTATTTAAGGCCGGTCAGAGCCCTCTGTCACCCACTGATGGCTGCCAAGAGTGGAGGCAGAATGACGTCATCCAAAAGAAGCCAAAAATTCACATTTGGAACTGATAGAAAACCGTGCTCTGGGGGATAAACAAATTCCATCCCAGAGTGGCAGGCAGACCCATTTGTCACCTCTAGCCAAAATCAAGAGACATTTGAGGTCACATAATAGAAACCCTGCTGAGGAGTGTCAGGGCTGTGACTCCCAAACCTCAATTCCAAAGGGCTTCCATTCTTCTCCCAGCCATGTCTCCTTCTCTCTGTAACAAAACAACTGGCAAAATTGAGAAAATGAGATTGGCAAGCAAGGAGAAAAGGTGACTAGAGCCAGCAGCAGGAGGAGTGCCCCCGAGGGAGGCTGGTGCACCCTTCAGACACAGGACTAACTGCCCTCTCCTGAGAGCCATTCCAAAGGTGGTGGGAGAGATCTGCCGCTTCCCCCATTCTGTCTTCCCCTTGCCAATGTTCCCTTTCTCTACCCCAGCAGTTTCCACGCAAGTGTGCAGGCTTTCAATCTAGAAGCGACAGCTGCCCAGCCCCCACCCCCACCAGCAGCCAACCATGACAGCCAGGCTCATTCTTCATCCTGACATGGCTGCAAGCAACATGAGGCTCCCTGGTGACAATCTCATGGTGACTGGAATACTGAAAACCCCAAGACCGCTGTGAACATGTGCACACACGCATGTGCACACGTGATAGGGACAATCCTAGGACTCATCCAAGTCCTCAACAGCCTTTGCATGCTGGGAGTAGAAGGAAGTCATGCAGCGGAGGAGGCGATAGAAATTCATCCCCACCTTACCCAGCCAGGATACCCCATGGCATGTTGAGTGGAGCCAAATCCTGCCTCCAGGGAACCTTCTGAACAGAAACAACTGCCTTCCCATCTCCCTGCCAGCTGCTCTGCTTCCCAAAGTGTACATACAGGTCATGTAAATATTGACCCCAGTGCTGTCCCAGTTTGAAGGGAGGCACATGTTCAAGTTAAATAAAAATGATTTGGGCGATTCCATAGTCCTGTTGGAGTAGACCTATTGCAAGACCGTGGGTAACATCTATCAGCTAATGCAAAAGTTGTGACTAGGAGTGGGCGCCTACTGCGTTCCAGTCACCAGGAAACACTACTGTGCAGTCATGGAAGGCACAACAAATAAACAGCACTGAATGCCACTGTCAGACCCTGGGCTTGTCTGTGTGTGCCTATGTCTGTATGTACATGCACATGTGTGAGTGTGTGCAGGCACAAAGTCGACATAAGGGGTCTTGCTCAACTGCTCTCCATCTTACTTTTTATAAGGTTCATTTTTGTTTATTTTGTGCGTATGCGTGTGTGTGTGTGTGTTTGTGTGTATTTGTGTGAGTGTATACAGTGTTCATAGTGGCCACAAGAGGGCCTCAGATCCTCTGGAGCTGCAGTTGCCAGTGGTTTGGAACTGCCTGTCATGGCTACTAAGAACTGAACCCAGAATCCTCTGGAAAAGCAGCGAATGTTCTTAATAACTGAGCCATCTCTCCAGTCCCACCCTCTCTTATTACTTTATTTTTTTTTTTTTTTTGAGACAGGTTCCCTCACTGAACCTGGCACTCACCAAGTTGATTAGGCTGGCCAACCAGCAAGCCCCAGAGATCTCTCTCTAGCTCCACCGTGCTGGGATTACAGACACACATCACACCTGATTTTAATATGGGTAAGTGCTTCCCTTTATCAAGTGATTGAGCCCCTTTAAACCTCACATAAGCCCAGGACATGACCACTAAAGAGGTCCAGGGCACTATCCCCACAGTTTGCACCTTCATAATGGGGAGGTGACAAGACAGAGGCAAAGGAGGTGAAAGGGAAGTCCATTGGTCTGAGGCTCTGTCCTTCTGAAGTTTGTGGCTCCTCATGAATTATTTCACTACTCCAATCCTCTATTTACCTCTCCTCTAAAATCTAAATAATAGGACCCATGACAAGCAGCTTGTGACGCCAAGTACAGGCCAGTCCGTTCATCTTATCTGCAGAGGAACTAAGAGAAGTAAAGATACCCCCAGCTGAGCTAACAGAGTGAATGTCTGTGTCTTTGGGACCACCTTCCAGGGTCTGCTATAACGCTGAGAATTCTTAGGACTTAATACTTTTCCCTCTAATTAACAATCCATGAATATTCATTCCAGTGACACAGGGAACTCCACCAGGAAACTTCAGTCTCCATCCTCAAGGGTCTGAGCCCTTTGAGTGAGGGTCCTAAGAAAATCACTGTGGATTCTCCAGTGTCCACAAGAGGGCACCCAGATCCTCTCCTCGGCTGCTTAAAGAGCCTGTAATCTTTGGCAAGCTGGCTTCAGAAAGCCTCTTCCCACCATGTTCTGCCTGTCGTGAACTAGAAAGAACCAAAACATTTGAACAGCGATGGAGAAAACAGTCACATTTATTTACGCTTCTAGATGCCCAAACATGTTTGAAAGGTGCCTTCCGGGGTGAGAAGGTGGCTCCAACAGCTAAGTACTTACTGTGCAGACATGAAGACCTGAGTTCAATGCCCAGCACCCCCATGAAAAACTAAGCCTGGTGACTCACACCTGCAACCCCAGTGTTGAAGAAGTGCATCCCTAGAACTTATTGCCCTCCCAGTCTAGCTAGATAGGTGATCTCTGGGCCCAGCGAGAGACCTTGTCTCAAAAACCAAGGTTCAGCATGGTAGACAAAGACACCCAGTGCCACCAGTCTCTCTCTCTCTCTCTCTCTCTCTCTCTCTCTCTCTCTCTCTCTCT